>NC_052057.2:112902760-113206260 GCF_903992535.2 Arvicola amphibius
TGAGACAAGGTCTCTCTATGTAGGCTGTCCTGGAACCAAGCTGTCCTCAATCTTACAGAGATCCACTGCCTATGCCTCTTTGTTTGTCTGTTTGTTTGTTTGGTTGGTTTTGGTTTTTCAAGACAGGGTTTCTCTGCAGCTTTGGAGCCTGTCCTGGAACTAGCTCTTGTAGACCAAGCTGGCCTCAAACTCACAGAGATCCACCCACCTCTGCCTTCCGAGTACTGGGATTAAAGACATGCGCCTCCAAACCCAGCATTGAAATTTTAGAGATGGAATTTTGCTCTGTAGTACAAGTTTGCTTAAAACTCATGGTCTTTCTGCCTCAAGCTCCCCAGCACTGGGATTTTGCTCCCATACCTAGCTCGACTTTTATTTCTCATAAAATTGTTAATGACAGCTATACCATTTGGTGTCAAGAGTAACTCGTAAGAGAAATAGTTTCTAGCTTAATTTTACTGGAGAGGTATAGCAGGTAGAAGCCACTTGTCTTTGAGATTTTATGCTGTGTTACATGAAAACAAAACAAACAACAGAACACAAGAGACGGGAAACGTGAGAACTAGGGAATAGCTCATGGAGGCACACTTGCCTGGTGCCCGTCCTTAGCATGCGAGTACATTCACGTGTGCACACACACCATGGCAGCACTCATTAAAGAAAGCATTCAATTGGGGTTTGCTTACAGTTTTAGAGGCTTAGTCCATTGTCATCATGGTGAGGAGTATGTTGGCATACGGCAGACATGGTACTGGAGAAGTAGCTGAGAGTTCTACATCCAGATCCATAGGCAACAGGAAGAGAGAGACACACTGGGCTTAGCTTGAGCTTTTGATGCCTCAAAACCCACCCCCACTGGCACACTTCTTCCAAAAAGGCCATACCTCCTAATCCTTTTCAAAGAGTTCCACTCCCTGATGACTAAGCATTCAAATATATGAGCCGATGGGGGCCATTCTTATTCAAACCACCACAGCCCCTAACATGAGTGATGTCTTTAATATAAAGTATGGTTCCTAGCCAGTGAGTAGCCTGAGGGGCCTCCAAATGGCTCGGCCTTTCTGTACATCCTCTCTTCTTTTCAGTCAGGGTAACTAGCTTACTTTTAGCAAACAGATTTGATGAGAACTGGAGGCGTATCACTTCTGAGATTAAGCTCCAAAGCCACTGGCTTCTGTTTGGACACTCTCCCTCTCTTGGAGGGTTCACTTGAGAAACCGGCTTTCGCAGAAAGGCCCCTGGGACAGGTGACTGAGGTCTGTAAAGGACCACATGAGGGAGCTGGGAAGTGGATCCTCCCCAGTGGGACTCAGTGACTCTGCAGCCGCGACGGCACCTTACCTGCAATCTCACTAAGACCTTGAGTCGGGACAGCCAACTATTGGATAAGACCCTTTGACTTAACCTGCTGAGTTTGAAATCACTGGTCCACAGCAGCCAAAAGCCTATACCATACCATAGCCCTGACCAAGCCTACTATGTCTACTTGGTTGACTAAAACTTATTCTAGATGTGTGCATGTGTGTGTGTCTGAGTGGTGCGTGCAGGTGTGAGTGCACACACCCACGTGAGTGCAGGTGGAGGCCAAAGGTCAAGCCACAGCTGTCTTCCCCTCTTACTTCCCACCATATTTTTTTAGACAGAGCCTCTTACCAAACCTGGAATTTACTCGTGGCTAGCCTTGCTACCCAGTGAGCCTCTGGGATCCTCCCTCCTCTGCCTGCCAGCCCTGCCATAGCCAGGCTGTTGTTATGTGGGTGCTGAGAACAGAAGCTCGGGTCCTCATGTTTGCTCATGAAATTCTTTACTCCTGTCTCCCTAGCTCCCAAAAGATGGATTTTTCACTTTCCCTGGTGTTGGTGTTCTGTTTTGAGTGGGTCCCTGAAGAAAAGCAGTCACTCCAAGATGAGTTTTAGGCTCTCTGCAGCAGGGAGATCCAGCCTCTGATGAACTGAACACTCATGGTTTGGAAAAGCCTCTTTTTATTGTGACACAAATTATACCTCCTAGCAAGTCAGTTTCCACATACCAAAACCTCTTACTTGGAGCTGTTCAAAGCTACCATTTGCCTAAGCAGTTCTCAGCCAAGGGATCTCCTGGTTTGCCTGGTCCTCTCAAGACTACATTTTGCAAAGGTTCTGAAATTCCTTCAGTAAGAACTCAGATTAAGAAGCACTGACCTTAAACATAAGGTAACAATCCCTGACTTTAAACAAAAGGTGGTTCAAAGCCTGGGCGCTCTCATTCCAGAAGCCAAGTCTGATGCAACGGGTCAGTGGAATCTCTCGCTATAGAGTCTTACCTATAGAGTTCATGGTCAGCAACTGGCAATTGGCAAAGCATCTTTCTCCCCTCCATTCACACAGATGTGGGCCATCCCACTCATCTCTAGCTTCAGTTTCTACCGGGCCTCCTAACCGCGGGCTGTTCCCTGTCTGTCTCCCAGCCCTTCATCCAGCACAGCTGCAGGGGGGTGGTTCAGCTGGGTGGGTGTGTACTACTCAGCTCAGCGGGAATGAGCCCTGTCTTCAAACCACAGCAGAAATAAATAAACAAGAAAAACTCTCTTGACAGCTAAGGAGATGGCTCCGTGACTAAGAGCACTTACCACTCTTCCAGAGGACCCGAGTTTGGTTCCTAGCACCCTTCTCAGGCAGCTTCCCACCATCTCTAACTCCAGCTCCAGAGAATCCAGTGCCTCTGGGCTCCATGGGCAACACCATGCACATGCAAATACCCACTCACACACACACACACACCTACACACACACACCTACACACACACACCTACAAACACACAGACACAGATGCACACACACACTCACAGACACACACATGCCTACACACATACCTACAGACACTCACAGACACATACACAGACACACACCTACACACACATACACACACACCTACACACACAGACACACACATATACATACACATACTCCTACACACACGCCTACACACACACACACCTACACACAGACACACACACATTCACACACACCTACATACACATACAAACACACATACACACACACCTACACATAATTAAAAATAAAAACCAATCAAAATAATAGCTGCTCCATCTATCTTTGAGGAAAAATCCACAGTATCATTCTGGAGCCCTCCCTCAAAAGCACCTTGTTGGTTTAGTGTAAATTCCTTCTCTGGGCCTCCCCTGCCTTGCCCTCTTCCCCCGAAACTGCTGCTGTCAGTTCCTCTCGGCCTCAGCATAAGCTGTCTCTTGACTGGAAGGTTCTATGTGCTGCACCACACTAAAACCAGCTCAGCCTCTAAGTCTCAACTCAGGCCCTGGTCCTTCCACACAGCCTGTCATCAGTCAGGCCCCTGTGGAGATCCCTGGGAAGTCACCCCTCCCTTCTCTCCTGGGACACCCTGCACTAGCCACCATCAGAGACCTCACATGTCTGTCTTGAGGCAGTTTATGGAGTTTATCCTTTTTGTGTTGAAGCTTTGGGCAGAAAATGTCTACTAAAAAGTGAAAATCCTTCATTAGTCACCGCGGTTCATAGAGTCAGCTACAGGCAGTGCCAGTGCCCTGTGTCTTTCCTGAAGCACAGCAGAGTGGGTTACTCCATTAAACACATGGCAAGTGAGGGGCTGTGGTACCGTGCACGCGATCGGTTCAGAGAAACTGAGATTACCCAACAATCACATGACCAGTGAGTTTCAAAATCAAGAAGCCACACATAATTCTTTTTTGGGGTACTTGGGGGGAGGTGGTCAAGACAAGGTTTCTCTGTGTAGCCTTGACTGTTCTGGAACTCATTCTGCAGATGTGACTAACCTGATCTTCCTGCCTCTACCTGCTGGGATTAAAGGCGTGCACCACTTCTGGATAACACACACAATTCTTTAATCTGCCTTCTCCCCGGAGCTCTTAGGACCACTTCCTCTCCCCACACAAACTCACACATCCATCGATTTCTCCTTTCTGCGTATGAGGAAGGCAACACCCAGCTGGCATCACTAAACCCCGTGTATGTTTGTTCTGGATACCTCTGCTCAGGAGACTTTACGTGAACATTTAACCAGACCTAGGAAATTCAAACCCATAAGAACTCTTAAAGGAACTTTTCTTGTTCCATCAATGATAAAGGTCAGTGTTTCCTGTCAAATGTGGTCAATGTTCAAGCAATAACTTTTATTTAATTAACTTATGAGATTTTATATCCAAGTACTTATTTACATCATTTTCTCTCTCCCTCCCCCCTCCTGCCAACTCCTCCTGCAGCCTCCTCCCTCCTCAACACTCATGGCCTCTTAGTCTTTATTATTGTTCACACTCACTCACACACACACAAACACACAATTGTAAATACAACATGCTAAAACTCTTTAGTGCTACTCATATATGTATGCTTTACGGCCCACTGCTTGGGACGGATTACACAACAGGGACCCTCCCTGGGAAGACTTAGCCTCTTCTCAGCCATCATCAATTGCCTGGAGCTCTTCATCTAGGATGGGGCCTCGTGATACATCCCCCATTCATCTTGGCATGTCATTTGGGGTCATCGTTTTTCAGGTCTTCTGTAGGCAGCCATACTGTGGAGATTTCGTAAGTGTCATAGTGTCCCCCATGGTTTTAAAAAGTCACTGTCTCACCGCAGACTTCCTGGTCCTCTGGCTCGCACACACTTTTCACTTCATCTTCCACGGTGGTCCCTGAGCCTGAGGTGTGAAAGCCGTGTTGTAGATTTATCAGATGGGGCTGGGCACTCCATGGTCAGCTGCTTTTTGACTAGCTGTGGTTATCTGTAATGATCTCTGTCTGCTACAAAAAAGAAAAATTAGCCCCTTTGATGAGGCGTGAAAGCTGCACTTCCCTGTGGGTATAAGAATGAGTATTTAGATCATAGTTAGAAATACATTGGTTTAGACAAGTGGCAGTAGTTGGTTCTTTTCTCAGACCCATGGTCTCACCAGGCGCAGGTAGTGGGGCTACATTTGTGGCACCAGGCACAAACTGTCTTTTATTAAGGGGACCTTTAGTCCAATTATGTGGCTGCTGGTTACCCCAGGACATAACTTGCTGTATCTGGAGCTAGGCCTGCCAGTGGGAGATGGCCTGGCACTGGAGATGACCTGGCAGTGGAGATGGCCTGGCACTGGAGATGACCTGGCACTGGAGATGGCCTGGCACTGGAGAAGGCCTGGCACTGGAGATGGCCTGGCAGTGGCTCAAGCAACAACTCTGAGCTCGCTCTCCATCCTCTTTCAGTCAGGCCTTTCACTGCTCATGAAAAAAATAACCCAAGAGAGGGCCTGGAGAGATGGCTCGGTGGTTACGAGCATTGCCTGCTCTTCCAAAGGTCCTGAGTTCAATTCCCGGCAACCGCATGGTGGCTCACAACCATCTGTAATGAGGTCTGATGTCCTCTTCTGGCCTGCAAACATGCACACAGACAGAATATTGTATACATATAAATAAATAAATAAATAAATAAATAAATAAATAAAATTTAAAAAATAACCTGAGAGATCAAGTTTTATTGCTCACTGCTTTCAAATAAATATAAAAATGTACTAAATTTGTTATTTATAATTTAAGATAATTTCTTTTTTACATGGTTTTTTGTTTGTCTTGTTTTGTTGGTCTGTTTGTCATTATGTCGTCCTGGCCACCCAGGAACTCTCTGTTAGAGCAGACTGATTTTGAACTCACAGAGATCTCCCTGCCCTTAGATTAAAGGCATGTCCAGTACCTGGTCTTCTTTTTCAGTTTTTGGCTGTTTGGATGGCCACCACGTAGGAACTTTTACAATTGTCCCCCCTTGTCTTCCTTAGAGGAAAGTGACGTGCTCCCGCTGAAAAGATGAAGCCACAGCCCAGGAAACGAAATTGAAACTGTTAAGTTTGGGCTGTGCTCTGCTCCAAGTTGTTCCGTATTGTATAAAACTGCATCCTCAGGCTGTGGCTCGCCCCAGCAGACACTATTTTATAAGCAGATTTTGGTTCTGGTTGGAGGAGAGGGCTGGCTACACACCCTGGGGCCGCACACCCTGGGGCCACATACCCTGGTAGACACAAAAGCCTCAGTCTCAGGTGCCACTCATCCAGCACAGCTGATGAATGACTTCTGGCTGGAAGGGGGAAGGGAGCCAACCTGTACATTTATTGGGTGCATTGAGTCTGTAGGGGCACACGGATATATAAAAACCTACTTATCAGACACACGAGACCAAGGGAAAGGTATAAAACTCCATCTGGACCCATGAAATGATGGGTCCTAATTACTACATCTAATACTACGATGGCATGGTACCCTGCTGTTGTCATCTGACACCCACTGTGTGCCCTGAGGACTCACCCACTGTCCTTGGTGCTCTGGCTCGGCTTGTTTCCCTGCTGGTGTCTAATCCTGTCCACTGACTGCCTGTTGCCAGTTCTCCCATCTGGACCTGAACCTGAACTGACTATTCCCTGCTCTCAGTCTTCCACTGAGCTGGAATCGCTTCATGCTAAAAGCCTGACTCTGGCCTCTCCAGCCAGCAGCAGCCCCCTGCGGTCACTGGTCTAGTTCATCTCATCAATACAGACGCCCTGCTGCAGTCTCTAGACGTGGATTGGTTTTGCTATCCATACATACGCATGGATGACATGTGTGCATTGTTAAGCCAGCCTGCCTTCATCTTAGACTTGAAAGTCGTCTTATAATTAAAGCAAACCAGATTCATTCCTGTTTATGATTAAATCTGTCTCTCAAGGATTGGGCTGTGCCCGCCATCTGTAACCTTAACTATAGATGATCTGTGCCTCTTGTTCCAGGACACAGCAACCACATCGTCGTTTCAAGAGGTTGTTACGACCACCTTGTTATGCTTGTGTTCTGCTCTGTAACCCTGCCTGCTTGTCCGCCAAATCCCCCATTTGGAAGCCCCCTACTCCTGAACTATAAAATGTCCAACGCTGATCTCTTGAACACCACCCTTAGGGAAAGAGCCCATGTACTTTAATTTTTTTAAAAAAAAAAAAACTTGCTTTAATTAACTTGGCCATGATTTGGATCAGTGGCATAACTAACGGCGTATAACCGTGTTTACTGTGTGCTATGTGACATGGGTGACACCAGTAATTAAGCCTGGAATGAAGGAACCTGTGTCCCCCTGAGCCAGGCTACCAAGGTAGGCAGCCAACAGATTACTGTGGCAGAGAAATCTACATCTTGTCTATCTGTCCTTATTCAGTGAACTGACGTTGTGGAAACACAGATTTGTTTGTCTATGTTTCAGGCACAGCGTGTTCATGAACTACTTGGATGCTTGGAAAAACAAAACCCATGAAACAGTGCAGCACACAAACAATGCCTGTCTGTGCTCTGTGCGCTACCATATAGTTCGCGAGCTTCAGACAAGGGGCTGGAGGTTGAAACATACAAAGACACACAGAGACAGAGACATGGACCTCTAGTCACTGGTAAGAAGCCCTTTATTCAATAGCACCATGGAGGCTTATATACCCAACAGCCAGGTGGGCCAACAGGTGAAAACCTTATCCTCTGATCCTCAAGGCCAAGGCAACACGTGCTCGTGAAGCAGAGCTGGTAAACAATTTTGACACAGCTTTCAGTAACTCAAATCAGAAGGAAAGTACAGATCTCTTGCAGCGAAGAGCAGCTGGAGGCCAGGACTCCAAATGGTCCCAACAAAACAGTCCCCCCCACCCGAGAGTATTTACAGCAACACCCATGTGTTGTTGCAGTGAATGGTTGTGTGGGTTGTCGTGGTTCTATGTATTTTTTACAGCTGTCTCACAAGAATCTATAATGGATACGACCACCCATATCCTAAAGAGTCGGACAGAGAAAGAATCGGGACGTCCCTACAAAAGTACAAATGGAGACCACATAGAGCGAGTCTTTGAATGTCCTTGTGTTGGTGCTACATGTTGCTCTCTCTAGCAATGGGCTCTAGGGTCAGCTTGAAACGCAAGTTCTCACAAAAACAGGAGCCACAGGCTGGGGGTGGTGTTGGTATATTCTTAGTGTGTGCAGGTGCCATGAGTTCTGTGCTTAATACACAGAATAAAACCAAGATGCATCTGGAGCCACAACTTGAACATCAGCTCTGGTTTTCATGGCTTACGGGCAAGGCTTTGTGCATACCAGGCAAGCACTGTGTCTCAGCCAAGTTCACAAGTTTCTGTGATGGAGTTTGTAACCTCTGAGAAGAGACTCAGTCCAATTATAATCAAAAGATTGACTGATTAGCTGTTAGCAGGACAATCTCTGAGCCAAATTATAGATTGCTGTGAAGGAGGGGTTGGGGAAAGACTTTTGAAGGGGAAAACTACATGAAGACCTTAATACCTATGCAAGCTAGCCAAAACTGTCCTGTTAAACTAAGGTAAGTAGTTAAGGGAGGTCAGAACAATCTCTGGGTATCTGTGTAAGCAAGTTACAGAGCAAAAGAAAAGAAACAGGTTAGTCATGTCATAACAAGTAGATAGTTACAGCTGTACATTTTAGGCTTAACTTTGAAAGCATACACAGAAGGCTAAATAAACCTTGTTTCTGAAAATGAATTACGTTTGTATTTAGCATGATTACAAGCATAATTTTGAGCATATTAAAGAGTTGGATCGTTTATAAGGTGACTGAACATTAACTTACATGTCCTAATTAGCCTTAATAGTTTATAAGACGTCAGTTGCTTTAATAGGATTAATATTTTACAGCTTTATCCCTGTTAAGTTTTAGCCCTAAAAATATAATTTTTGAATTAAAACTTAGTATCAAAAGAAAACTTTAAACCATAAATGTAGCCCATAGAGAGACTGGGGATTTTACAAACCCATATAGTTCACAGAGAGATTAGAAACCTTATTTTTTTTATCCTTTTATAGTACACCATTACAGAATATTATAGTTTCTTATATGACTCAGCTCATTCAAATAATTAAAGTTTAACAAAGTTAACAAACATGAAAAGGCTAGCCATATATCTTTAAGTACTGTGGTCCTGCCTCAGCCCAGGGTCAGGTCCTGAGACAGGGATAGGGTGTCGGTAGAAGAATTGTCTGACCACCAGATGCTGGCCCTGAGTAACTTGAGCCATCTTTATTTATACTTCAAAAACAAGCTTGTTTACCCCACCCTCCAGGATTAACCTCCAGAAAAACAAATGTTTTCCCCCAACTTTTACATCAAAACAACTTTCAAACCAAAAACAACACTCAGAAGTTTGTTAGCTTGGCTAAACATCAAACCAGTTAACTTGTACATCTCTGTTTCCTTATCCTGCAAAAGGCTCTCCTGCATGCCTAAGCCTCTCTATAAGAAACCTGAGAAGCATCCACTTCCAAAGAATTTTAGGAGGAAATATTGGAGGAAAAAAACGGGGTTTCCGGGAATGATCACATCTGTCCCACATGTGACTGGCAAAAGAATCATCAACATTATGAGACAGAAGAGGAGAGCACGCAGGCTGCATTGTCCCGCAGTATTCTGCGCCAAGTCTCTCACTTGGTCTTTGCCAAGTGATAGACCTTCCTCACACAGGCCTTGACCAGTGGAGACCCGTGGGATAAGCACTTAGACGCTGATCTAAAACTAGGCCACACGGCTCCCAACATTTGCGTCAGTTTTTGTTTCTTTTTTAAGCGTCATTTTTATTGAATCTTTGGGAATGTCGTATCATGCATCCCTGGCCCACCTGTTACACAGTGGTACTGGACGTTGCGGTGTGTCATGCAGTAGACCCTTTCGTCCAAACAGCTTTACTTGCAAATGTTCATTGCGACGGGTCATTGGTCTGGTTTACGGTCTCTGACTTCCGCTACGTCATCAGTACCAGACCCTCTCCGAAACTCCTTTTGGATATCCCGCTGTTACCCTGAGTTATGGGGGTCCTGAAGCTTTGTTTCTGTGGGACCAGCCCCTTCGCACGCTCCAGCAGTTGTTCTTAGATGGGGTAGATGTTGGGGCGGGCCACCTTAAAGCCTTTAATCTGGGCCTGGGTGGTGGCTGAGTTGATCGACACACCAGTTGCCCCATGTCCACGCTATTAGGGCCAGCTCTCTCGCACCAACCGGGCAAGGGGCATGATCGGCTTTCCCGTGCCCATTCCATGAGGGCCAACTCTCCCACGGTACCCAGGTGAGGGGTGGAACCAGCTCTCCTTCACCCACATCTCTGCTGGTACCACTGTGAGGTGGCTAGTAAGGGGCAGAGCCAGTTCAGCATGGCCCTCAGGCGTCAACACGGCTTCAGGCTGCAGTAGAGACCACTAACAACCATGTGGCCTTCAGTGGTAACACGGGCCATGGACCTCAACACAGACCCTGCTGCGGAAGGACCATGGACCCAGACATAGCCCTCGGTGGCAGCATGCCTGGACATCACCATGAATTCAGGTGGGTCTCACCAGTGTTGCACCTCCAGCCTCTCTTCACAGCGCACCGCCCACTCCGCTTCTCTTTCTCTCCCATCTCTCCCCCATATACTTGCGGCACTATGGCTATCTTCTGCCCACGGTGAGCAGCGGTAGGCTGGCCTCTGGTTGTCTTCCCAAGTCAGATATTGTTAATCTGAGTAGACCTTAGGAATTTATAAATCTTATTTATTAAATATATTTTATTTATTAAGCATGCATTGTTCTTTATTTTAAAATTTTAGGATTAAAAGTCATCATACAAAAATCTGTCTTAATCTGAACTATCTTAGGGACCTATTGTTTCCTTAGTCTAAAAAGGAGATGATAACCAGAGATGATTTCAAGTTACATGTAAGCATACAATAGCAAATTAAGATCACCTGTTATAGGCTTTTAATTGTTAGCATTTTATTAGAAGGTTTTTTTAAAAAAGATTTATTTATTTATTATGTATACTATGTTCTGCCTGCATGTATGCCTGCCTGCAGGCCAGAAGAGGACACTAAACCTCATTACAGGTGGTTGTGAGCCACCTTGTGGTTGCTAGGAATTGAACTCAGGACCTCTGGAAGAGCAGCCAGTGCTCTCAATGGCTAAAACCATCTCTCCAGCCCCCTATATTAGAAGTTTTAAATTAATTTTTTTGTTTGGAATTTTATAGGTTTCCCATGCTCACCCCCAATGATCTTACAGATCCTAAGAGAAAGAAAGTTTACATTTTACCAAAAGTTTTGAGGATACATGACCTTGAATAAAGGAACAATTTCTGTGATCAAGAGCTAAGAAGGGGGGGAGACAAAGAGCTAAACATTTTTAATTACATTTACCCACCCTAAAATGTTTATATAAGTCCTTCTTTAAAACATTGAAATAGCATGAGACGTAACAGTCACAGACAAATTTACCAGATGGTAAATTTGCAGGAAGTTTTTCCCAAGTGGGTGTTGAGTAGTATCTGGGGCCTTTACCCTGAGGTGTTGGACAGTATCTGGGGCCTTTACCTGGGGTGTGTAATGGTATCTGGGGCCTTTACCTGGGGTGTGTGACGGTATCTGGGGCCTTTACCTGGGGTGTTGGACGGTATCTGGGGCCTTTACCTGGGATGTGTGACGGTATCTGGGGCCTTTACCTGGGGTGTGTGACGGTATCTGGGGCCTTTACCTGGGGTGTTGGATGGTATCTGGGTCCCTTACCCGGTGTATTTAACAGCTCTCCAATTGTTGCCAAGGTGGACCCCCATTTTTATCCTTAGTTTTTAACCTGGATGTATGTATTTTATTCTTAGTTTTTAGGGTTTTTTATGTCTTATTCTTTGAATATACTTTAGTCTTAGTTTTTAGCCTGGTTTTAGCTTATTTTTTAGCCAGAAAACCTTGAGGTGTCATGCAATCAGGGCCTAATTGCACCCAGCCAACTGGAAGGAGTGACTGGATTCTTAGGTCCAGTGGCCTTGCTTGTCTCCTTCTTTGGAAAGAATATTACCTTTTAACAAGTCCAGCTCTGATTATTCTAAGCAAGCATATCTAGAGTAATTGAGGGATTTTAGACAAATTTTCTTTCTTTATGGTTTTTCAAGACAGGGGGTCTCTGTGTTCCCCTGGCTGTTCTGGAAATTGCTCTATTGACCAGGCTGGCCTCAAACTCCCAGAGATTTCCCCCGCCTCTGCCTCCCCAGTGTTGGAATTAAAGGCATTCGCTACCATGCCCGGCTAGATTTTATTTTCTAACCAGTTTCTGTCTCTCTGCAGATGGAGGCAGACAACCTGAAAAGCTTATTACATATTCTTTATCTTATAAAGTCATGAAGTTATAGAATAATGTAAGACTCTGTAATCTAGAGGCCATCAAACAGGAAACTGTAAGATCCAGACATCTACAGGAACACAGAAAATGTTGGCATCAGGTTGTTTTTGTTTTCTTTATGGATTTTTGTTTTACAGGGTTTTGCATCCATTTCCAGTAAGCTTACGAATCCTGAGACACAGAGGGTGTATCATATCAAGCCCACTTTGGACCTGCTTCCTCTGGGGTCTATCCCAGAGCCCTGGCCCTAAGTCTGGGGTCTCCCAGGGATCTTGCTAGGGCCCCCAAATGTTATGGAGTTGTGATACCTGGGGAAAGACCATAGACTCAATCCCATTATAATTAAAAGATTGATTGATCAGCTGTCAGCAGAACAAACAATCTCTGAGCCAAATTTGAGATTGCTGTGAAGGAGGGGGTGTGGGAAGGACTTTTAAAGGGGAAAACCACACGATGACCTCAATATCTATGCAAGCTAGCCAAAACTGTCCTGTTAAGCCAAGCTAAGTGGGTAGGGCAACTCAAAAACAATTTTGGGGTATCTGTGTAGGCAAGTTACAGAAAAAAAATCAGTCAATCATATCATAACAACAAGATAGTCATGCTGTACATTTTTGGGTGGGGGTCCCTGAGTCAGGGTTACAGGGAACTTATCTTCCAGGGTCAGAGACAAATGCCTGGTGGGTACCGAGATGGATGTCTGGCATAAAATGGAGCTTCTTCAGCCTTCACCACGTCTTTTCTTTTCTTTTCCCCCTTGGGTTTTTCTGGACAGTGTCACGATTTGAGTGTGAAATGTCCTCGCTGGCTCATGCGTTTGAGCACTTGGTCCCCAACTGGCAATGCTGTTTTGGGAGGTTGGAGAACCTTGGGGAAGTAGAGTTTAGGAGGAGGAAGTAGGTTGCTGGGGGGAGGGGCGGAACAGGCCTTGAGGGAAGAGCCCTACAGCCCTCACTAATCCAAGGACAGATAGGCAAATCACCAAACACATCCCCCCCACCACAGAAAACACAGACAAGCTTACCTTCCTCACCTTGATGGATCGTGTCCTCTAAAATCATGAGAGGAGCCTTCTTACCCCCAGTTCACTTTGTCCGAGTCTTACCGCAGCAAAGAGAAAATTAATGCAGACCAGCCAGGTTAATTAAAGCAACCTTGCTATAACAGCCAGGTTGACCTTAACTTCAACAACTCAAGTGCAGGGAGCACAGGCGTTACCTCGTTTCCAACTCTGCTGCTGTCTGCGTGGTAGGGTAGACAGAGCGAAGACTTTTAAACACCTTAGGTCTCAGTGGCTGTCAAGAGCAGGTTTGTCTCGGGGTGTTTTCATCTATGCCGTGGCTCTGCATTCCTAACCTACAACATACAATATACATAGTTTTGTGTGAGGGTTCTGCCTTAGTCAAGGAATTCACCTTTTGGGTGGATCCGTGATAGACTAGCATTAATAGGAAATAGTAGTGAGGCAGAGCATCATTGGGACACACCCTGGAATACATTTCTTATCCCCAACTCCTTCCTAATTCTCTCTGCTGCCTACCTGCCTTGAGGTTGAACAGTGCCTACCCCATAGTCCCGTTGCCAGTGTTCTGCCTTGCTGCACACGCAAAGCAATGGAGCTGGCTAGCTGTGGACTGTGAAATTGTGGGGTTAAATTACTTCTTTAAACTATTCCTGTGGGATAGCTAGGCAGGAGGCATAGGCGGGATTTCTAGGGAGAGAAAGGAAAAGGAGGAGGAATCTAAGTGCCAGGAGACACGAGGAGACGCAGAGAAAGCAGTATGGACAGTATGTGACAGCCTGTGGATTGATAAAATGGGTTACTTTAAGTTATAAGAGCACTGGAAAATGGGTAGCCAGGATTAGAAGCTAAGCCGTCTCCAGAGCCACTGTATTCTTCTGCTCAAATAGAAACAAACACGTTGGAGACCCTACACTGCTGAACACACTGGGACCCTACACTGACGGACACGCTCAGGACCCTACACTGCAGGTGTGTGCCGTTGTTGGCCTATTTGAAAAGAGAAGACCACACTGTTGTTTATCTTCCAGGATGGTCATGAGCAGCACCATTAGGTTTAAGAACAAATGAGGGGTTGGTGATGGCTGCCGAAGTGCTAATAACAAACCTTGCACTTCTTTATAGAAGATGCGTTTTATTTATCCTTGCTTTGGCAGATGAACCAATAATAGGCCAAGAAATACGCATTCTTTTTTCTTCGCATAAATTTTGTTAAGTTATCTTCCCGATCACATTGTTTTAACCAGGAAAAAGAAAAGTGGAGGCTGGGGCTGAGCACCGAAGAGGGTTGGTTATTTACTAATTTTCTTCATTTTTATGTTACAATGTTGGGAAGCGACCCTGGAGCCTCCTGCCAGTTGCCCACTGTAGCACTCAGCTGCATCCCAGCCCCAAATGGTGACTCAGCCTGGGCACAAATTAATGGTAGGCAAGTCACATGATGTCTCTGTTACGTTTTCTTTTAGGGTATTTTAGGAAAGGACAGCGGAGACTGCAGCCTTAGGTAGCTTAGAACTCACTGTGTAGCCCAGACTAGCGAGCCTCCTGTAACTGATTCCCACATGCTGGGGTTATATACACGTGCGACTACACACCTGGCTGACATTTTCCTTATTAAAATGTAAACAACCATTCCTGTGTGGTAAAATTATCAGGAAGGGAAGAGTCCCTGTAGCGTAATGGTTTACAAACCTCCTAGAGCCATTCACACCAGTGTTTGAAGCTGGCATCTCCCTGACCCTAGTGAAAAGAAAATGGATGTCATTTGCCGCCTTTGTGGGGGCTGAGAACTCTTTGCAGACCCTCAAAACTGAAGAACCATTTGGAGGGTTCTGACAACAGCGGTGCTGTGGTGTCCTTCCAGTGTTAAGAAGAAAATGCAAGTTCTCACTTCTGCTACTTCCCAAGTAAGTCTTTCAAGAAGTGAGACTCAGATGAGTCCATGCTGTCCCATGCCTGTGACGCCAGCACATAGTTAACGTCTTAGGCTTATAATTGCTGGGAAGAAACACCATGGCCCAAGCAAGCTTGTGAGGAAAGGGTTTATTCGGCTTGCAATTCCACATTTTAATCCATCACTGAAGGAAGTTAGGACAGGAACTCAAACAGGGCAGGAACCTGGAAGCAGGAGCTGATGCAGAGGCCAGGGAGGAGTCCTGCTTACTGGCTTGCTCAGCCTGTTTTCTTATAACATTCAGGGCCACCAGCCCAGGGGTGGCACCATCCACCATGGGCTAGGCCCTCCCTCATCAATCACTAATTAAAAAAAAAGTCCTATAGCCAAAGCTTATGAAGGCATTTTCTCAACTGAGATTCCCTCTTTCCAGATGACCCTGGCTTGTCTCAAGTTGGCACAAAACTAGCCAGCACAGTCAGCTACATCAGAAAGATTGAGTTCCTGTCAGCCTGAGCTGCATAGGGAATTCCCAGCCATCTGAACAACATAGCAGGGCCCTGTCTCAAAAAATAGAGAAAGGAGGGAAGTAGGAAAGGGGGTAAGGAAAAGGAAGGAGAGGAAAAAGAATGGAAGGGGAGAGAAAGGAATGGGGAGGAAGGAAGGGAAAGAGAGGAAAAGAAAAAAGAGTGGAATCCAAATGAAGAGAGTTGTCTATGATGCAGACCACTTGCAGGAAGTTTCTTGGGTTCTGCCACACAGGATAGATAGATCCCTAGATAGTGACCGTGTGGGGCCTTCAAGGAGACGTGGGAAAAATGGGCTCATCAGTACAAGTCTCTGCCTCTCAGTGTCTCTACCAGACAAGCCTGGCAGGATGGGAAGGCATCCTGCGCTGTACCTTTTGCTCTTCCATCAGCGTTGTTAGGTAGGTGGGTTGTTTTTGTTTGTCTGCTTCAAAGCATATTGTGACCCTTGTTGGAAGCCACCACGCAACAAGTGCAGTGCAAGCCCAGGACCCAGCCTTTCCAGATGAGCTGCAGCTACTGCAGTCTCTAGAAGCCCTTGGAAAGAGAGTCTTGACCCGGCCAATGCAGCATAATTTACCGCTCTCTAAGCGGGCAGCTGATTTTCAGTTTCCTGTAACTACCCAGAGGACAATGTGAGCATGTGAAATTTTCCAGTTCTAGTAAGTTAGCGAACGACAGCCTACGAGCTGTGCTCACCATTCACCTTCTTTTTGTGGCCTGCATGTTAGGAATGACTTAGCAGGGCTACATAGAGAGACAGTGTCTCAAAATCAACAAACAAAAAACAATAAAAAGACAAGGTAAGGTAGATGTGACGCTCACTGCGGTCCTCTTGAATAGAGTTGAAAACAAACATTCAAGGGAAGCAATTTTTTAAGTAGATTGCAGCATATACACAGAAGAAATACTGCACAGCGCCATTCTGGAGAGAGGTTAGAAAGCCCTGTGTTGGTGGTCTCCGCAGCTGCATGTCAATCAGGTAGAAAGGATTTGTTCTCTTTTTCGAAGTGTCTTCTCTATCACAGGGCTGTGGGCACCACGCTGCCCTCAGTCTCTCCTGTCCCTTGGCTTGGTGTTTGCTACGTACATGGAATGGAACCACGATGTGGCACACTCGTTGATAGACTCCTGAAAGGCTCACAGGGTAGCTCTCGAGAGACCCTTTGATTTGTGGGGGATGGGTCTCTAGATTTGCTCTCCAGCCTCCACAGAAGCGGAATACAGTGACCATTGTTGTCTCAGCTCCCAGCAAGACTCACTACCATCTGCCATCTGCACTATATAGAGCACCTCAGACAAAATGTCAGGCAACCATACAAGGCCATGGAGTAGACACTAACACTCTGCCGATCCGGCTATCGTCTTGATCAGGGACTTCTCTGGAGCTGTGACACAATACAGTTTTGTTTAGGTCTCCCAGTTGGCGGCATGTTGTTATGATAGTCCTAGAACACTCATTGAATAATTAAATCATACTCTGAGGAGAAAGCCCTCCCTCTTCTTCGGCTCATTTATCATTTGACACGAGCACCATTTAAAGTCTCTCCACATGTTCGTAATGTGGTTCTCTTGAGGGCGCTTCAGCTTCAATCTATTTAGTGCACTCAGATGTGGAGCTCGTTGGATGTTTATTGATCTAATTTAATAACAAAATGTATACTTGGGTCTATGAAAAAGAGGAAGTAAGAAAAGAGGGGAAAGTTAGCAAGGGGTGAACACTGGTGTTGCTATGTGAATGGTTTTTCTAGCTAGCAGTTAAGGAGGGACTGAGCCGTACTTCAATGGTTCTAAAGTAATTTTGTGATCATTTTTAATTTCAATTTTAAAAGTAGTTTTAAAGTCCGTTTGCTCTTTGCAGCAGCCTGAAGGAGGGGCACTAGAATTAGCTACATTTTTATACGTGGGGAACTAAGCTCAGAGTTGTCACATCACTTTAAGGGTATAAGACCAGAGGAACCGAGAGCTTAGGTCATGCTGCCTTCATCGTGAGAGCCAAGGCCACTTGCTAAAATATATCCTCTGAGCTCACCCATATCCTCCCTAAAACCATGTTGAGGCTCAGCTCCTGACTGTCATCCTGTCCCAGCAACTTGCGTGGCTGAGTTACAGTGATCTCTGGAGCCCAGGACTTAGATCAGCTTACATAGCCAAAGAAGGAGGGCTGGGGTAGGGAATTTGTTGCACCTGGGTTTAACCCCAGCCCTACCAAAATTGAGACTAAACAAACCCACAAGCTGAGGAAGATCACAGATCACGCTTTCCTCTACTAAGCCTCACCTACTATACCAAGGTCCCGCACTGCTATACCAAGGTCCCGCACTGCAGCAGAGGGCTACAATTTAAAAAAAGAAAGTGCGCGCACGTGTGTGTGTGTGTGTGTGTGTGTGTGTGTGTGTGCGCGCGCGTTTGTGGGCGAGAGGAATGTGGAGGAGGGTCAGGGAAGGAAATTAAGCCCTGGCTGACACTGTGTACTTACTGCAAGCTCTCAGAGGGTTTCTCGGGCAGTCTCTCTTTTTCCATTTGCGGTTTTCCGGCCACAGCGAGGGGGCTGCGCACTTAGTTGCGCTCTCACTTCTGCATTCCATGGGCTTCCTCCCGCTGACCAGCTGCCTTCAGCTGGATGGTTCGCAGCAGACTCGGAGACAGCAAACGCTTTCCAGCTCACCCAGGGCTCTTTTGATGGGGAGGTGAACTGCTGCCATCTCCCTGGGTTCCTCCAGCCCTCTGGGGAGCCTGCCAAACCCTTTCTCTCATGGCAAACTCAGAAGACAGGTACAGTCATAGCTGCTAAGTATAAGGAACAAGGAAGTGTCTGCCTGGCCATGAATGGCTTTCTCTCCAATAACTTACAACCTGGCAAGATAAATTAAACTTAGATTTCTGCTTCTAATCCAGAAGACATGAAAACATCCTCCCCACCCCAACACTGAGACCTCCCTGTAGTGTGACATTGTATCACTAGGAGTGATACAAAGCAGGGCAATGCCTACACAGACCTGCTAGCCCTCTAATGTAGATAGTGACAGTCCCAAATGCTTTTAAAGCAACACTAAATTCATTCCTTGGTCCCTGCTTAGTTCTGTTCTGAATGTGGGTGGCGCCCATCAGTTATTGTTAAATGAATCAAGAGCCCTTTAGATAGCAAGCTCCAGTCTTCACAGTGGTACTTAGGACTGTCTTGGGTTTTCCACCGCTATGATAAAGTACCAGGGCCAAAGGCATCTGGGGGAGGAAAGGGTTTATTTGGCTTACATGTCGCGGGTCACAGTCCATTGAGTTAAGCCAAGGCGGACCTCAGAACCTGGAAACAGGAACTGAAGCAGAGGCCTTGGATGAATGCGACCACTGACTGCTTCTCATGGTGTGCTCAGCCTGTGTGCCTGTACAACACAGGCCCACCTGCCCAGGGCTGGCAACACCCACCCTGGACTTCCTCCCGCCACATCAATTATTAATCAATGAACGCCCTACAGTCTTGCTTCCCAGCTATTCTTAAGGAGGCATTTTCTCAACTGAGAGTCTTTTCTTCCAGATAGCTCTGACTTCTGCCAAGATGACAAAACTAACCACAGCAAGCAACACACACACATATTCTCAAACCCATATCAGACGTACTCTCCGCTTATCCCTTTAATCCATGCTCCACCATTACACCTCCAGCCTAATCTTCACCGGCATTATCTGTCATGTGACACCTTTGTACCCAGCTTCACTGCTTGGCGCCTTCTTCTGGGGCTGCAAAGCTGGCTTCTTGTCAAGTTACCTTGTTTGTGTCACCTGTGTCTAGTACAATACCTGCTCCCCCTCCAATAAAGTGACTCTCAGCAGTGGAGCCGAGCAAATGACGTGCCCTGGGCACCAAACAAAGGCCCTGTGGGCATCCAAGGAAGGAGCCCATGCCCTTCTCTCTCACCGTCTGTCATCATGGTTTCCCTGCACATAGGTAGAATATTCTAGTGAAAACAGGTACACAGTACTTTCTATTATTAAATTACATGCACGTGTACCTGATGTGTACGGCGTGGGTTTCTGATGGTTGGGCAATTACAGAGGTGTGAGCACTTAGTCTCACGGCCTCATTTGGAGTCTTGAGGAATGCAGGACAGGGCGGGACAGACAGCGAGGGAAAGGGAGGGCTTCAGCTGTCATCTGGACAGCCCTCTTACACTTTGCTGGGGGAAGACCGAGGGCTTCATGGAAGCAGCAAGGACCACCTGAGACAGGATAGATGTCAATCTGGCTTTTCTACAGCATCTTCCTCTGACAGAGATCCTCCTGATTCCTGGATTTGGTCTCAGAGACCAGCAGGATTTCAAGGGGGAATTCTAAGGTCTCACAGGATCGCAGTCACCTCTACTAACTCCGCGTCCAGTCACTGAACAAGGCTGTGGTGTTCCCCCTTCAGCGTGAACTCGGGGGAGTGAAATTCTCCCACGGAGGCTGAAGGGCCGTGTGTTGTGTGAATCCGGGATCATGTTCACAAGGCTTTACAGGAAACCATGGATACACCGTCCACTCCCTGGGCTGAAGCTGAAAATCCGGTCTGTAACGCTGTAACACTGGCCCTTGATTTGCTAGAAACCTGTGAACAAGTTGCCACAGCACCAAATTGCTATTTTCCTTAAAGTGCTCTAATCCTGATGCCTGTTTCCCAGGAGAAGCTGAAATGATTGTTTATGCAATGTGTGTTGTTTTTCAAACGGCTGCTGTGTAATGGGGATTGAGCCAAAGGGACTTTCTAAGTAAGATAATATTGTCACTGTTTTAATTCTATGCTTTATGTTGCCCATATCTTTTTTTTTTTATTACCATGGGGTGTTGTTGGGAGAGGCTGTTAGTTCATTTCCCAACCACTGGGCAGCTTAGACCCGAATTAACCACACAGAAACTGTATTAATCAAATCATTGTTTGGCCCATTAACTCTAGCTTTTTATTGGCTAACTCTTACATTTTAATCCCATTTTTATTAATTTCTGTATCGCCACATGGCCGTGGCTTGCTGGCAAGGTTTTGGCTTGTCTATTTTCAGCAGCAGCTACAGGGCGTCTCCCTGCCTCCGCCTCCCCCCTCCAACATTTAGTTTAGTTTTTCCTGCCTAGCTGTTTTGCTAAGCCTCTGGTCGAAACAGCTTTTTTATTCATTAACCAATAAAATAAATAACCAATATTTATTTATACAGTATACTGCCTGTAGGCCAGAAGAGGGCACCAGATTTCATTAAAGGTGGTTGTGAGCCACCATGTGGTTGCTGGGAATTGAACTCAGGACCTCTGGAAGAGCAGTCAGTGCTCTTAACCACTAAGCCATCTTTCCAGCCCCCTAAGTTCTTAAAACATTTTAAATTCCATATTCTGTAACTCTTTGAAGTGGTTGAAGAATACCTCTCTATCTGAAATATATCTCTATACATCTAGAAAACCTAACTAACATGTCTATAAACTTGATTCTTATAGATGACTCTATTAATCTGTATTTCTTAATTATTCATTACATTTTTAAATGAGCTGCACAAACACAATACCTTAATCAAGAGCAGAAATATATATATATATATATATATATATATATATAAAACAAAATTGACCTTAAATTTGTATCAGCAAACCAAGATACATTCTAATGTAAATCTCTATAACATACCCCCACATATGCAAAAGGACTTCCCATACCAGGGTGTCTAAAAGCTTTGCTTTGCTTACTCAACCTCCTAACTTAATGATTTTCTCTGTGATTGGTAAGCCTCCTAGATGTCAGCACTGTGGGACTACCTGGGATACAATCTTCCTAAATGAGCCTGGGAAGCCCCTGGGCTGTTCTGCCTGGGGCTCCTTCCTTGGTAGTTAAAGATCTCTTTTCTTGTCAGGGTTTGCAACACACTCTTAAGTTATTTATGGCACATTAAGCAACAGTCCTTGCATGCAGCTTTGTGATACAAATGACAAGCATGATGCTTCTGCCTTTTTTGTAGCCCAAGCTGGCATTAAACTCAGAATCCTCCTGCCTCCAGCTCCTGAATACTGAACTCCAGGAATGAGCCACCACAGAGAGCTTCTGTATATCTTTTCTTTTGACCTGCTACTCTTTATTCCATTCCCTTTTCCTTCTATCTTTATCAACATCTATCAAGACCACACTTTTCAGAGACTCCAGGAAGGTACTCTCTTGGCAGCTCTTTCAATCTTCAGCAGAGGATGCTAGTAGGAATGTCAGCATGCAGAGGCCATGAAGCCTCCCAGTGCTTTGTCCTGGTATGTTTCTCTGTGATTCCATCACGACCAGTCCTGGATACCCTCTAGCCTAATGCTACTTTTCTTTACAATGTCATTCTTGCTGAGCGTGGTGGCCCACATTTGTAATTCTGGCACTCAGGAAACTGAGGCAGAACCTTAGGTTCAAGACCATCCTGAGCTACATAGTAAAAACCCTGCCTCGGCAACTTCTTGGG
Source organism: Arvicola amphibius (assembly GCF_903992535.2). NCBI lineage: Eukaryota > Metazoa > Chordata > Mammalia > Rodentia > Cricetidae > Arvicola > Arvicola amphibius. Next base: position 112,924,855 of record NC_052057.2, read on the forward strand.
GTAATTTCACCCTAATCATGGTCATGAGCCACATGAAACCCCAGTCAACATCAAAGCATCAGGTTGAAATGGCTCCTCCTGAAGCAGCCTGGCCACTAGGTTCTCCCTGTATCCCCCAGTCCCTACCTGTGACAGGGTGTGGCTGGCATGCCCCACCCTCTCCCCAGACTTCTCCAGCCCAAAGGCCAGGCTGCCCTCCCCCCAGCTGCCCCTGTCTATGTGATTCAACCATTTTAGTCACCTGGTCTTTCATCTATGCTTTATCCTCCTGGTCTCTTGGCCGGGCTCTCCCTTCTCCCCTCCCCCATCTCCTTCCATGGCTCAGGGTCATGTCCACTCTGGACATCCATCTCAAGGGGACTTTCCCAGATGTCCCTGCCTCTGGCTGTGCTCTCCCTTTTATACCCAATAGACTTTCTCTTCCACCATACCTACAAGCGGCCATGTCCTTTCCTGTTTATTTCTTTTCTTCACTCATCTGGTGCCAAAAACCGGGACCATTCGTGTCCTTTCCTGTTTTATTTTTTTTAAATTCAAATGGCCACCTCCTTTTCAAGTGACCCAAAGGGTTATTTCCTGTAGGGCAAACCATCAATGCCTGAGTAAGATGTCAACGGATCATCTGTGAAAAACACAGCAAATTAGGCCTACCCTGAACACGACAGAGCAGGGTACCCAAGGTCACCCAGTTCCCAGGCTCATGGTGGCACACGGTTCTCGGGCCTGCCAAGTGAATGGGAGCCCCCAGAGAGAACTGGAGTATACCTACAGTGACTGGTAGGCCCTGCTGCTGTCCCTCCTGTTGCACGCACCTTGGGGACGCATTGCCCGGATGTCAGCCTCCAAGCCTGAGGAAGCTGCAGCTCTCCCCCAAAGACTGCTTTAAGGACAGCCTGCAGCCACTTTGCCCAGGGACCGTTAAACAACAATGCATAGCACGTTTTCTTGTCCCAAGGCCTAAACAAAGCAAAGCCTTTCTTTCCACAGCTTTCAAAGCCTTCATCCCAGGTGTACAATTCTGACTGAGTGACTTTTGTCTCTGTAGCCTCCCTAAGGCAGGCTAGTGGGGCCTCCCACACTCTCTTCTGGCAGTTGCTGGCTGGTCTGGGGGTCGTGTGTGCTTGTCTGCATCGTGTGTGGCACAAATTAAGTGGTGAGGCGAGCTGCAAACACAAAACGCGCGTGTTGAAACAGAGTAGCTTCATTCTCCATCTTCCTGAGGGTTCCACATGAGGTTTCCTTCTCCGCTCTGTCCATTTTTCCTTCTTTCTGCTCCTGTCCCTGTTTTCCTGGGGACCAGTGTGCCAGCATTGTCCACGGGATACTACAGCTTTGGTGTCACCTTCAGAAATTCCCGTCTTGAAACTCTGATTTTCAGAATCTCTCTCTGTGGTTCTCCCCTTCGTGCATCTGTATCTCTCACCTCACACAACACCCCCTCGCTCAGTTTCTGTTGTTCTTAGTGTCTGTAGGGTGCCGCTCTGACCCTTTATGAGCTCTGGTGACCTATGACCTATGTGCTTCCACTCATTATTGTCTATAGTAACACGCTAGAATGGGGTCCCTATCAGATAGTCCTGAGAATACAGATACTCCTTCCTTTCTGCTTAGCATTTCCAACTGCTTACCCTTTTCCTTTAGCTACAGGATGGATGGAGGGTGGGCTGCTGGAAAGGGGGATGAGTGGCCCCACAGCAAACCATTGTTTTCCATTCTTTTCATCTTCAAAGCCAATACCACGGGCCGGAGAGATGGCTCAGAGGTTAAGAGCACTGCCTGCCCTTCCAAAGGTCCTGAGTTCAATTCCTGGCAACCACATGGTGGCTCACAACCATCTGTAATGAGGTCTGCTGCCCTCTTCTGGCCTGCAGACATACACACAGACAGAATATTATATATATATGTATGTATATATATATAATATTTAAAAAAAATACAAGCAAACAAAGCCAATACCACCTCAGCACCTGTCACCTCTGGCCTCCCTTTCCAAGGGGCAATGCCGTCCTGGAACTGATGCCCCAAACTCCGCTCCATCCCCTGGAAATACGGTGACAAGACTTCCATAAAGTTGTAATAAAAAAATTGTTTTCTCACCTCATTCATAATTTGCAACTTGGTACCCACCCTCATCTCTGTAGTCCAGCACTGATAAAAGGCACTGTTAGCACTTGTAGAATTCTGACTTTACAGTTAGAATCAAAGTGGCTATCAATAGCAACAGGAAAACCAGCATGAAGCTATTTTTTTTCCTTTGTGAGTGCACACGTATTCATGTGTGTATGTGCAGGTGTGTGAGGTGCACACGCAGCGTGTGTGGGAGGCCGGAGGTTGAGTATCTTCCAAAATTTTTCTCCACCTTAGTGTTTGACCTCTCACTGACCCTTGAGCTAGACTGACGATCCCGCGAGCCCCACGGACCCTCCTGTTTATTCCTGCCTTCCCACGCACTGGAGTTACAGGCGAGCATGGCCACACCTGGCTTTTTATGTGGGTGCTGGGGCTCAAACTTAAGCTTAAATGCTTGTGTGGCAGACACTTTACCAACTGAGCCATCTCGCCAGCCCCTCAAAGTGAAGGTGTTCTGGTCTTTCATCTTCCTGCTGATACTTGAAAATCTCCAGAGTAAAATGGACTTTCGTCCCTCGTGTGGATAGAGGGCACGAGGCATGATGGTGCGCTCACAGGGCGACCACACAGAAGAGGCAGCAAGTCCTGTCCGTTCACTTGTAGGTCACTCTCGTGTGCTACACACGTTTTAGTTCATGCCATGTACCAGAATGTTCTGGATCCTCAGAGTGTGCAAAGCAAATAAAACACCCTTCTTGATGTTCAACATTCTCAATGTTCTGGGGGGAAAGTTAGGGATATTGCTGTAAATGCTTCTCTCTTGTTTTTGTTATTTTTTTCTTCTAACTTCAATATAATCTTAAAATAAATTAATAAAAAAGAAACATCTTTAATTTCTATGATATGAAGGCACCCACCCCAGTCACCAGACACCATGTCCTTTATTTCTGTTCTCTCACATTGTGATATCTGGGACCTTGGATGTGAGAGAGAGGACTCTGGATTTCACACCCACCTACTTCTAGCAAGAGCCACTTACCAACCAGGAGGCTCACCTTGTTCAAACAACCAATCTATGACCAAAACTCCAACTCTCCCTCTATGGGCCACAGTCCCCTGCTCTGTCATCCCAGGGCCAGGCAACTGACTCTGGACAGCTCTATGCCCCCGGAGACCGCTTTCCTTGGCCTTCCTATGCCTGCTGGTCCTTCTGTGCTTGCTCTTTCTCATGGAAACCGTATTTTAAAATCTCATAACCCATATGGTCCTGCTCCTTCTGCCTTCTGCCTAACCTGGGGCTTCCCCGTGTGCCCTGCCCATCTCCTCCCATTGTATGGCTCCTCCCCTTAGAGGCTCACAGATCTACCTTCTCTTCCTCTCCTTTTTCTTTTCCTCCTCCTCTTCTTGAAGTCTCTAATCCTCCTGCCACAGCCTTCCCAGTGCTAGAGATGTCCCCATGCCTAGCACAACTCTTTTTTTCAATGGCAGTCATCTCCTGATGTGCTTGTGTTGTGCATTTCGGCTATGAAAAGGCCTGCACTAAAATGCCATCACCCTTGACTACTGCAGATGCAGTTCCTATCAAACTATAAGCAACTATAAAATCTGTGAAGTTAGGGACTCAGTACAGTCACTCAGCATGCTAGAGGCCTGGGCTCCTGGGACACTAATATGTACACCTTTCTGTTACGTAAATAACTTCATGGGTCTCACAGGCTTTGCCTGTCACCCGTCCCACCCAATGCCCTTTAAAGCAAAGACCCCCATACCCAGCGTGAGGCACGATGGAGAGTCTAGGAGTCTCAGTACAGACTGCTACGGTGCCTCTGACCTTTCTTAGTGACCTTTGGGGGCACACAAGGCAGTTAGTTTGGAGAAAGAGCCCTGCCTGACCAGACATGTCTGATACATCTTCTCAGTGTATATTTCTCTCAGGCTTTGTCTCTGGCAGAACCCCACAGAAGTGCCATTGTGCCCGGTGTCCTAGAAGGTCACAGTGTTCCCAGACTGCCTTGCTGCAATGAACCAATGATGAAAGTGTCTGCCAGGTTCTTTCATTTCTCCTTTCTAATTAATAAGCATCTTAGCAAAGGTTAACCCCTTTCCAGTTAAATATCAGCATAAACTCATGGTTTCTTGTTTATTCTACAAGTCGCAATCTGTTGCAATGTGTTGTTTTCATTATTTTATATTAAATTTTCCTGACCTGTGGCAGCAGAGTCTCCTTGGGGGTGGCCTTCTGGTGGCATTCCTGTCATGGTTTGCAGTTCACTTCTGACTGTTTTGACCTTGTCTTATATTTACTGGGCCCACACGGAGAAAGGGTCTCTTCTTGTGGAGCTCTGTGTCCTTTTAGACAATGGAATTTCTTTATTTTTAAAATCATTTTACTATGTTCTGTGTTTGGGTGCCACATTCCCTGGGTCTGGAGTTACATGTGGTTGTGAGCTGCCAAACATGGGTGCTGGGAACCAAACTCGGGTCCTCTGCAAGAGCAATGAGCAGCCTTGCTGACCTAGGCTTCCCCCGCAGTTTTCTGTTCTTGTGACAAGGCTAGTCACATCAGATGAAGGCTCATGCCTGTGACTTGATTTTAGCTTAGTTGCTTCTTTAAAGACCCTGCTTCCACACAGAGTCGTGATATGACACATTGGCATTTCAGAGACTTCAATGTATAAATTCTAGGAAGATGGAGTTCAGTCAAGTTCACCAGAGCGAAGGTGCAGTAGGCAAAACCCAGTTTAATGAAAAGAAGAAATAAAAAGGAAAGACATGGCTGCTCCTAAGTGGAGGAGAAGGTTTGTTGTAGATATGCGGAAGAGCATTTAGCCAAAGGCAGGGACGTCTGAGAGAAGTCCAGGGTGGACATGGTCAGTCTGAGCTATGCCACGTGATGGTGGTAAGGAACAAGGTGCAGCAGCAAAAAGGCCCAAAAGAAAGGAGAGGAAAAGGACCAGGTAACCAACACAGCAGGATTATATATGGATGGGCAGCTGGGGTGTGGGCAACACAGCCCCTGGGGCTGGAGAAGCTTAGTGAGGAGGGCCGGGTGTGCAGTCAGGAGGAACTGGGAGACTCTGGGAGAACCTGGCTGTCCGGTCTGATTTGATACATTAAATAGGCCCAACAGCCATTTGTACCAGGTCTGAAACCTAACACCAATGTACTGTAGATCAAGAGACGTTAGTTTTAACAAAATAAGTGAGCAGGAAAAATATACTTTAAAACCACTGTCATGGTTCCCACCCATCAGCCTAAGGCCCTTTACATTGGTGCAGCGGCTGGGTCTGCCTTCAGTTCACGCGTCCTTTCCTTTCTATATTTACAGTGTGGTAACCTTACGCAATGTCCTTTCAGAATAATCCATCTCGCTGTATTAATTCATTCATGGCACATTGCTCTCGAGTGTAAGCTAAGCCAGCACATTTGTGAGGTCTCCTCACTCAAAAATTCCCTGTTTCACACCATTGGCGGTTCAGTGTTTGGCTGGACGTTTCTCTTTATTTTTTATTATTTTAACTGAACTGGACAGGAAACACATTTACTTTGGCTTATTTCTGTGTCTCTTTAACAAAAATGTTCACTAGACTGAAACCTGGTACCAGCCTCAAAGTCAACCAGAAAGTTCTATTTAGAAGGGAAAATTCATGTGTTGTTTCATTTTGTTTTGTTTAAGCTCAGGGTGTTTTTTAGTTTCGAGGCATTGTTTTGGGTTTTGTCTGTTTGGTCGTGTGATGGTTGACTTGTTTTTAGACCAGATCTCACTCCGTTGCCTAGGCTAGCCTCAAACTGCTAGGCTGGAGCAATCCTCCTGCCTCGGCCTCCAGAATAGCTGGGACTACAGTTGCACACAGTCATTGGAAACAAGGGACATCCATCTTACCGTGAATTTAAAAGTTAGTTTACTGGTCAGCCCAGTGTTTGATTTATTCTCTCTCTAAATCTCCTCTTTTCTCTGACAGGATGCTTGAAAAACTGCAGAGTTATTCCTGTCTGTTGGGCTTCAGTGTTCTACAATGTCAGCATCTGGGGCAGAGAAAATTATAGAAAGCTGGCTGAAGAGGTGCATTAGCTGAGAAGGTGAATTCGAGGAGGACATCCTACACTCATTTGAATTTTGAACTCCTTAAAAAAATGTGTTATTTGTTCTCCTCTCTTAAGTCTAGTTTCTGTTCATCAGAAGAGAGTCCTACACAGCTTCTGTGGGTGAAAGAGTGAGGAGGAAAAGTTAGGCCAGAGGCTGGAGACAGGAGGCAGGAGACAGGAGACAGGAGGCTGGAGACAAGAGTCTGGATGCAGAAGACTGGAGGCAGGAGGCTGGAGACAGGAGGCTGGAGGCAGGAGACAGGAGGCAGGAGGCTGGAGACAGGAGACAAGAGTCTGGAGGCTGAAGGGAGGAGGCTTTAGGCTGGAGGCAGGAGGCAGGAGGCTGGCCTTCACCACCTGCCCCCTCTGACCATCCCAGCAAATTCATTCCCCCTGAGATTCCATTTCCATTGCTAAAATAGGGATCATTTCCACCTCTCAGAGAACGAAGCACACCACAAGCACTCAAGTCTCACTCCTGTGGACAGGATTAAGTCAGTGAAGGTGTGGATCTACAAGCCAACACACAGGAGGCCGAGGCCAAGTGGAAAATTTGAGGTCAGGCCTAGGGCTACAAGAAAACTCCTGGCTGGTGTCAGCCACAGGGTAATTCCCAGTTCAGTAGCGGAGGGGGAAGCTAAATCTCTGACGTGCTTGTATTGCAGCAGGGACCCCTGAGTTCCATCCCTAACTCACATGCAGAAAGAGAAGCCAGGTGCAGTGGTGCCTGCTGTCGCCCAGTGCTGGGAGACAGAAAGGTGAACGGATCCCTGGGGTCCCTGGCCCTCCAGCCTAGCCTGCTGGGTGAGCTCCAGGCCAATTAGAGAGCTTGTCCCCATCCTACTCCAACCAAGGCGAACTGCATACGAGGTTGTCTACTGACTTACACCCCCAACACACCCTACTCAGTTTTTAAAATGCAGAACAACTACGTCTTAGCTTTTTTATCAAGCCGTTAATCCTCTTACAGAGGCCCTGACCTCGTGACTTCACCCAACCTTAAGCGGCTACTAAATGCCCATTCTCCAAATACTATCAACGTACAAATTCAAGACAAAACAAAGCAAAATACGCAAACTGTAGGAAACTAGAACCGTTTCCTGCAGACGAGGCATCTCATTGGCCCTGTCGACACAGTAGATCACAGTAGATCACAGTAGATCCCATAGGCCATCCGTGCTCCGTTTTACTTCACTTTTCTCACGAGACTGAGGTCTGGTCGTGTCGCATAGCTCTTGGACCTGGGGAAGTATTTGCTGTTCATCCTCTGCCTGTCACTAAAGGAAGAGTCATCCTGAGTAGATAGCATCCCCCAGGAATGGCTGACTCACACAATCTCATGCCAACCAAGGTCCTCTGTCTTTTTTCTACCATGAGCTCATCACCTCTGTGCACGGTTGTTTATTTATTTAATGTTCTCATGCAGGCTTATGTTGTATGTGGGGAATATCCTGTGTTATAGCCCCATATCTATGTGTAAAGAAAGCTTTATTTCCCTGCAGTCTGAAAACACCCAAGCTCAGACTCTGAATTAGATACAGTAGAAATGGATTGAAAAATCGGAGTCAGAAAAGGCTCATCTCCTTACCAAACAAGGCATCCTTGGAAATCCCTATCCTTTCTTCTACCTCTTCTGCTTTCTCCATGAGAATTTTCCATGAATCAAGTTATACTAATTCATTTGTGTTCTGTCTGATTAAACCATCAGGCCACTTCTAGAAAATCTTATTTCCATTTAAAATGACACACTTAGGACCAGAGCTATAGCTCACAACAGCATGTACCTAACATGAGTAAGTTGGGTTCCACACAGTGATGATGAAAACAATACTTTGAAAACACACTCAAGAGGTCATCCCTTCCCAAGCCTTTAAAAACACACTCAAGAGGTCATCCCTTCCCAAGCCTTTAAGAGATAGAGTAGATGCAAGGCATGGTGGTGCAAGCATTTAGTCCCAGCCCTAGCGAGGCAGAAGCAGGTAGATCTCTGTGAGTCTGAGGCCACCTCAGTCCACACAGAAAGTTTCAGGCCATCAAAGGCATCAGAAGTAGACCCTGTCTCAAAAACAAAAAAAAAGAGATGGATAGGAATTTGAGTCTATGCTTTCCTTTGCAGCAACTCCCTTGCCTAAAGGAAGTAGATCCTGTCCTTCATGAAATGGGACCTCACAGACTGATAGTCATTTGTCCCTAATGCCACCCAACCATCAGTTCACCCAGTATTGTGGCTGCTGATTACTCAGTATCTTATGTGGATTCTCCCCCTCCCTGCCCTTCCTGTTCTCTGTGATGTCTTGACTTTTATCCTTGATCTGAAGGCTGTGCATAGTCCAGCTTCCATGGTCCTGTGTCTTTCCCTTCGGTTGTCATCAAAACCCTTCACAGAGCCAATTCATCTTCCACAGCGCTTTCTCCAGAATATTTCCTATGCACACAAGTATTTGCATTTCCATAAGTTAACGTGTGTCTCACCAGCACAGTATATCCCTACGCACATATTCCTCCATAAACACACACAAGTTTGCAATGTTTATTTCTACAGATACACTCTTATCTTAAAAACACCCTTGAATACCCACACATCTTCCCCACACAAGCACACTACACCTACATCTGTGTGCATGTGTAGTCCTATACACACTCTTTGTACACATACCTCTACATATATACCCATATGCACACAGATGTATTTGTACACTTATGCCCTGAGCATGTGTGTAATGTGTACACACACACACACATATTAACTAGATCAAAATATGCATATAGATGACTATGCAGAGATATAAGAATAAAGCTAAATTTTATCATTTAGCAATTTTAGTGACAAGACTGAGGGGCATTTTCTTTACAAAATGATTTCTTTTTACAAATAATGTGGCTTCGTAGCTTGATTTCGTCCCTCCCACCTATAATTCCAGCACTTGGGAAACTGAGGCAGGTAGATGACTGCAGGTTTGAGACTAGCACGTTATGAGTCCCAGGCCAGTTTAAAGTACGGAAGGTGACCGTACTTAAAAACAAAACAGAATAACAGCAACAGTGTGACTTAGTGATCAGCGTCTACTGAAAGTAGACACTGAGATTCTGTGAGGCAACATAATCTTGCACCGCAGACATTTTGGGCTCCTTAAAGAGCGCTGCCATTTTAAAAAGAGGAAGATAGCTCCTCCTCCGTGTGTTCTTCTTCATTTAGTTTCGTTTCTCAAAGGATTGCAGACTTGAAGGCATTCAATTGTGCTTGACATCTTCACAATGAGAAACTATTGTGGTCCCTTTTTGTGATCATATGAGTGGTTATTATTAATAAATTTATGCTTATGATTATTGTTATTTAAGGGTGAGTTTCTAAAATACACCCCTGGTTTTCCTCAGTGCTTGGGATGGAACCCAGAGCTTTGAGCGTGGTAGGCTGGCACTCTGCCACTGAGACACACCCCCACCCACAGCGTATCCTTCTGCCATGGGAAAAGGGCTGGAAGGCTTAGAGCTGAGCAAGTGCTGTCCTGGATTTGGAGGACAATGGCAAAATGTAGACATTGGTCAGAGGACAACTTCTCCACACCATCTGCTAGTCTCACCTTCAGAAGGGAAGCCGAAGGAACTCGGGGGGCTTCGGAGAAAGTTTGCCTCGAGGCTTCTGTGGGTTTTTTTTGTTATCATCATCAATATGTCTAAAGTTTCTTCTTCTTCGAAAAGAATTACATGAGAAGCTTTGCAATCAGGACAAATAGAAGCTTGTTATCATTGAATCTATGTGTTTAATATTTATGAGGGAGAAGGACGATGTACAATAAACCCATTTCCGATGTGTCAAACCGTATAGTGAGTCATGGGTCTGCCTAAGCAGATAATGTAACAGGACATCCTGTCCCCACTGCGCAGTTGTCCCGGCACTTCAGTGTTTTGTTTCTTTTTGGGCTCTGCAGAAGCTACAGAGGCAACCGAACTGCGACCAAATGCACACTGTATTTAGAGCTTCAAGTTGACGTAAAAATAATTTTAAAATGCTTTCGGATCACCACTTTCTCTGCCCCTTTGGGTTGTTGCAGGGCTGAAGCCTGAGCCTCACACATGCAGGGTCTGGGGCACACTTAGCAGCTCCAGCCCCTGTTTTAAAGTGCACCCCGCTAACGGTTTTCACTTACTCTCCTTTCACACCCCCACCCCCTCCTATTGATATTTTTATTCTTGTCTTGCACCCCCACTCTTCACGTGCATTTGGTTTTCCTTGCTTGGTTTTGCTGATTTGTTATTGAGATGGGCTCTTGCTGCGCAACCCTAGCTGGCCTAGAACTTCTGGTAACCCTCCTTCCCCTTTCTCCCGTGTTACAGCAATGTACCTATAACTGTCCTTGGGTCCCAGTTTTTACTCTTCATGGGAATTCCAGCTTCTCTAAAAGAAGAAATGGTGGATAATTTTGTTTGCTGATGTAACTCTGCTCATGCTGAACTCTCACGTCTTTCATGAAATAGTTTTCTGTTCTTCCTATGAGAACAGCAACAGACCAGGCCCCAGAAATGACGGCCAAGTGTGCACAGATTGGGAAAAGCCAGCTAAAAAAGATAGAAAGGATGACAATATCACAAGACAATAAATTATGATTTAGTTGTGCTTAAAGAATGCAGTTTCGAGCCAGGCAGTGGTGGCGCACGCCTTTAATCCCAGCACTCAGGAGGCAGAGGCAAGCGGATCTCTGTGAGTTTGAGGCCAGCCTGGTCTACAGAGTGAGTTCCAGGACACGCTCCAAAGCTACAGAGAAACCCTGTCTCAAACAACAAAAACAAACAAACAACAACAACAACAAAAGAATGCAGTTTCGTACCTGTTACAAGTTGCTGTTCAAATGTCGCAGGAAAGCGCCACAGAACCCGTAGTCTGAGGCCAGACTGGCAGCACAGCCCTTATTCCACCATGGAAGTCCTGACTTCACTACTTTAATGCCCTGGGTCTAAGACTTCTCACATCGCTTGAATTTCCTTACACTGAGATGAACCATAAGCAAACATTAGCAAATTAGGTTAAATAAGTATTTATGACTATTCTCAAATTAATTCTATTTTGTATTCATTTAGCTTAGTGGGGGTAGAAGACAGGATCTCAAACTTGTGAGTTCCACCACTGAATCAGACTCCCCTCAAGCTTCGCACTGGAAACTTATAATCACCGCAGTAGCACCAGGTTGTAGCTACTAACTTTGCATAAAGATGGGACATAGTCTGGCAGTGTAGTTTTTCTTTACTTACTGTATGATCATGGCCAACTCAGCCCGGGATACATGGTGAGCTAAGTTTGAAGTCACCGTAGGCTGCACAGTGAGCCCTTGTCTCAAAAACAAAGGCTAAGCAGTATGTACGTAAACGGGGACAAGAACAGGTGCCTTGCCTGTAAATGCCCTTGTTCACTCCTCGGCATCAAAGCAGAACAAATGGTTATATGAAGGGCCAGGTCCACTCCTGGCCTGCTGGTCCTTTGAGATCTTTTCCTGGCTCTCGGGTTCTTTGGCTGTGTCATTAAAGAGAAAAATAGCAACGAAAATGAGCAGATTTTATTGAAGAGAACAAAAAGTATCAGTCGCATTATTACTGAATACGGATGACTTGAGCCTGAAAGAAGAATGATAACATTCCTTCAACGACACCATAGTTCTACACAAACGAAGCTTTTACTAAAAGTAAGTGACTTCTAGAATTTTTTGTGTGATAGACACAGAACACTATTCAAGAGAGGGCCGTCACAGCGGGGCATTCCTTTCCATTTTATCCCTGATCCCGATCAATAGTGCAAGGTAAGCTATCAAGGCATAAATTAGGGGGAAAATAGGAAAGAATCTAGAATGAGAAGGCTCGTTCTGTCTGTGAATTTCCACTCCTTCCTAGAAGGCTTTGCTGGACTTGTGGAGGCTGGAAATGGCACCTGCTCATGGGGTCAGCCTAGATATTTTAGCCGATTCCAGGGAGCCTGTCTCGGGTGCTCCTATTTCCGTTTCCTGTTTCCAGATTCATAGCACACACATGCTGCGTTAGTCAACTTTCCGTCACCAGACAAAACGCCTTATAAAAGTCGATTCAAAATCAAGAAAGATTGAATTGGGCTGGTGGCTCCTGAGGCTTCGGTGATCGACTGCCCTGCTTTGGGCTGGTGACAAGACAGCAGGGTGTGGTGACAGCAAGCACTTGGTGGAGGAAAGCTGCTCACCCCAGGGTGTCCAGGAAGCGAAGAGGAGGCAGGTAGGGCCCCAGATTTACTTCAAGCACATGCCACCTTTCTGTATTGATGTTGTCTTGTTGCCGCAACAAAATGCCTCGCAACACCCCAAAGAAGAAACCGTTTATTTGACTTGCAATTCTAAGAGATGCAGTCTGTCATGGATGGACGGTATAGCAGCTAGGGATCTAGGTTGCAATGGATTTTCTTCTTAGGTAAAATGCTTTGAACTGACAACAAAAGGCTTCAGTCTCTTACCATAAGAAGCACCGAATCTTAGATCTAGATGTTATTACAGATGCCACTGAACCAACCCCTGTTTTACAAAATGTACAAACCAACATTTCACAGCTGAGAAACCATAAGATTACAGCTGGCACTTGGAATCTTGGAATTTCTATACAAGTTCATCTCTTCAAGAAAGATGATTTGTGTGGCCAACAGATATCCCTAAAACTTAGGTTTTATTTATTCATAAAGTATTGTTTACATAACTGTCAGTACATTGAACAGTTTGTTTATCTAACTGATATTCACTGGATACCTTAGGGGCTCCTCACTGAGCTGGGTATGGGGTGGCAAAGAGGAGCAAGGATGTGTCAACTGTAAGAGGCACAGGATACCCCTGGATGTGCTTGCCCTGTAGCATCAGCCTGGAACAGGGTCACCTGAATCTCCATCTGAGGTCTACATGGACAGATAAATGGACCATCACTAAATGGTGGCTGAGGTCACTAGGAAGCAGAGGACCCACGTTGATTCCCAGTGCCCCACACTCCAGTGATGTGATTTTGAACAGGTCTCAATTTTGTGTGTACCACAAGAGTCACTTTGGCATATCTGACATGATACATGAAGAGCCTCTTAGCAAAGCTGCCTTCTAATTATTTATGTTGATGCTCGTAGATCTGTGCTGCTTTTTTTCAACCTTGAGAGTTTCCTTTTCGTGTGACAGCTCATCAGTGCCGAGACTCATAACTAGTCAGGGTTGAGACCAAGTGGTCATGAATATTTAGTCTTAAGTGAGACATCTACATCAGCATTCCTGCATCCTCACCCCACACCAGGCTTAGGATGCAGCACAGGAGAGGGAACGGAAAAAATGCGAGAGCAGGAAGATGGGGAGGAGAGCTGTGGACCTGACCCGGTCCTTGCCCTCACGAGAGCTCTATAAAGGATCGAGTCAGTCAGCGCTCCAGCATTTCCAGCATTTCCAGCATTTCCAGCATTTCCAGCATTTCCAGCATTTCAAGCACACAGGAGTGGTTCACAAGCCCCAACCCCTAGCTGAGAAGCTATTGGCAGTTGACCTTGGTGGTTGCTGGGAGAGGGACGGTCATATTTCTTTGAAAGTGTGGCCCCATATTCTAGTGACTGGCTCAGCACCTAGTAACATTTGGGTTTTGGATTGGACTCAGTGGGTTATCAAAATTAAAAATAAAAATAAAAATGGACATGAAGTTTGGAGGTAGATGTCTTAGGGAGCTCTGGGGGGTGGAAGAGGGAGAGATGACATCATTGAAATACATCATGTACATGCATGAACTCAAATAATAATAAAATAAGATAATGCTAGCCAAATTCCCCACACAGTAAAGGAGGCCCTATAGCTATGCCTTCTTCTTCTAGAAAGGAACTAAGCTGGTGAATATTTCCAAACTGTGACCCCAAGTATCAAAAATCCTGAAGTCTCTATTCAGAATTGTAGATCAATATTTCATTCAGTAGATTTTATAAAAAAACAGATTATCTTTCATCTTGTAGGTGGGTCTTATTCAGCCAGTTAAAGACTTTGTTGGGGGCGTGAGACTCTGAGGTTCTATGAAGAAAAGTAAATTCTGTCAGTAGAATGCCCTTGGACCTGAGCTGTAATATTGACACGTCCCTAAATTTCCAGTACGCTGGGCACCATGCAGATAGCATATGTAACCCCCAGGTGTCAATTCCTTGGGCTAAGTGTTTCTCTTATTCAGAGAGAGAGAGAGAGAGAGAGAAAGAGAGAGAGAGAGAGAGAGAGAGAGAGAATAAATATATGCACACACACGCACACACGCACGCGCGCACACACACACATTCACACGCTTATTCTCTTCTTCTGCTTCTCTGGACACCTCTGACCACTGCAAGGAATCCTTTCCAGGTCAGGGAACAGTCTGTATTTTATTCGTGTTCTGGCATTCGTCACTCAATTTCCACATACTACACTTCACTTGCAGTCTTCAGCAATGGTACTAGAAATATGAGGGCTGATCCTGTGTAACCGAGGAACACGGTCTTTGGGAATCAAAGGGCTGACATGGGCTTGGTGGGAGTAATCGCCAATGAAAGTGCCTCTTGTGATCACATGGGGAAACCTTGGCATAGTTTCAGGGGGTCTGCAGAAAGCAGATGAGGCATGGGATGGTGCAGTGGAGAGGCTCCAGGTGTGGTGAGCTAGACCTGGAGGTCAAATTTTGATTCCATCACTACCTGTGCAACCTTGGAATCTTTCCTTAAGTTCTTAGACTCAATTTTAACAAATACAAGCTGGCGTTTCAAGAAAGTGTTTTGAAAATCTGACTAGATGTAGCGATCTGATGTACACTAGTGCCGTGCCCAGATCCTGCAGCAGATCAGGGACTAGACCACCGTTAGGGTCCCCCATGAGTCAGTCATGGTGGCTGATGCCTTTATTCCCAGAACTCAGGAGTCAGAAACAGGTTAATCTGAGAACTGGAGGCCAGCCTGGTCTACACAGAGAATTACAGGATGATATAGTAAGACCCTGTCTCAAAACAGCAGCAACATAGGTTTCCCCCATGAATCAAAGCAGAACGGCACTTCTTTGAATCTCAGCATAGTAGTAATATCCTCTTAGATGCCTGATCACTTAACAAAATTGCAAATACATTCTGCTTATGTGCACTGAGTTTAACGCTTAAGTTACCAAATGAAGGCATTCTGAATCCCTCTTCACTGTGTGGTCCACCAGGTGAATTAGAGGATTAGAATAAGGGTGTAAAGTGACTGTTGTTTCGAAGAACAAAGCCACGTGATGCATCTGGGAAAGCTTTCTTTAACGATGTGTCAGTTAAATTGGTCCCTGAAGAGTGGGTACGACTTGGACACATGAGGACAGAGGGCAAGGGAGACTCGGGAATGAAAGCAAAGATGTAAAAGTGTGTGTCTCTATGGCAAGTAACACGAAAACACCCTTCAGATCTTACACGCCCTGAGTATTAACGTGGCGCCTTCCTCTCCTATCTCCGCTCATGTTCAAGACCACCACTCTATCGCTTACCTTTCCTGCTGCTGCACTGAGGAAAGACTTATTTGGCTCATAGGATTAGGGCACGAAGGTATACAGTTCATGGTGGCCTGGAAGGCTTGGGACAGGATGCTCCATGACAGCGGAAGCATGTGGAGGCTGCTCACTCACACCCCAGGGAACCAGGAAGCAGAGCTTGGCTCTAAACCTCAAGGCCTGCCCTAACATCTCACTTCCTCCACCTAGTTGCCACCTCTTAGAGTTTCACCACCTCTCCAAATAGCACCCCCTCCCCCCAGACTAGGTGTTCAAATATATTGACCTGTTAGGGCATTTTACATGC
Organism: Arvicola amphibius; assembly: GCF_903992535.2. NCBI lineage: Eukaryota > Metazoa > Chordata > Mammalia > Rodentia > Cricetidae > Arvicola > Arvicola amphibius. Next base: position 112,940,809 of record NC_052057.2, read on the forward strand.
AAACCATAACCTGATTCCAACCCCCATAGGCTCATCACCATCTCATAATGCAAAATCCATTCCGTCTAAAAACAAAACTCTCTATGGTCTTACACTTTCAATGGTTTGAAAGTTCAAGGTCACTCCGAGACTCAAGCCAAACTCTTAGCCGCGAGTCCCAGGTTTTAAAAACTGTTAGATATTTTCAATGTATATTAGAGGAGGTTGTCAGAAGATAACAAGGAAATATAAGCAAGCCAAAACCAGGTAGGGCAAACACAACCCCTGCAACTCCACACCTGGCATCCTGACTCAGCTGGTGTCTAATGTCTTGGGAAAATCCATCCCTCTAGCACTGGGGCCTGAATCCCTTGTGGCCCCTCGTGATGGCTCATCTTGGTTGTCCACGGGAATCAACTGAACTCCACGCTGCTGAGTATGCCTGTGAAGGACTCGCCTGGTCAGATTCTCTGAGGCAGGAAGACCCACCCTAAGGATGAGCCATTCCTTCTAGGGGCAGCCCACATAAAATGGATATGGGAAAAAGAAGCTTTTGGTTTTCCCCTTCTGACTCTCCCTCTCCGTCCTGTTGCTGAGGCACTCCCTTGCCCGTATTTTAGAACTAACTTCTTGGAGATTCCGACAGAGACTAAAGCTCATCAGCGGTCCAGGAATCTTCTAGGACTCCAGCAGCAGACGGAGACTGCTGAGACATCCAGCCTCCTGGTCTGAACAGCTACTGATTCTTGGCCTTTCTGTCGTAGGACAGCTATTGTTGGACTTTGTTAGACACAGTCTGTAACCCAGTCCAGCAACTCCCCTTTTAGTATAGACATTTACCCGTTTTACCGCATTTGTTCCCTTTGAGAATCTTAACTAATACACCTCTCTTACGCTAGCTCTATTTCGAGTTTGCGGCTTCCTTCAGTGGACACCCCAGGTTCTCCACTGTCAGCTAGGGCTTTGCCTTCAGAGGGCTCTCATGCTCGCTACACTGTCCCTAAAGGCCGACACTCTTCCTCAATGATGCCACTCTCCCGAATAATCAGAAACTTTCTTAACACCAACTCTGTTCTTAAATTTAACTGGTTTGAATTCCTTTCCTCACAAAGCTCGATATGTCTCGTATTATTCTGCTCTACATCACTATCAATCTGGGTAAATGTGCCGAGTAATACCATGCTCTAGCCTGAACATGTGAGTCGTGAATTTTCCTCTGCCAAAGGAAGTGGGATAGAGAAGCAGAGGCAACTAGGAGGCCATGAGATGGAGGGAGCCTCTTGGCAACTGAGAATGGAAACTTCCAGCACAGAGGCAGTGAGCTGGCTCAGCAGAGAAAGGCACCCGTCACAAAGCCTGATGACCTGACTTTAACCCTTGTGGGAAGAGAGTGGGAGGGCCACCATTTCTGCAGACAGACAGACAGGCAGGCAGGCAGACAGACAGACATACACATACACACACTTGCACATACACAGAAATAAAGAAATAATTGTAAAAAAATAATTTCAAAACAAAATTGAACTTTGCTGTGACCCTTGTGCTGGAGAGATTTATGTAACTTGACACAAACTATAGACATGTGGAGGAAAGGAGAACCCAATCGAGAAAATGCCTCCATAAGACCAGGCTGTAGGCCAACCTGTAGAGCATTTTCTTAATTAGTGATTGACAGGGAGGATTCAGCCCACTGTAGGTGGTGCCACCCCTGGGCTGAAGGTCCTGGGTTTGATAAGAAAGCAGATTGAGCAAGTCATGTGGAGAAAGTCAGTAAGCAACATCCCTCCATGGTCTCTGCATCAGCTCCTGCCTCCAGGTTTCTGCCCTGTTTGAGTTCCTGTCCTGATTTCCTTCAGTGACTACATTGTAGAAGTATAAGCCAGTTAAACCCTTTCCTCTCCAGCTTTCTTCTGGTCATGGTGTTTTATCTATAGCAATAGAAACCCTAAGTTAAGACAGTTGTTGACATCCAAACTATACTCCTTTATATAGAGAACATTAACAGTGAACCATGCTTACAGCCTAAGCCGATCTGGTCTTCATGTATGGCCTAAATGCTTTCTGGGATATTTTCTAGGAACCCCACAAACAAGACTGAACGTTTTGTTTTCAGTAAAATCATTTTGGGAGCTGGAGAGATGGTGCAGTGATTAAAAGTATTGGCTGCTCTTTCAGAGGACCTAGGTTCAATTCCCAGCACCCCAGGGAGGATCACAAGTCTGTGTAACTCACTTCAGGAGATGTGATGTCTTCTTCTGACCCCCAAGAATACTACATGCATGTTATACACAGATATACATGCGAGCAAAGCATCCATACACACAAAATAATAAAACATTAATTTTTAAAAGAATTTAAATCTAAACTTTTTCAAGCGTTGTAACGTAAGGCTTTACCTAGCCAGCTTTAATTCTATCCAATTCATAGGAACTGCCCTATTATGTCATTTAGGTTCCTTAGCAACCCTGATAGATATAACTTCAAAGACCAAGAAAAAACTATATACAGTTGTAAATATTGTATATACTATAAATAACTTTGTTGAGACTCTGAGAAGTTCAGCCCTTGGTGTCAGGTATACCTTTCTTTCAGAGTGCCTCTTTCCCTTGATCCTCATGTTTAACATCTGTATTAAGATCTTGTTTTATAAGTCCAAGTTCTGTTTCTTTCCTCCTGGCACTGAAATACTTTGCTACAACGAAGCCAAAGCTCTGGCTTTACCTGGTTGGAAGTCCCTACGACTTCAATTTCTTCAGCTGTGAGGACGGAGCAATGTGTCTGTCTCATCAGCACTGACACCAAATGAGCCTGCTACTTTTGAGTTCAGCCTCATTCAAGTTTGCAGAACGTGGCCAGAATGCTGTGGGATTGTCTACCAGTGTACAGCAAGAGTGGTCTCAACCTCAATGTGCCGTTGGTCTCCTTGGAAAGCTCACAACGGTCATTATTTACATTTATGTTGATGCTATGATCCTTCTCGTTGCCACCAGGATGTCCCGTTAAAGCTCTTCTTACATTATTCTAGAGATGTGCTGGCTCCCATGTACAAATTCCCCCACATTGCTCCTACAAATCACACAATAGGTCTTGCCATAGCAGCAGCCCTAGTCTGGACAACTACTTCTATTACTTCCTTTTCTCATTTCTGGGACCAATATCTGACCAGAGGCAGCTTAAAGTGGGAAGAACTTCTTTTTATTCATGACTTGAGAGGCTACAGTCTGTGGTGTCAAGGGCATGGTGGCAGGCGGTAGGAATCCATGGCATCTCAGCAGACCAGGAAGCGGGGGAGGGAGAGGGCTGCCTCTGAGCTGCTGCCTTCCTTGTTCTTCCTCTTGGTAGAGCCCCAACCCAGGGAACTCTGCTGACAGCTTTTGAAAGCTGTGCCTCTTTCAGTTGGTCATCTCTGGGAATATCCTCAGGACCACATCAAGGGGTGTGTCTCGCTAAAACCCTAGTCATTTCTTTATCCAATCAAGTCAATCGAGTTGATAATCACACACTTAACAAATGGGTTACAAAACTGGGTTACTTGACTGTCCCATGCCCAGGACTTGTACAGGCTCAATGTGATTCTATCTAGATGGATAAAGCCAAAGAAAATACAGTTTTCTCAGAACAACCTCTTCTATTCCTGTGGGTTCTACCAACTGCTACCCAGATAAAAATCATGTTAGTTTGGTCAAGACTCTCCTGTTGTGAAGCAGGGTAAGTAAGAACTGTCTGAAATTGTAACTTGGCGATGGACTTTTCCTTCTTTTGAATCTTACCTATAATTGGAGATGAAAAATCCCTGAGTGAGAGTCAACCACTAATTATCACAGGAGGGTACAGTTGTGGGGAGTGACTTTCTCAAAGCCTAACAATAAATCATTAAAACTAACAGGACTTCTGAGGAACACATACAGACAAACTACTTAGGTGTAAAAAAAGATATACCCAGGGTCAAAGAAAACCCTAAATCCACCCTTGGAAGGACTCTGCCTTCTAGAAGGCAGTTGAGTTTCTACCAAGTGCCCTGGAGGAATGGTCAAGTTCTCTGTAGTTTTCTGGAGGTGGAGATAAGGAATGGCTAGCGATCATAATGAAGCCATGGTGGTCTCAGACCATGCCACTCTTCAGGGTGCATGACATCGCTAACTTGTTAGTCTGACATGTTCTGGGAACATAAGCCACTGCCTCTTGTTAAAGCACATAGACACTTCCCACACAATTAGACCCTAGACGTTTCTGAGATACCCCTTGTTTCACATCTATGGCGGCCGTGTGCAAGAACTGGTATTAAACAAAACATGTTCGACTGACTTCACAGTTTTTCCTGGATTCAGTTGATGTCTTCTAGCAGCTCCAAATCGGAAGTATTATTAGATGTTAAATTTATTTAAGGATAATGTGGACTTGGGAGCTGAACATTCAAGATGGGCAAATATAGACACCCATGTATACATATACATGCACTCACAAAATGTTATAAAACTGGCCAATGAAGATAAGAGCAGTAAGATAAAGAAAGTAATGATCAACACTATGTCAACATCCTCATCTGGCTGTGTTCACCTGATGGCTGACAATACCTTTATTTAGAATTGAATACAAGTTGAATGTAATAATTCATACTGATACAGGAAGATAGGCATGAGTTTAAGGCCAGTCTAGGATATACAATGAGTTCAAGGCCAGCCTGGGCTACGTATTGAGAAATTGCCTCAAAAAAGAAAGGAAGGAAGAATGAAAGAAAGAAAGGGGAAAAAAAAGAAAGAATTGAATATAATGCCTCCTCTTGCTTCTGGTACTCAGTCAGGTCTTAGTGAGTGGAAACAGGGCTACCTGAGAAGGTGAACCCTTGAATGAGAGGCAGTATCATCAACTAGACCCCCAAAGACTCTCAGTGGCTCAACATGAAAGGTTGATATGGAAGGACATGGTGGTTCATGCCTGTAATTCCAGTACCTTGAAGGCAGAAGTAAGAGAAAAACAAGTTTGGCTCTGTCATAAGACCTTGTCTCAAAAAAAAACAAAACAAAAAACAAAAATCAAAACCACAGGCCAGTGGAGCACCTTATACCACCATACTGGGAAAAGCAAACAAAGTAGAGTTTCATTGCTGCTGACCACTGGGGACAGCAAACAGCAAAGTTCATCACAAAGGTCACAGAGCCATGTTGGGATGAGTATAGGGAAATCTAGGAGACTGACTAGACTCTTGCACTGAAAACTGCATCACCGGCCACATGGACTGCTTCACCAACGCTCTCTTATCATCACTGGTCAGTTTGCCCAGAATGTCCAGGAAGGAGGACCATAAGCTGTCCCTCAGGAGAAAGACAGAGGTCAGAGGACTTCTGCAGGGAGACTTCTAGTGGAGGAAAAGTTGTTAAGTGTCAGGTTACAATCAGTCAGTTGTCGGATCTGTTGGTGCTGTAACCTCAGCAACTAAAATGTGTAAAAAGTGAATCTCTGGAATATAAAGTGAAAAAGAAGAGAGAAGGAAAATGGATAGAGTGGAGACAGCTGTGTTCTTAGAACTAAAATAGGCCAGCAGCCCGGAGGCTTGTGATAGGTCGGGCTCCAGCCGGGTGCTGGAGGTAGCAGGAGAGTCCAAGACACAAGGCCATCCCCTACAGATCTGAGAGCAGAACCCAGCTGGCTGGCAAGCCCTCCACCCAGATGCTAAGCTCATGCCACACTACACGTAACCACCCAGGAAGAGGAGGAGAACCTAGAAGACAGGGCTGGGCAGGCAGCTCAGTAGTAGAGGGCTTGGTTAATGTGCACGAGGCCCTCAATTGATCTCTGGCACACGACAGAGGAGGAAGAACAGAAGAAGTAAAGAAAGAGGGAGAAAAAAGAGGGGGAGGAAGAAAAGGGGGCAGATGAGGAGGAGGGGGAAAGAGCGCCCCAGCTCAGTGCTCAGTGACTGGCTACTCCTTTCTTGCATCTGTGACCTGTGCACCTGTGCAGTACTCCTGGTACATCCTGCCTGAGGATGGGTTGTCACCTTCTTTACCCACGGAGTCTTTCTCAATGCCTGTGTGTCAACAGACTCATCTGTCCTTTGAACTTTTAAGGTGACAATTACTGGAGCTACATCTACCAGCAGGAATCAAGCATCTCTTCATGTTTTAGGATCAAAATCTGTGCTATCAGGGTTGCTTCTGGAGGTGGCCATGTTTTCTCCCAAGGGAAGTGTCTTTCGGTAACTTCTCCCTAATCAGAGCTGAACTCTGGCTCCTGTGTCTGCCTCCAGAGAGCACCAGGTTCCTCCCAATGCGAGCTTCCTGCATGACTTCTGCTTCATCCAGCTATTTGCACAGTGCTGAAAGCCATCTGATTAAGCTACGTTGGGAAACTGCGTGGAAAACTGGGTGATTTTTGTGTCTTCTCCTTAATTCTTGTCATTTATGTTTCAAAATCCCTTCTACTTTATTTAACTGACAATATTTGATGAAATAGCTAGAGGGCTAAGGATTATTATTTCTATAGCTGTCGGATAACAGTTCAGACAATTTATACGCAGAGAGATTGATGGGTGGTGGTGGTGCACACCTTTAATCCCAGCACTTGGGAGCAGAGACTGGCAGATTTCTGTGAGTTTGAGGCCAGCCTGGTCTACAGAGTGAGTTCCAGGACAGGGTCCAAAGCTACAGAGAAACCCTGTCTCAAACAACAACAACAACAAACAAATTATAGGCAGTGATATTGATTGATGGAAGAGGGGATGAGGGAGGAGAGTGCGAGTTAATGAAGTTTGGCTAAATGATAATAGCAGGAGAATTAGACCAAGAGCATACGGTGATTCTTTGTGCCCCCTTAGATGTTTTCCTGTGATTCTGAAACAATGTCTACATAAAAACTAAAACGTGTTTCTAGAAACCTTAAGGCTACGTAGACACCAGGTTTGGCATTTATCAAATTTGAACCAAGAACAGGGCAGATACCAAGGTCGTGGAGCCAGCTTGATAGGAGAGGAGAGGGGGTACCCACGCTGAAGATCTGAGGGAAGGAAAACTGAGGGAAGGAAAACTGGGAAGGCCACTGGAGCCGCCCTCCCTCAGAAGGAACAGAAACTTGGTCGCATTGATTCATCCTCTTACCTTCCAGACAGTGCTGGGTAGACCTCGGAAACCTCTAATCTGCCTGTATGAGGCAATTTTTAATATGTAGTTCACTGTTTTGGTCTAGTTACCATGCAGTACATTTCTGTGTGTCATCATATGACAGATTAACTTTAATAAGATCCAAACTATAATTATGTTATTGGTGTCATAATCATTACCATGTGGCTCAGTTTTAATAACGTAATGTTTAGGTAGTTTGTCTGTTCCTTCATAACGTCAGACTAACATGGTTTGGAGCTGGACTTCTTCCGGTTTGCAAGGCTGGGGCTTCTTAGGGCTTTGCTTCTGTGGCATCTCAGGCTGGGAAAGTGACTTAACAGAAAGCTTTGATGTCATCCACACAGAATGGGGTTCAAATCTAACCCATCCACTTTAGAGAGGGAATTGGAACAAGTTGCCTACCCACGTTGAGCCTTTCTTTCCTACACAGTGTAAAACCCAGGGCATGGTTATGAGGGTCAAATAGGAGATCCACTGAAGTCTTTGGGTTACCACACAGTGGTCACCAGTCTCCTTCCTTCCAGAGAACCTGGATGAACCAACACTCATTTCCCATGTAAAATTCTGCCACGCCATTCCAGCCAAGTGGGCCTGCTCATCTTTGTAGCATGCTTTCACCGAACCAGAAGGTTTCACATCAATTGTAGCCGCACTACAAATGGGCGACCTGCATTTGGCTGAGTTTCTCACACTGGTTCCCAGCGGTGGCTGATCAGTAGAGCAACATGGGGAGCTTGGGGGTCGTTAGAGACTGATTTGATTGGTCTGTGCAAGTCTGACCCTGGGGATACTGTGACCACCAACACGATTGCAACTTGTCACTGTTCCTCTGTGGTGTTGCCACTTGGGTCACATGGGTCTCTGGCCAGGCTTGCAAGAGTCAAAGGGAATCTTTGTGTTCACCCTGCATCTTCTCACAAAGATCAACAGGAAGCCTGTGTAGAGTGTCCATGTTAGGCTCCAAAACCTAGATCTCTGGAGGAAGATTCCCGGGAGAGGGGAAGGAGCACCAGTGGCAGGCAATGCCAAATAATTTTAGTGCTTTTCTTGTTTGCCACATGCCATCAGCCAAGACTTCAAGGGCTCAAAGTAAGAGTGTTACTACTTAGGGCCAATGTACTAAAGAGGTCATTCAAAAAAGTCCAGGACATGGATTCTCAGGTGGTGAGTTCTTCTAGACAATGCTTCTCAACCTTCCTCATGCTGTGACCCTTTAATACAGTTAGTTCCTCACGTTGTGGTGACCCCCAACCATAAAATTATTATTTTTGATGCTACTGTTATATAATTTGCTACTGTTATGAATCATAATGTAAATATCTGTGTTTTCGGATGGCCCCTAGAAAGGGCTGTTTGACCCCTAAAGGGGTTGTGACCTACAGGTTGAGAACCCCTGTTCTATAGGATATTTGACAGATAGCAGCTCCTATGCACAGCGATTCCCATGGTAAGCTCCTGGCCACTCTTCAGCAGGAAAGTGACCATAGCAAAGACCATCCGCCTACCTGTTTCCTATGGCTTAGGGACAGTGATGGGGACACTCTGAGAAGTATGCTCTTATGTGATTGTGCCTTTGTGTGGCCATTGTAGGGTACACTCACTTGTCCTTCTTGATGCAACCAGGAGTCAAGGTAAACAACACAAGGCGCTACTGACTAACCTTGAGCACACTGCTCTACAGGAAAGTCTTTAAAATAAAGGTATACTGTGTCAAATCATAAACCCTACTCACGGTTAATATGATCAGTTCTCTGTACTGTGCAGACTCTATGTGCTGTGCTGGTATGTGACTGGCGTACAAGTGGGCTTGTTGGCACCAGCATCAGCCAAACACTGGAACTGCCTTATACTGCCACACTGTGACACCTATGACATTGTAGAGATTTTTCAGCTCTGTTACAATATCTAGTACCATCTTCTTCTATGTAGTCCCTGGTTGACCGAAAAAAATGGATACGCCTGGTAGTGGTGGCCCACAACGTTAATCCTAGCACTTGGGAGGCAGAGACAGGCCAATCTCTGGATTTGAAGCCACCCTGGTCTACAGAGTGAGTTCCAGCACAGCCAGGGCTACAGAGAGAAACCCTGTCTTGAAAAACCAAAAACCAACTGAAAAATGGACGCATTATTATGCTTGCTGGTGTTAGGCTTCCTTTGTTAGTAACAAACAACAGCCTTACTGGACTTGGTTACAAGGTGCCGGCTCTGACCTACTGGACTGCAATTGGGGGAAACAGTTACCCACATCACAAATACAAAAAAGTCAAGTGTTTCGAGCCATGCCTGGTTCCCCTGTTAATACACGAAGTCTGCTACAGTGTCCACACTTTTCTTTGTTAATTCTACAAGGTACTGCGGGGTTGGGATCTGAGGACACAGAAGTCAGATTAGCCTAAGTGAGCGTCATAGTGACAGAGGCTAATTGTGTACCTTGGTTCAGTAAGATGCATTTATTAGTTGAAATCTTTTTATGAGCATGCAGTCTCGCAATAAGCACTGGTTAGGCACCCATTGTACGCCAAGCATGTGTGCAGGTAGGACACAATGTTTGCAGGACTGCATTAAACGGTTACCATGGCCCGAACAGTGGGCAGTTCTGGCTAAACGGTTTTCCTTAGCTCCATTTTCCTGGAGAAACGGAGGCTTTCAGCGATTGCTAGACCATTTAATTCCACAGTTAGTCCCTACTCTTCACTGCAATGAAAGTCTTAAACATTTAAGGAATTTGCTCTGTTTTGATTATTAAGGTAAACAGCACCTCCTCTCCCCCCAGCATCAACTCTATGGTACTCTTTTCTCTGTGGAGGGCTCTACACACCGCAGTGCTGGGGAGCCTGCTGCCCCTACTCCCAGGCGCCCACCACTTCTGACACGTTGAGGAGTTGAATTGGGAAAAAAAAAGCAAAGGGGTGTGGAAGTTTTCGCGACTCCTGGGGATCCCCAGATCTTCCTAAGGAAGAATGCTGGTTCCGAGGTTGCCCCTACTCTCCAAAATCTGTTTGCTTGCAAAACCCTGTGCAACGGCCACACCAAATACCAAACCTTGGACAGGAACCAAACGGTCACTTCCCCGCCCTCCCAGCACAGTATGCAAATCCGAGCACCAGGAAGTAGCTGGGACCTCTTGGCCGAGCCCAGCGACAGCCAGTTCCTCTCCCACCGAGCCGGGCTCGGGCGCCTCCCCGGCTGACGCTCAGCAGCTAAGCAGCCTGCTGCAGGCCGGGCTGTGTCCCCCGCGCAGTGTGCCCGCAAGCGCCGGCCACGCGTCCTGCTACCCGGGCCGGCAGCTGCTTCCCAGGCGGGCCCCGGAGGGCCGTCCCGTCGCGTACGCAGCTTTGAACCGAAGTCACCGTGGAGTTCCGCAGCCCCGAAACTTCTACCGTCAGCGAGTGAGTGAGGGGCTCGAGCGCGGGGTGGGCGCGTCGGGTAGACCGAGCCCGAGACCGGAGCCCAGGTCGCTTGCTTGGCTAGGGACCCGGGTATTCGGCGCAGCAAAGGTTGCTCCCCGTTTCTTGCCGGCACTCACTCCGGGTGGTGAGAGCTTTCAGATGCCTCCAGCCTAGGGTGACTGTGACTCGCCCGGGCGGTCGAGCGGGGGACGCGGGGGCGGCGGTTCCGCAGGTGTCCGCAGCGGAGCGGCGCGGGGGCGTGGTGGGAGGTGCGCACAGGGTGGGAGTCCTTGGGTCCTTGGCGGGGGCCACCTGCGGGCCCCGCTCCAACGTCTCTTCTGTGCTAGGGAAGCCTCGGGGCACTCGGGAAGGAGCGTGGCGGGAATTCGGGAGGGGGGTCACCTGGGATGCAGTATCTAGTAGTCCTGCCAGACCCTGGGTCCCCAGGCAGACTCTCTCTAAGGCTGCCTGTTGGCTGAGGTCCCTGATGACTCGGGGCAAGGTGGTGACGTCGAGCGGCTACGGCGGTGGCTGGAGCTCGACCTCCCGCGGAGCCCGGCTTCTCTCTGGCGGCGGCGGAGCGGTCCGACGCCTCGGCCAAGAGGAAGCTGGAGTTATTTTAAGAATTCAGGGATGCCTTTCCTTCGGGCTGGGGGGAAGGGTGTATGCTACAGTTCCCACTCACCCGCCTTATCTTAGCTGGCTGTAGTGGCTTCCCCGTGCTGTTTAGGTTGTATTTTTTTTTCCCAACAGTCCGCTCCTCTGAGCACTTGTGGTTGTCTCTTCCTTTGAGTATCCATGTTTGTGTTAATTTTGCCAATCCGCTCAACTTCCTTGCCACTCAGAATGCAGGTGGGAATCTAGGCCATGCAGTCTTCTAGCTGTGTGTGTCTGCGGATTATTCAAGTTCCCAGTTTGGGTTTCCTCATAATTCAGAATGAACCTACCCGATAGGTTTAATAAACTGAAAGTCCTGGAACTTACGCCGCGTTATGTAAATGGTACTTGGTACAGCTGGTATCTATAACAACGAAGGTCCTCGGGTCTTGGCAGTTTGGTGATTTTAAACCTGAAACCACAAGTCAGAGTGAGCCATCTGATTTTTGAAAAAAAACCTGCTTAATAAAGACCTACCTGAATGCTGTGGTGTCCCACGGGTTCCTCTGATTCCAAGGCCCTAAAACCTAAGACCTAGCTCGGAAGACGTTGGATTCCTGGTTTGCTCCTGAAGCTCAACCGGCTGTAGGGTGTTTTCTCTGTGTAGTAACGTCCTTAGTATTTTTTTTTCTTTTTTACGGAAATAGGCTGTGCCCTGAGGGGTGCAGGGCTTCTCTAGTCCTTCTTAAGTGAGGGGAATCCTTCTTCCCTTTAACTCTGCCTATCCAGGCTCTCATTTGGAGCTGAGCTGGGTGATTTGGGGCTTTTCCTGTTTCTTTGTTTTGCTTTTGTTTATAAAATTTGGCTCACAAGAGCCTTTGGTGAATGAGCCTCTTGGGCTGTGAGTGTGGTGACCTGAGCCAGGGAAGAGGCCAGCAGATGTGAAGGAAGAGAGGTCAGGATCCAGGAATCCTGAGCTGTGGTATAGGCACCGCACGGCTGGCCAGGGTTGAACTTACAGAACACCCACTTGGGCTGTGTATTGAGTCAGTGTTTCCTCAGGGCAGCAGAGGTATTAGGAAATGTCCATGTTTATAGACTGGTCATCCCGACAATGACTGGCAACGGCTTTATCTCGTTTGTCCAAAATGAAGGCCGGGTGCTTGATGAGTGCTCTGTGGAGACGGCCTGGAAGGAAGAAGGGAGGCTTACCCTACTGTAGGCTGCTCACCCGCTGTCTTGGTTTCTGGAACAAAGGTGGAAGGACATTGTCGAACGCCGCCAGAGCTCTAAATGGAAATCCCTGCTCAGGACTGTTCTCGGTGTCTTTGGAGGAAGTCCTGATGGGCAGAAAGACAGTTTCTGCAAAGCTGGTCACCCTTCTTCATTACCTTAGAGTCTTGATACTTTGTAAAACAACCCCCTTCTGCTGCTAGTGGCTTCCTTGCCACAGAAGAGGTCCCACACAACTTGGCAAATCAGTGGCTTTGAAGACTTCTTCGTTCCTCCAGGTTTTGTGTTCAGAAATAAATGACAGAAGCATCTGATTAGAGTTTGGTCCCATAGAGATGTCATTTAGCAAAGTGAAACCGTATGATCATATATGAACCTATACTGATTTCATAAATCGGAATACAATGTGCACACATATATAGCATAAGACATTGTTGCATCTCACTGGGACCAATGATCCCTAGGATACATAGATTAATAAATAGAACATTGAAGGGCCACCACAATAAGTAGGCTATTAGTCGGTGACGCATTGGCATTTGAACCAGCCTAGAGCCTTTCTGAGCAGCTTATAGCAATGAAAATAATACTTTTTTTTTTTTTTGTAACTTCAGAGGCCTCCTCCTGATTTCATTCTGGACCCCTCATGATTCCCTACCCGTAAGCAGGGGACTGACAGATACAAAAAAGAGATTCAGGGACTTGTCTGAGGTGAAAGGCTAGATGGTCTTTGGATATTATAGGTATGCTTTCTGACTACTACTTTGCAGTAGATAAATGTATTATTTAGTACGTATTTGAGACAGAATTGCAGAGTAATTTTCTTTACTTATTTGGTAGTTTTTCTGAACTAAGTTGGGGGGGCTGTGTAGGAGTGGATGAACTAAGTTGGGGGGCTATGTAGGAGTGGATGAACTAAGTTGGGGGGCTATGTAGGAGTGGATGAACTAAGTTGGGGGGCTGTGTAGGAGTGGATCTCCGGGAAGCCCCCTTCTGCATTTTCAGCACTGCCTCCTCTTTGGTGTGGATCATCCGTAATGACACCGTGTGTCATTGGAATAGCCTCGCTTGTGGCGTGCGCTGGTTAGCCAGGACTGTCCAAGGACTAACTGCCAAAAGTCTTCTTTCTGTCATTGCCATGGACTCTACCATCTCTACATACCTGTTACAACGAGAGCATCCCTCATGATGGAGAAGGAAAGCCTATAGCACCCATGTAGGAGACAGGCCGGGCTTTCTGAGTGCCTGCTGTGGGCAAGCCAGTGGACGGCCCAGCACTCAGCTTGCTGTAGTCATGGCTTCCTAGCTCTGAAGACTAATACCGGAGCGAAGGAAATGGAAGAGGAAGTTTCTTTTCCAGTCAGAAATACTGAAATATTTCTACAGCTGCCCAGTTTCCTGATGCCTAGATTGCGAAATTTTGAGTAAATTCTGTCGTCATTTCCAACATTTAAGTTCCCATTTGAGGGGAGACACTCAAATGTGGAAAATGGGGTGTTAATTGAGGGGTGAGAAAGTGCATGGCAGCCCCGAGTCGAGACTCAAGCCTTCTCTCATCTCTCATCTAGTCTTGAGTTATCTAGAGAAACTTTTCTGTTGAATAACAAGCTTAAAAAATTAAATCAAATTCTAGCAAGTATGGTTTGCCACCGTAGCCTTTAGTTCTTTATTCTTTGGGCCTTTTTTTTTTTTTTTTTTTTTTTTTTTTGCTTTTTGCTTTTTTTTTTTTTTTGAGTGTGGAGTTTATTGAGAAAAGGGTAAAGGGAGGAAAGACAACACACACACACACAGAGTCTCTATTCTCTCTTAAAGGTTGAACCACTACATTTGTCATTGGCCATGAAACTGTTTCTTGAAAATGAGGTCACAGTGAGGACACAGTCCCCTGCAAGTCCTGCTGACATCACTGTGTCCCAGCACCTGCTGTGCCTTTGCAAGGTGACCCCTTCATCTTACAAAGACACTCTCCTTGTCACTGGCATGATGCTAGTTGGCCGATCGTGTCCTCCTTTTGGTACCCACAGTCACTGTTTAGAAGGCTGTGATCCCTAAATGGTGTCCTATAAAACCATACAGATGCTGCAATCACAATCATGTGATTTGTTCTTAAGACCAGATCTCAAGTGTTCCAGACTTGTCTCCAGTTCACCACTGAGCTAAGGATGGCCTTGAACTCCTGATAAATCTTAACTCCTCTGAACGCTGGGATTGCAGGTGTGACCCTCCACGCCCGACTCACTCCACGGCAGTTTAAGAGGCACTTTCCTCCACTTTCCTCAATGTCTTACCGACCGAGGAGGAGCCTTCCTATATGTGTAGCCTGGACTGTTTTTTTTAGTTCGTTGCATTTTTTATTCTACGCTTTGAACTTTAAGGCCATTATTGCCTTTTGGGTTCATTCCACCTTTCTATGAGACCTAAAGTGTTCCTTGCCACTTGGCTGACTCCAGACCACTCTGATTGGAAGCATACCTCCTCTAGTTCCTCTGTGCTAGTAAAACATTTTGTGGGAAGCTATACCAACTTGGAGGGGCCACCCTTGAGAGCCGAGAGTCCACAGGGAGGCTGCAGAGGTAGATCAGTGTTCTCTCTGGTTTCCAAAGTCCTAACGGCTGTGTGGCGTTTGGGTGATGTGGGTGCCTACTCTTCCTGTAAGTGTTAACTCCCACGGGTCAGAGGGAATGGAGAAACTAGCCTCTGAGAGGCTCTCTGGACAGGGAGGACCACTTCTGCTTTCCATGGGAAAGCTGTGTTGCTGAGAGTAGAACTCAGCCAGAGGGTGAAGGCGCAAAGGAAGTGATACCCCCTACGCCCTGCACACTCCAGTCATTTGCCTGTGGGGCCCCTCCCTTCAAGTCACCCAGAATTGCTTTCCCCTCAGGGTTCCTTCTACCAACCCTGCTTGATCTGCAGGTTCACAGTCAGTTTTCCCTGAAGAGAGACAATAGGGATGGATGGATGGATGGATGGATGGATGGATGGATGGACGAATGGATGGAAGGAGGGAGAAAGGAGAGAGGGTGACTTGCGAAGGAAGTTTGTAGACTCTCCTCAGGCAAAGGTCTCCAGCAGGAAGTTGTATATTTTGAAATATACAGTCTTGATTTTTCCAGCACCAGAAAGATGTATGTTTTGAAATTTCCCCTCGTGGAAACTCAAAGCAAGATTTCACAATCTTTATATGATCGCACAAAGTGCTGTCTTGACTCTGGTGGTGTAGGGCTGGCTGTTCGTGAAGCTCTGGGATGAGAGTCTTTCAGGGAAACTCTTGGAATGCAGCTGTCACCGTCAGATATCCACAAGCACAATCTTAGAAACACCTTTTACTCATGCCTGTAACAAGCAGACAGACAAAAAGGCTATCAAAATTTGACTAAGGAGCCTTCCATTGTATCGGAGTGCTTGGGAGTCCTTCTGAGTCAGCTTGGGAAGCTCTGCTAGGCTGTGAGTGAGCAGAGGTGAACCTAGGCCTGGCTAGAGATTTATTACAGAAACGCAAATTCAGCTGGGTGGGGTGGTTCAGGCCTGTTACCAGCTACTCAAGAGGTTGAGGTCGGAGGGTCATTTGAGCCCTGGCATTGGGGGCCAGCCTGATCAAAAAAGTGAGATTCTCATTTAAAAACCAAACCAAACCCTAACAAATACAATTTAAGTTCAAATACAAATCAAGAGGCATCTATCCATACACCAGAATAACTTGTAAATGCCTTTGAATATACCTCCTAATATGACAAAAATAAAAATAAATTTCTTTTCCTTATCATGGGTTTTCACGTGTGTATACATGTATGGAGGTGTGAGCTTGGGGCTTCTCATTGACTATTCTTCTACATCATTCTTTTGTAGCAGGATCTGTCTAGTACAGAACTCACTAGCACAGCTGGACTTGCTAGCCAGCTTCTTCAGGAATCTCGAATCATGTGCATTTGGGTTCTGGACCCCATGTTTGAACTGTAAGTGCTTTAGCCATGGAGCCGGCCATCTCCCCAGCCCAGAAGTGCCTTTAAAAGCTCACTACAACCAGGGGCTGATGAGAGTGGCAGAGATAGCCTTGCCCAGGGAAGAACCCCTAATTGTTTATGCAATACCAGTGGTCAGCCCCAAAATCACATGCTTACGGGTAACATTATATAGACTGGGCAGGTTATAGTTATGTGTTTAGGAACACACACACACACACACACGTAACAATTAAAGAATAAAAGACTAGAGACAGCAAAGGGGGTGCATGGTAGGCATTGAAGGGAGAAATGATATAATTTCAAAAAATGTAATGATTATAAAAATAATAAATCTCCAAATATATTTTAAGTGACACATTAAGAATGTATACACTTGTGCAGTGCTCTGTGATGTTTTAATACATTTTTACATTGTGTAATGTTTAAAGAAGAATAAATCTGCTCCTGCCACAATTAGCATTCGGAATGCTTTCTACAGTACTTTGTGTTATAGTCTTCAGTCCCAGCTTGGTGCTGTGTGGAGGATGTGGAAATTCCCAGAGGAGGACCTCATGGGAGCTCTGCTCTCTTAGAAGCCACAGTGGATCCTCTTCCCTCTTCCTCCACTTTATGTCATAGTGATGGGATGAGTGTGCTGTCTGTGCTGCCTGTTTCAACTGCAATGTGCCTCTCTGTCATAGGCACAAAGCACAGGAACAATAGATCATAGGCTACTCCGCTCACATTTGATGCCAAAATAAAATGCTCCTCTTATAAAAACATAAATAAATAAAACAACTTATAAAAACATAAAACAAACTGATAGGTAAGATGATAGCATTTCTGAAATAATACTCGTAGGTGGGAAATACCAGTTGTAAGATCTGCATATCAATTTTTTTTTTTTTTATTCTAAAGTCTTTTTTTTTTCTTTTCCTTTTCTTTCTTTTGGTTTTTCAAGACAGGTTTTCTCTGTAGCTTTAGAGCCTGTCCTGGAACTTCCTCTGTAGACCAGGCTGGTCTTGAACTCAGAGATCCACCTGTCTCTGCCTCCTGAGTACAGAGATTAAAGGTGTGTGCCACCACCGCCCGGCCAGTCTAAAGTCTTAATAGTGCTTTTGTTTGTTTTACTTTCTGGAGGATGGATAGATGCTGATTTGTTTACTTATTTACTGTGGTTCTGGGAATTAAATCTAGAGCCTTGTATGTACTAAGCAAGTATTCTACCACCCATCTATCACTCCCAACTCTCATCTTTATTTTATTACATTTACTTATTTGTATGATACTGGCAAGCCTACCATCAAGCCTGATTTCCAACCCTTTAAAAATGTTCAGAGGTGAGTGTCTTGCTCACTAGAGAACATTCCTCTCACAAAGGATCTCCTTCATCCCTTCTCCAAAAGAGGAGAGGAGGAAACTCATGGGAAATCCTGGTGTGGAGCCCCAGTTCCTGCTTCACGGATGGGAACTGCCCAGGACGCTGTTAAACCCCATGGTTGTTAGCCATGAACAAACGGTAGCCTTGTGTGTTATCTGCTCCACTGCCCTGTCATCGTGCAGGTGGAAAAAAAGGCAGGCAGAAAGAAGATGCTCTTTCACGGCAGGACAGCAGTCAAAGTACCCCAAGTCAAGATGATTTGGAAACCCACCCAAATAAGCACATTTTGGATTAAAAATATAGTATTTTGAAACAGCGTTTCTCCAAGTTTTCCAGGCTGGCCTTGGATGCTGCTGAACAGAATACATGTATTTTTCTAATTAAAAACGGCAGTACAAAGAATAATGAAATGAAGGCAGAGTGACCACAGAGCCAGGTAGGACAGTCAGGGGACTTTGGAGGTATAGTGGCCTGCAGGCTGCTCATAAGAATGTCGCTGCTGTCATTAGTGATCTGTGAATAATTGCTTCCGGGATCTCTCAAGGATGTGTTTGTGTGCAACCTCACATAGTCCCTCATGCCCTCTGAACCATCTCTAGGTTACTTATGGTACCTGAAACAACATCAGAACAATGTAAACACTTGGTAGACTGTAATGTTTAGGGAGTAATATCAGAAGAGTCTGTTCATGTTCAATAGTGACAGGTTTTTGTGAGTATTTTCTGTCAGGCTTGGTTGAATCTGCAGATGTGAGATTCATGGATACCAAGGGCCTAAAGTAATTATAATTTGCATCTCAGAGATGTAAATTCTCTTCCTCTCCCTCCCCTTTCCCTCCTCCACCTTTTCCCACCTTCCCTTTTTCCCTTCCTCCCTCCCTCTCTCCCTCTTTCCTTCTTTCTCCTCTCTCTTCTTTCCTTCCTCCCTTTGTTTTTTCTGTCTTTACTGGAGACAAAGTCTTACTAGGTGCTGTAGACTGACCTTTAAATTCTACTCCTCCTGCCCCAGTCCTCCCACGTGCCAGGACTATAGGTTTGTGCCATCATATCCTGCTTTACGAACAGTCTTAACTTATTTTTATTTATTGATAGGTATCTTGCTATATATCCCAAGCTAACCTTGAACTTGCTCTATAGCCCAGGCTGACCTAAAACTCATTATCCTTTTTGCCTTTTCTGGCCTCCTGAGTTCTGGGCTTATTTATTTATTTTAAAGTAATTCACTTATTTTTATTTCATGTGCATTGGTGTTTTGCTTGCATGTGTCTGTGTGAGCATGTCAGATCTTGGAGTTACAGTTGTGAGCTGCCATGTGGGTGCTGGGAATTGAACCCAGGTCCTCTGGAAGAGCAGACAGTGCACTTAATTGCAGAACTATCTCTCCAGTTCTGCGTTTACATGTGTGTGTCATCAGGACTGGCCAGAGCACTTCCTTAGAGGGCTCTATGATGTTCAGCAATCAGTTTAGCTAACATTTCTGGAGTACCTCTTGGGAGTCCACCCGGTGTTGATGGAAATCCAAAAGGAAGAGAGTCAGATGCCAGGAGGAAGTACATGGCGAATGCTCAGGATTTGGATCCTGAGGGAACAGTACTCCAGCTCTGTCCCCAGATGTTGTTCTAGAATCTGTAATAAGGCTTGATAGGTGGGCTTGGAAAGGCCCTGACTAAAAATGATGACTGTTACTACAGAATGCAGGAGAGCCACTGGAGCCTTTAGAAGGGAGCTTCACCCACGGCACCCTACCCCACCTCACCCCTTCAATCACGGGCAGCTACCTGACACTTTTTTGTAAGAAGGTATTTGTTTGTTTGTTTTGGTCTTTGGAGACAAGGTTTATAATGTTGCACCAAGCACACTTTCATAGCTTTGAATAGGTGGATGAATAACTGAAAGATTCAAAGTGTATTCCACAGAAGTTAGTTTGAAACTACAAAATAATACCCATTGTTGCTTGTTATGAACAGTAGACCTCACCTGGAATCGGCAGGTGGATGGATGGTAGCCTCTCTAGCCGCTCTTGCCCAAATGTGTCTACAAGATCCGAGTTTGTCATTTGGTTTAAAGGAGAGAATGTTGTGATGTGACAGTTTGGGACCACTCTTACATTTTTATAGCTTACTAAGAGCATCACCATAACTGGGAACAATATTTGGATAAAACCAAGCAACCACTTGCTTGATTAGGCATAGTGTTCCGAGCACTCATCACAACCACTATCTGTGTGTGAGGTTCTGTTCATTTTCAAGTAAATTAAGAGTGTGGCATGTAACGTTGATTACCCTGGGTCTCTGATCTGAACCCTTCCTAGGTTGCCAGAAACTTAGTGGCCCTGCTAGACTCTAGGAGATTGTGTTAAACCTCAAAGGGTGGTGGTGAGAGCTCCGGGTTGAGAGAGACTGTAAACTGGCTTTAAAACACAGAGTTAATGATAATAGGTGGTATTGAAACCAGACAAGAGTTGCTCATTGGCTCAATGGCTACTCAAAAACAAAAATAAAAACAAAGCCAAAAGGAAACAAAACCAGGCAGAAAATAAACGGATGGCCAGATGGGGAGAAATTTGAGTCCTTGGGTGTTGACATTGGGCAAGTAAAATGGGGCAGTTCCTCAAGAAATGACGCGGCCATCCCACTTCTGGGTGTATGAGGGTGAAAGTGGGGTCCCTGAGAGATGCATGCCAACCCCTGTTTATTTCAGGGTAATTCAGGAAAACCAAGGAGCAAACAGAAGTGTCCTGTATGTATAGTAGGCTATTTAGCCTAAAAGGGAAGGGCTTTCTGGCCCTTGGTAGAGAACAAAAGGAACTCAGAGGATCCTGTGCAGAGTGAAACAGGCCAGGTACCAAAGGAAACATACTGTGTGATTGCTCTTACATCCCTGGACGGGTCAACCCGTGGAGACAGGAACTAAGATGGTAGCGTCCAGGAGTTGCGAGGAGGTGGGATGGGGAGACACTGTTGAATGGACACAGGGCTTCAGTTTGTCAAGATGAAAGGGTTCTGAAAATTGATAGTCACAATGGCTGTACCATTGAGTTACAGCCTTAAAATAGTTCAGGGGTGAGTTTCGTGTTCTGTATATTTTTGCTAAAATTCTAAATAACGATGTAAGAAAGCCGATGAGCAGAAATATGGACAGAGAGTTATGGACAGAGATACAGCTTCAGGATATATCAAAGAAAGGTGAGAAGTCACCTTTCTTTGGACTTTGGGCTTGCCTATCAAGCTGGCTGGTGTGCCTTCTCTTTGGTGAGTGTCTTAGGGTTTCTATTGCTGTGATAAAAACCATGACCAAAAGTAACTCAGGGAGGAGGGGGCTTATTTCATCATATGCTTCCACATCACATGTATTGTTAAAGGAAGTTAGAGGAGGAACTCACAGCAGGAACTGAAGCAGAGGCCATGAAGGATTGCTGCTTACTGACTTGTTCTCCGTGACTTGATCCACCTGCTTTCTCATGCTGTTCAGGACCACATGCCCAGGGATGTCATTGCCCACAGTGAGCTGGGCCCTCCTGTACCAATCGTTAATCAAGGCGAGGCCTCCACAGACGTCTACAACCAATGTTTTGGAGTCATCTTCTCAAAGAGTCCCTCTTTCAGATACATCTTGGCTCGTGCCAAGTTGACAAAAAACAACCAGCAGAGGGGATGCCTGACAGGGGGCAGGGGAGAGCGGACTTTCTCCGGCTCAGTCAGTGCAAGACCCTGCAGATTTCTGGATAACAAGGCAGTAACTCGCAGTGAGGAAAGAGGGATATGATAACGAGGAGGTGCACCACGGTGGAGCCCGTGCATTAGAAGGCAAGGAAGAAGGGTCTTTAAAAAAAATTCATCGTGCCTGCAGGGATCCCTCTTGTGGAACAGGGTCTCTATCCTTAGAGGCTTGTCACTGATTGCCCTATAGAACCCTTTAGAGTTCACTGGGGTAGTGGCTCCTAAAGGTACTTGCTGTTTCTAGCCATGTTCTCATTGATTCCATTTCTCCCTATCTGGGGAGTGGAACCCAGGGCCTGTGCCAACTAGGTAAGCATTCTGCTACTGAACACCATCCCAGCTGGGAAGGATGTAATATGCATACTTGTTATTTATTTGTGGATGTTCATGTGGGAGGGTGCCTTGGGGTGGGCTCATGTCATATCTGTGCACATATGGGGGTCAGAGGTAGTTGCCAGTGCCTTTTCCACAAGCCTGGAGCTCACAGCTTCTAATGGACTGGCTAAGGGTCCTCTTGTCCCTGTCTTCCCAGCATTGGGGTTGCAGGCAGGTGTCACCTCACCTGTCTTTCCCACGGTGATAGGGATATGAATTCAGATTCTTAGGGATGCACAGAGAGACATCTCCCCAAACCCTTTAAAGAGTATTTCTGTTGGAGGTCTTCTTCATAAACTGCAGGGGGATTTTTCTTCCATTTTTCCGCAGCAGCCTGTCTTGTGCTGAAATAGTGTAGACAAATACAGAGGTGTCTAGTTTAGTGCATGCTTTGGTGCAACAAGCTGACCAAAAAGCAGTCACTGGGCTGCCCGCCTATACCCATGGGCCACACATCCTTCACAGTGCTGTCTCAGACGTACCCACCTTCCTGCTTCTGCTTTTAGTTCAAAAAAAAAAAAAAAAACAAAAACAAAAACAAAAAAAAAAACAAAAAAAAAAACAAAAAAAAACCACAGTGTAAGGAACTGAAAAGCAAAGAAAGCCAGTTGGTCTCACAGTCAGATTTACATGCTGCGTGTCTGGCTGACTTCAGCATATCTGCATGTTGGGCTTACTGCCATTGTCCGGGAGAGTCAATTCTTCTTGCCCTGCTATACACCCCGACTGTGTGGTTGCTGTATTTCTCAACTTGAGTTTCATCTGAGCCCTATTTAAATGCCTTTTATTTGTCCGTCAACTAGTAAAGTTAGTTGGCACCAGCGACGTGCAGGTTATTTTCCTACCCAGTCCTCACAGTGAGGCTAATTTCTAAATGCAGATGTGCGGGCGTGACCGGATGGTTTCTACTGACTCAGTGCCATCAGGCACCCTGTGAATGGCACAGTGCCAGTGTCTGCACTGGCCTTTGAAGCTCTGTGGATTCAGCGATTCCCTGCTAAGGTTAAATCAGATCTGTATTTGATTCAAAGAACACAGCATCTCCATTACTGGCTCTTAAGTGTCACCGTGAGCTACTTTGCATGTTTGATTTTGTTAGGAGAAAAGTCCAGTTTGACCTGTGGAATTTGTTAATCCATGAAGCCATGCTTTATTTATTCATCATTCAGACAACATTTCTCAGATGCTCAATGGTCATGAATATGCATGTGATTGGCTGGCAGTTAAAGCCACTCGTCTCAGAAGCAGAGCTGTTCCATATATAAAGGCATCCCTCCACACCCTTCCTTCTGTGTCTTCAGTTGCAATCGAATTTGAATTGAAAATATTTTTTAAAATTTATACTGGTACCAGCAACTACAGATCTTTTGGTTGTTATTCCTTGAACAATAAACCATAACAGCTACTTACACAGTACTTTTACTGTATTATGTATCTTAAATAATCCAGAGATAATTTACAGAGAAAACATGCATAGGTTATATGCAAATACCATGTTATTTTATACAACACACTTGAGCATCCACAGACCTGAGGTTCCACAGACCTGAGGTTCCACAGACCTGAGCGTCCACAGATGCTGGCATCCAAGTCTTTAAACCTTGTCGCCCCACTGATACTGATAGACAGCTGTATTCAGAAAATTAAAGTGTTTTTAAAAACTGGATGAAAAGTCTAAATTTTTGTTTTAAAAAATATGAACATACCAGGCAGTGGAGTTGTGAGGAAGCTGTCTTTAATGTGCAGGTTTCAAATGACCGCCTGCAGGCATGCTGAGTCTGTGGGTGACAGCTCTTAGCCCCTGACTTTACTGAGTTCCTCCTCACTGCAGGGACTGAGGTTCAGCAGCTACATTGCCACTGCCTGTCCCTGTTGACAGCCATGAGCTGCTGTAAAGGACTGAGCTGGGGTGTGAGTCCTGGGAATAGAAGAGAGGGTCCAGGAGCCCCATCAGAACAGAACAGGGAAGAAGTGAATCGAATACCTCATTTGCAAATTAAGAAGGCAGCAGAAGCAACAACAGCTTAGCCATATTTCTGCCTATCTTGGCAAAGGCTGTATACAGGACATGGATTAGTACCAAGACAGGTAATGACGGGTGTGTGACGTCATAGTTACAAGTTGAGACTCAGGGGGTGGATACTCCGCTTGGTACCAGTGTTGGAGCATTAGCTGAAGTTCCCTCAACTCTGCAGGCTTCATTTTCTGTCACATAAAATAGTGCTAACAGATGCTTGTCTGCGATTCCACCTCGTTGTTATAGCCATGGAAAGACACTGTGTGAGCTTCACCTTATTTACGACAGCAAACCCAAGATGTTGAACCTCTGCAGAGGAAACGCTACTTTGCTTCTTGGGTTTGGAGTTTTAGCTTAAGATTCAGTGATGCCATTGCTTGGGCCTCTGATAAAACTGTATATTATAAGAGAAACATGTACCAAATCAACCATGCCTCATGAGCCAAGCAACAGAGAGAAGGGAAGGGCCCCTTCAAGTGACCCGAGGACCTCATGGAAGGCGCTGTCACCTGAAATCTGAACAGCACATCTCATTACCACCACCCTAGGGATGAAGGCCTTTGGGGGACACCCATCCAAACTGTCCTAATTCCTAGGAATTTTTCGAGGACTCTTAACTTACTACAAACGTTTGGCTATTGGTTGGCTGGTCAGTCAGTTGGTCTGTCTGTCTATCTATCAGTCTGTAGATGGGCTTTGTGTTGCCTAAAGTGTTTTAGAATTCCTGGGCTTGAGGAATCCTCCCGCGTCCATCTCTCAAGCTGTTGGGAATACAGACAGGTGCGTTCCACCGTATCTGACCAGCTGGCTGTGGTTTGAGACTGAACTGTAGCAGCCCCACCCTTTTCTGGATAGCAACAGGTCCCCAACTCTTCCCATGTCACTCTGCCCTGTTTCGCATTTTGACATCACGGCCATTCTGTTGGGGAAATTGGATTTGTGTACGCCAAGAGAAATTATTTATTAATTAACTAAGGGTTAATTAATTAGCTCTTAAAATGTTAAATCAGGTTTGGGGAGATGATTCTGTCTATAAAGTGTTGGCTGAGAAAGACCCTGAATTCAGATTCTCAGAACCCACATAAACATTAGCCTGATACTGTACCCCTGCGGTCTCAGCTCTGGGGAGGCAGAGACCAACGGACCCTGGCATCCACTGGCCAACCAGCATAGCTACGCAGCAAGCTCCAGGTTCTGTGAGAATAAGAGCAAAAGAGGAGGACACCTGGGGGCAAACTTTGGTATCTATGAGCACGTGCACGCCCCCACAGACGTGCACACACTCGCGTGAGCTCGTACACACGAATACCACCCTCCCCCCCCACACACAGAGGCAGAGAGAGAAGTAAAGGCGTGGGTACGTGCACTGTATCCAGAGGTAATGGAGCTGGTTTCTCTCCTTCCACCTTTATGTGGCTTTTGGGACTCAAAAACTCAGGTTACCAGGCTTGTGTGGCCAACGCCTTTTGCCTACTGAGCCACCTTGCCAGCCCTTTTTCTTTCTGGAAAGAGCCTCACTAGGTGGTTCAGGCCAGCCATTAACTCAGGGTACTCCAGCCTTAGCCCCACAGTCCTGAGATTTCAGGCACATCACCAAGTCTGATAGGAGTTTTATTATTCGTAGATGGTCATCAAGCATCATGTGAAGGGGACTGTAGATTTTCTGTATTTTGCTTGCTTGTTTGCCTGTTTTGCAGATTGTATAATAAACAAAGAGCCAGGTGGTGGTGGCGCTCACCTTTAATCCCAACACTGGATGGGGGAAGGCAGAGGCAGATGGATCTCTGTGAATTTGAGGCCAGCCTGGTCTACAAGAGCTAGTTCCGGGACAGGCTCTAAAGATACAGAGAAAGCCTGTCTCAAAAAACCAACCAACCAAAGAATAAAAATCTTGCCTGATATAGCAAGGGTGCATTCCTAGGCTCCTCATCTCTATTTAAAATAGAGAAAACCATGACATTTGGTCAAAGAATTGGCTTTGCATAAAGCCAAGGGTCACATAGATCCTCTGACTGATTTCATAATGACCTTGGTCAAATTTTTCCTCACCAAGTGATAAGGAACAACCACCAGTGCTATTAAATAAAACTTAGAGCCAGGCATGGTGACTCAGACCTATAATTCCAACACTCCGGAGGCAGAGGCAGGCAGATCTCTGTGAGTTTGAGGTGAGCCTGATCTACAGAGAGAGTTCCAGAACAGCTAGGACTACACAGAGAAACCCCATCTCAAAACAAAACAAACAAAAACCAAAACCAACCAAACAAAAAACCTTTGGTTCTTTGATTCTTATTGCTGTTATAGAAGAAAACTCAAATTTTTTTAATGGAGGAAAGTGAAGTTTTTTAATTGTATCTCTTAAACCTATTTATTTATTTTATGTGTATGGTCTTTTTGGTTGCATATAAGTCTGTGCATCACTTGAGTGCCTGGTGCCCAAGGAGGCCAGAAGAATCCCCTGGAAGTGGAATTAGCTGCCATGTGTGTGCTGGAAATTGAATCGTGTGTCTTAGGGAAGAGTAGCCAGTGCTGAGACATCTGTCTAGACCCTCCATTGTCTTAGCTCCGCCCTCTCCATTAGAAGTAAAGAGCAGCTGAGGTGTCCCTTACCTAAACAACTGTTTAGGACCAGAGTGCTCGGCAATTTGATTGATTTTCAGATTCTTACATACGAGATAGCTTAGAGATGGACTCTAGCCTGGAGGCTTAGTGGCCCTGCATTTTGACTGCAATCTATCACATAAGTTCAGGGCTGACATTATCTTCTTGTGGCTTTTGTTGGTGGTTGAATATTTCAGACTGCGGAACATTTCAGAGTTTCCAGTTGAAGACACTCCCCTGTACGTGCTTCTTGAAATGCCAGGGAATTAATGTATCATAGTGTGTGGTGCTTTGAAAGAAAATGGCCCCCAAAGGAAGTGGCACTATTAGGAGGTATGTCATCATGGGGTGGGCTCTGAGGTCTCCTATGCTCAAGCTACTCCCAGTGAGACAGATTACTTCCTGTTGCCTTCTGATCAAGATATAGCCAGTACCATGTCTTCCTACCATGTCCCACCATGATGATAATGGACTAAACTTCTGAAAATATAGGCCACCCCAAATTAAATATTTCCTTAATAAGAGTTGCCATGCTCATGGGCTCTTCACAGCAATAGAAACCCTAACTAAGACACAGAGAGAGCCCAAATTCCCATCTCTCTGATAAATAGACGTCGGGCTTCGTATGTGGTAATTCTGGGGAGCTTGACTACATAAGATCCTGGCAGCCTTACCACGGTTGAGCTTGTACTTCTTTCTATCTCATTCTTCAACCTGGATTTCCCCTCATTTACATGGAAAACCCATGACTTCATACACGCTCCAAAATACTCTGTTTAGTAAAGAGGCATACGATTCTCTAAACCATCAAAATAGCTTCCCTCCCTCTCTCCCTTTCTCCCTTTCTCCCTCTCTCCCTCCCTCCCTCCCTCTCTCCCCTCCCCCCTTTCTTTTTCCTTTTTTTTTCGGTTTTTTCGAGACAGGGTTTCCCTGTAGTTTCTAGAGCCTGTCCTGGAACTAGCTCTTGTAGACCAGGCTGGCCTCAAACTCAGAGAGATCCGCCTGCCTCTGCCTCCCGAGTGCTGGGATTAAAGGCGTGCGCCACCACCGTCCGGCCTCTCTTTCTTTTTTATTTATAAGCCCAGGTGGCCTTGAGCTTCCAATCCTCTTGCCTAAGTTTCATGCTTTCTACAGCCCTTTGCCAAGACTGTAGTGGTCCCAACCCAGACACATGCTTTGGCTTGAGCCAGCATTATATTTTGAAATGTTTGCTAAAGGGAAAGAATGTTTGGATGAGCCCAGATGGACAAGGGAGCCATGCACACCAGGATGATTTGTTTCCCATGCGCTGTTTAGTCTCTCTAGGAAGTGAAAGGAACTTCCTGGCTCTTTGTCTATCACATCCTTCCCAGAGGACCTGAACCCAGCCCAGGAGGCAGGATGCCTCCTGCTTTCTTTCTGAATACCAGCTGATGGAGAGCTGCTGGCAAGGCCAAGCAAACGCTCTCTTGCTCCATGAAAGGTTACTTACTCTTCAGGGAACAAGAGAGCAAAGGGGCTTGATCCATTGGGCACAGACGGGAGAGCAAGGAGCCAGGGCTTGATCTGCCGAGCACAGACGGGAAAGCGGTTTTTTTTTTCTCAGTTGCAAAAATTGTATAATGATGCAATATAGTGATTATTTTACATTCATATAAAATAATAATTAACTTTTACACAAAACCCAGTGAAACCGCAGTCAGCTATTGAATGCTCACGCTTTACTAGATGACTAGGTTCTTAGAAGATGATTCATTCACTCTTGTCACTGGTGAGAGCACTGAGATTTAGAGATAGAAATTTGCTTCTTTAGCTACCGAGTAAATGGAATGGAACTCAGCGGTCTCGTCTGTGTTTCCATACGTGGGAGGAATGTCCCTGATTTTAGTGTGTCACGAGACTTTTGAAAACGTCATAATAAATACGAGGTAGAAAATATTTATTGAACACTCACTGTGTGCAATCCTCGCTGTAAACAGCAGCCAGGCTTTGTTTGAGTCATTCAGCCGTCGCGGTGCACTTCAGGAAAGAGGTGACGCTTGTCTGCTTTGCAGACAGCAAAGGTTAAGGCGCTGCTGCCCTGCCGCTCACCACGGTGAAGCCGGAACTTTCTTCCCAGCCGTTTGACCCTCAGGCTTGGCTCCACAGCCACAAGCATGGAAGGCACTCCAATCCGGCAGGATACCACCACAAGAGAGCCCCACTTCTGCCAATCTGCCAGTTTACTGTGGCCACAATATAAATAGATGAAGAGAAATAAAATTCAATGAAATTAAACAGAAAATTGAAACATTGAGTGGAATCTACATGATGATCAGTCACTGTCGTCTGCATTAACTTCAGCTGGCGGCTTGGTTCCTACCTATTACAGTTGTCACCATTTACTGGGGAGCCAAGAACTTTTTTTTTTTCTGGCTAGTTCTCTCCTTGTCTTTTTCTTCTCACCTGACAGTTGCTCTTGGATGCGGATGTGTTTGTAATCCTTTTCTTTGAAACGCTGCTTCAAAACCTTAAGCTTCGAGAGAGGTTGTTAGATTTTTAAATGACTAGCAGCCAAAGGAAGAATAGGTGGGTTCATAAATGAATACCTCATCCCCCTTCTGGTTTTTTGGTTTCACCTGTGCCAACGTGTCTGGGATCGCTGAGCTAAACCAGTTTATCCCCAAGAAATGAAGTGAGCTTTACGCTGGCCGGCCGCTGCTTGCGCTCAACCAACAGCTAAGTAGCTCCTGCAGGGTACCCCTGAGGTTGTGGGGAGACTGCCCTGTTTCAGCGGTCACTCTCCCATCAGGGTAGCAGTTTAACAAGGACTAAGACTACAGCTTTTCCTTCAGAAAGTGGAGTGCATTCCCCTCCTCTCTAGATGATCTATTTAGTAAAAACCAACTTTCTGGTCTCAGTGAAGTCAACACAAGTGTGAATGTTTCAACACCGACTCGGACACAAAAAGGATTGAAGTACTTAATCGCAGGGTCACTCGGTCTACCCGTTCTTGGGCATCAGACGCCCCGAAGCTGGAGTTAGATGCAGCTGTGAGCCGCCCAGTGTCACAGGTGCGGAGAACGGAGTCAGCTCTTCAGCCCCAACAGCCTGAGTTCTTACCCAGCACCAGGCCTTCCACGTCTCAAGGTCCTTCTGAATGAGCATTAAAAACACAAATATGAGTCTCCAAATTCTATCCCCTACCAACCCCCCAGACAGCAAGAGCCACACAGCAACCCCATCCAATGCCAAGCCTTGAACTGCTCGATTTGTAGGTTACTAGATCTCGCCCAGTTGCCCAAGAACAAGTATGGCAGAGGAGAGGGAGGAGGAGACCTGAGAAGAACAGAGCTCCCCTGGAAACCAGGGACGGTTAGTAAGGTGCCTGTGCCAAGCTCTGTTTTCCCAGGTTTCTTTGGTTGGTGATTTTTGAGTTCAGACCTGGAGTGGCTATGGAAGCAAATCAATTCCAGTCTGCACCCTTGAATAGGGCCGAGAACTGTAAAGCCACGAGGACTCATTATTGAGCTCCTCTGTTGCTTTGATTTTCATTCTGAGGTGCAGGTCAGGCCACAGTAATGTTCACTACACTGTAGCTTTCCTTCGTTGTCTCTGTCCTTTGGGTGGGATGGGGGCACACGTGGTGAGACAGCATCGCTAGGGCCGTTCTGTGCACTGCACAGGAGAGCACAGAGCTTCTGTCCCTCAGTGGACACCCCGTTCTGGGCCAAATTGTCACAGAGCCCCCCTGCTCATGTCTGCTCTGTAGAGGCAGCGATGAGATACAGCGAATTCCTCACCACGGTCGAACGGGGATCGGTTGTGGACGACTGTGAAAACGGTTTAATTGTTAAAGAAGAAATGGGTGGCAGGTGAGATGGCTTGGTAGGTAAACAAGTCGGATGCCCAGAGTTCAGTCCTCGGGGCACATATGGTAGACGGAGAGAGTCAGCTCCCACAAACTGTCCTCTGAGCTGCGCCCCTGTCGTGATAGAGACCACCTGGCAAATAAATATTTAAAGAGGGGAAAAAAAAGAACGGGATGAAAGCAACCTATCCAAACTCCAGCAGAAGAGGGGATGTAACCCTTAAATGTTTGTTCAATTGGCCATCTCCACCCATAACAAAACTTATTAACAACATGTAATCCGGGCTGGGACACAGGAAGACCGTATGTAAACAGGTAGAGGCCGCTGCTGGGAGACCTTCGGCAATTTCTATGGAAAACTCCTCAGATAGCCTGTTACCGCTGATTCCCTTCATGGAGAAATGAAAGCCCCCTTCCTTTCGAATGGTGTATTGTGCTGTGTACGTCAGCTCCAGTCATAACACTGAAAGATCACAGCTGTCAAATTTCAGTCATCAGACGATGACGTTTGAAATATTCCCGAGATACGATAGCATGACTCAGCTCAGATAAGACACTGACCTGTGTACAGGCTCCAGAATCCCAAACACTTTCTCTTTAGCAAAGTCAGGCAGGTGGGAACAAATCAGCAGCTGTACTTCACGTGTGTGGAGCCCGAGGCCAGGCTTCTCGGGAGGATGACGAGGCAGGCCGAGAGGATGGGAGCACAGGTGACAGAGAGCCACAGGTGGCTCTCTGTGGAAGGTGCTGACCCGGGCGTAGATACACAGCAAAACTAGTTCAGACAACAGCCTTTTGCCATGTACACTTCTGGGGCACTAGGAGAAAACCAAGATGAAGGTTTAAGTTGTACCGTCTGTAAGCGTGTGGTTCCGAGGCTTTCAGTGCGTTGACAGGGCTGTGCAGACGTAACCACCAACCATGCGGAGAGCACTACGCCCACCTCAGTGAAGCAGACAACTCCTAGGAGGAGAGCGAAGCAACACCCGAGGCATCAACCTTGCACCGAATGAGGCACCGAGAGACCTCTGCCAGCCTCTCCTGCCCTTTCCACCCAAAGACTGAAGTGGGCTCAAGAAAGACCTTAAATCGTACTCACGGTGGTGAAGAGAGCCTTTAAGGCTGCACTTTGATGTGGTGCTGGGGGTGGGTCCCAGGCCTCACACATGATAGACAAGCCATTTACCACTGGCCTTGCTTGGCTCCTAGCGCAGCTGAGAAGGTTTGTAAAAAGTGCGTATTTACATGGGTGCTGGGAATTGAACTCTGTGTCTTCTGGAAGAGCAATCCATGCTCTTAGCCACTGAACCATCTCTCCAGCCAAAGAGGGTTTTAGATACTGGAGGTTTAGCTCTGTGGAGAAAGGAGGGGGCAGATGGAGTTGGAGATTATCAAGGAAACAAAGATACACGCTGCTAGGCTGCCCCTAAAATTTCAGGTGAGCAATTATGTTTGCTGTTTTTTGTTAACTTCACACTAACCTAGACGTTACCGGGAAGAGAGACTTTCAGCTGAGGAACTGGCTCTGACAGATTCACTTTGGCCCGGCCTCATGGGGGCATTTTCTTGATTGATGATCAGTGTGGAAGGTCTAGCCCACTGTGAGCAGTGCCATTCATGGGCGGAAGGTTTGGGCTACATAGGAAAGTGCTGAGCAGAGCAAACCACGGAGAGAGCGAGCCAGGAAGCAGTGCTCCTCCACACTCTGGGCTTCCGTTCTCACCTTCAGGTTCCTATCATAAAGGACCGGGACCTGTCAGCCAGATAAACCCTTTCTTCCCCAAGTTAGTTTAATCCGGTGGTTTTCGTTCTCTCTCTCTCTCTCTCTCTCTCTCTCTCTCTCTCTCTCTCTCTCTCTCTCTCTCTCTCTTTTGTTATTGTGTTAGTCACTTGTCTTGTGACCCAAACCTCACAGTAAGTTACAAGAAAGAAGTTATTTTATTTAATATCACATTTATTTATTTAGTTTGCTTGTTTGTTTATGTATGGACAAGGTGTGTGGCACAGCTTTAAGGGGCTTGGCAGTGTTCTGACTATTGAAGCTACTCAGTGGAATAAAGAACAAAATAAACGCCCTGTGTGAAGTACAGGGATGTGTGGCGTTGCCTCGGGGTTAGGGACAGAGCCGCTCATACAGTTGGGTATCCAGGAGGCCGAGCTGTGCTTCCCATGGCTGCTCCCTTGCTGGGTGGGAAGGAAAGTGCAGCAGGGAACTTGTAATGGATTAAATAAAAATACTGCAGATCCCCAAGTGGCTGCAGCGGCAGAATGCTGCAGGTCCCCAAGCTGCAGCAGTGGGCCATGTGGCAGGAGGCGGCAAACAGTGGGTCTTGAGAGCAGTCAGTCCCAGGCAGGGACAGTGCAGTTCTGTGCCACAGGTCTCGCAAGGCAGCTGGTCCGGGGTAGGGAGCCATGACAGGTAGGGAGCCATGACGTGGTAGGTAAGAGAGAAACATGTATAAACATGCCATGCAGAGTGAGGTTGGATATTTATTTAGTGGGTTATGGAGGGGAAAGGGGAGAAGGAGAAAGAGGAGCAGGAGGAGAAGGAGAGAGAGAGAGTTAGAGAGAGACCAGGGAAGTGGAGAAGTGGGGAGAGGCAGAAGGGGAAGAGACTCAGGCTTCAAGCAAGAAGGAAGATCTGCCTGCCTCAGTAGAGGAGGTGGGGAGAGGGAATAGGCAGGGCTTGTCTCTTAAAGGGATAGAACAGATCATTACATAACTAAGCAGAATGCCTTTACTGTGAGCAGCTGTCATCCAGTCCCAGGGCAGGAGCCACGAACACCGAGAGTCGGAGCTGCTGTCGAAAAGACAGCTGTCTTAGCAGCGGCCGTACAGAGAAATGGCATGTGTGTTGGGGCGCGACAGTGGGAAAACAAAAGAACACGAGGCTGAGGCAGTGTGGTTTCATTCAGCTGTAGTGAGGTGTCGTCCTGAGGGATGTCAGAGGGTGGAGAAGAGAACTGGTGCTCGGGATGGATTCCTTGGGAGAGCAGGTGTACAGGAGTATGTCCTGCCTTTCCTAGAAGCACTTTGTGTATTTGATATGGAATATGGTTCAGTGAGAGAGTTTCCTAAACTTCGATCAGGTCGATAGAAATATGCAGACAGACTGACATTTGCCAAAAGCAGAAGTAATGATAAATGCTTGAGGTTATTTTTAATTTGATTTAAATGTTACCCAGTGTGTCCATGCATTAGAACATCACATGGCAACCCACTCATCCATACAATTTGTATGTTTTTATGTATGAGTTTAAGGAAGAAAAAAAACTAGGTCTGGAGATATGGCTTAGCGGTTAAGAATGTTGCCTGCTTTCCAGAAGACACAGGTTTCATTCCCAGCACCCACACAGTGGCTCATCACCATCTTTAACTGCAGTTCCAGGGGATCTGATGACCTCTTCTGTTCTCCAATGGTACCAGGTACACATGTGGTACACAGACACACATGCAGGCAAAACACCCACACACATGAAGTAAATTAGTGTTTAAGAAAGGGCTGTATGGACGGGACTTCAAATGTCCTCTCAGAGTGAGGGCTGAGGAAGCTGCAGAGCCGTGAATGTCGCCGTGCCATCTCAGCTGTGCTACCACCCGACCACAGCCTGTCCACTGCCATTGTAGTCATTGTACCTGATGCTCTGCACACGAAGCTCAGCGCCTTCCTCCCGGTCCTCCATTACCTGGAGCAGGCTAGAATTCTGACAACAGGATTGCCATGCTGCTTCTGGTTTTGGTTCTATTTCCGCTAGTCTGACTTTCCAGAGCTGAGGAATCACTGCTTCAGGGAGTCTTGCCGGTTTACCCAATTAAGAAAGGCAGGGGGAAGTTGCTGTTCATGTTGCTTGCAACAATGGAGCCAGGTTTTAAACAAATGTAGAAAAAATGCGAGCGCTGCAAACCACCCTGGGCCACTGAACTCCAGCTTGGTTTGGAGCCATCTACGTGCCTGGGTTCACCTGCTTTCAATTAGGATGATTTAATCACGAGCCAATCAGACTGGGAGAGTACAAATGGCCCTGTTAATTAGATGAAAAAGTGACATTTTATAATTCTCATCCAATTATCCGTAAGTTGTTGTCTGGCTTCTCTCCGTCAAAGCCCTGTCTGTTGTCTCTTCTTCCCTTGGAGACGCGACTTTCTCATCCGTGCCCTTTGCATCCGGCCAGTCGGCCAGCCTAGCCCTGGAGGCTGATGTTGTCTGCTGGGCGGCCCTTCTCATTCTCCATATGAGGTTTTGTGAGCATGCATGCTGAGACTGCATCTATTGAGCATCCGGTGTCTAGGCTTCATTATGTCACCTACAGTTGGCTTAAGTATGTTTCATTAAGCTTGGGTTTTTGGAAACAGGATTCTACTGTGAAATCTGAACGAAGCAGTGAGAAGGAGTTTGTGATCCCAGACTCATTTCTTGAAGGCTACGGTTTTGTGGGCCCTGTGGCTGGACCCCGAGACTCTTGTTTTCTCTGCAAACACAGTGTGGGTCTGCATGGGTGTGTGTGAGAGCATAGACTTTCAACAGTAGTGCCGTCTGTGACCCGCACAGCTGCTGATGGGTATCCTGCCTTTGACCATAATTCCCCGGCACCAGATGTGGAGGAAGAGATAAATCCTTCATCACGCTTTGAATCTGACAATGCCTTCCCACCCTCATGCTGGGAACGGAGCACAGGCAGAATCTGTTGACTCCAGCATGGATATCTGTGGGAATGGTGAACTATCTGCATCTTTGGACTGGATGTGTGTGCAGCTTTCTGAATGTGGCTGGAGTGTGGCTTCCAAGGATTCATTTGTGCATTGACATTTAACCTTTGAATAGAGTGGAAACTGACCAACCTGCTGCAGAGCTGGGGCTTTGGGCAGGTGCATAGGATTTTGTTAGGTTGTTAGGTGGGAGGTCCTGGATTCTGGCGGCTTCTTAAGGAGAGACAAGGAGAGGGGAAGGACAAGGACGAGGAAGAAAAGACAGAATGAGAGAACATTGCATGTGGTCCCTGTCTTCCACCTTCTGTCTCACATTACCTTGGAGCTCTGACAGCCAAAAGACCATGAATGGATTTGGTCCCTTGACCTTGGACCTTAAGAAGTATGATTCAAAATTAGCTTCTTTTCTTTAGAAGTTAGTCATCTTCAAATGCTTCATTGTAGAATTATAGAAGATGGACTCTAAGGGCTGTGTGTGTGTGTGTATGTGTGAGTGTGTGTGTGTGTATGTGTGTGAGAGAGAGAGAGGAGAGAGAGAGAGAGAGAGAGCGCATTGGACAGAAAAACAGATCAGGTTATCAGATTTCTGTTAATTTAGAGTAATGGTCAGGATCAGAGAGAATTGTTATTACAAAAGTTCTCCTTTGATGAAGAAGGATAGCACATCACAGCCATGGCGAGACCGGTAAAAAGGAAGAAAGGGAATTTCTCAGTCCACTAACTGGGGTGACCATATCCTCAGCTTGTCCTGCAGGTTTTTTACTCCTATGTCTTCTTCTGTGTCTAAGAAGTGAAAGTTACCCCAGATTCAGAGAGCCAGAGAATTTGAGCTGCCAGAAATGGATGGGTACTGGTGTTCCTCCATTGCTTTACCAGTGACATGAGGGTCCAGATTCTAGCCTCTAGGAGCTAGGATGTGTTTGGGTTCCTTGGAGGTAAGGCTGTGAGAGATTCCCCCAAGCCTCATACGTTGACGTTATTAGTTTGTCGAGTGTAACTGAGCAACCAGACAATTTAAAGGAAATGACGTGTGTACTCAGAGAAGGCCTTTGGCTTTCTACAGGCACTTTAGCAGGAACGGGGGTTTATTGGAAGGAAGCTGAAGTGTGGTACACAATTGCACATAACTTAAGCAAGAGCTGAGCAAGCAAGACTGTGGTGGGAAGGGACCCGCAGGGGTGGGGCGTAGACAGTGCTCCCAGCAGACATCCCCGTCCCTCTGATTTCAATAGGAGACTGTTGTTTTCTTCCACAGGTCTCAGCAGAAGCAGGGTATGTGGAAGCAGGCCTCCTGGACCAGGGTACCTCTCTGCCCCCATCCTCTTACCCGGATTTATTTTGGCCTGGGGTGGAGCCAGAGCTTGTGCATTTATCTTTTTTTTTTTTTTTTTAAGATTTATGTATTTCTTATGTATACAACATTCTGCCTCCATGTACGCCAGAAGAGTGCACCCTATCTCATTATAGATGACTGTGAGCCACTGTGTGGTTGCTGGGAATTGAACTCAGGACCTCTGGAAGAGCAGCCAGTGTTCTTAATCTCTGAGTCATCTCTCCAGCCCCTTGTATATTTATCTTAAAAGATCAGGTGTTAGTCAGATACTCAGTGTCCTCTGCACTGACAGAGTGTTCTGTTTTCACCAGGTTGACTAAAAACGATGTTCCAGGGCATTAAGGATGATAAATCTGACAAGAGATAAATATCCATATGCCACCATATATATAGGACACCCACAGAGCCCTCCCAGATGGAGCTCTTAGTAGATGCTCTGGGTATAATTTTCGTCATATCCTTGGGGGTTGGCGGTAGCGTCCATACCTCCTGAGTGAGTCATCTGGAGGCTAGAGGTTACTCATCGTCCCAAAGTCTGGCTTTGTGTAGGATTCAAATTTAGCCTGCAATCATGATTCTCAGCAGATGTAACCATTACAACATCCAGCTATGCCAGGGTTCTGACCAACTCCCTCTGGTTGGTGCCCATGAAGGGCTGAGTGGTGACTTTGGCAAGAATTCTCTGCCTGCCTGGAGATTAGTACTAGGAGTGTGGATTTCCACACTAAAAACACTGCCAAACATTCCTGACTTCAAGGATTTCAGATGTGTGTCCAAGGGAGAGCGCATCTTTCCGGAAGCAATGGAAGAAAAAGAATTTCAGTTACAGGAAGAAAGTTGGACCTTGCTAGGTCTTCAGGGCTGGTTTAAGGAAAATACAAAAAAATGTGTGCATGGCTGAAGGTAATGGTAGTTTGTTTAAAAGAAGAGGAACAGTCTGGGGATTCAGTTCAGTGGTAGTGTGCTTACGTTGCTTACACATAATCCTGAGTTCAATTCCTGAGAAAAAAGACCAACATAAATAAATAAAGAGGAATGACGTTTTGATTTTTTTTTGTCTTTTTAGGAAATGGAGATAAAATTGAGTTTTTGCACTTCAAGAGATTAGGGTGGGAACTGTGTAAATTTGGTGAGCTGGGGAAGGCGTGCTTTTGATGAAGGGATTGGGACAGACAGATGGAATGCTCCCTGGTAGAGCATGCTTAGCGTGTGCAGGCCTAGTTTGGTTCCCTTGTAACCTCCACAGGGAAGAAAGAAGAAAGATAAACCTCACTGAGGCCTAGGGATCTTTCTTCTGCCTGATTGATTTGGAAATGAGCTGATTTTTAGCATGAAGGAATAGGGTGCGCTACAGGCAACTGTAAATTCTCTAAAGAATTAATCCTTTGGGCTTAATTAGGCAAATTTGCTTCCTGGTTGCAAAAAGAAAAGAAAAAAAGAAACACACACACACACACACACACACACACACTAAAAAAAAAAGAAAAGAAAAAAAGAAAAAGGAAAAACTCAGGCGCTGGGAACAAGCAGCTTCCTCCTCTTAGGACAGATTGAAAAAGTCCCTTTCCTGCTCAGCGTGAAGCTGGCTGGGGAGGTGGCCAAGAGGCCACAGGGTGCTGGAAAGGGAAGTACGCGCCCCTGGGAGTGAGAAGCTGTACACACTGGCTGAGGTGACCGGCTTGGAAGATGCCTCTTCAGGCAGGGAAGCAGCTTTGTAATTCTGCATCCACGGAACAAAAGGGAGGGCTCCCGTGGCTGCGCCTCCTGTCTCCCCTGCTTCTTCCTGACTTCTACTTCAGTTTAATGAGGTCTGAGGGTACAAAGTAGAATTCTTTGGTTTTTTTTTTTTTTTTTAAATTCCCTGCGGATAGAATGGAAGAAGAAACGTGAAAGCCAATTGGAAAAGAACCATCCGTAAACATGAAGCTTTTTCCTGCCATGCATTTGAGCATGGGCTGTAAATACAGGGAAACCATGCAGCAAGCGGAGGAGACGCCTGGAGTCAGTGTGAGCTGAAGAGCCAAAAGTTTCATCCACTGAATTTCAGGAGAAGAAATTGAGGGCTGCGTTTGGGAGCTTATCCTGAATCACTAAGCGCTGGGACTGTCCGAGTGCTTGCATTATTAGGAGCACTGTCTTTTCAGGCATGAAATAGTTCATCTCTAAACACTTTCATATGCATGTAATTGACAAGACTGTTAGCATATTTTTGTTGTCCTTAAAACCATCTTATTATTTTCTGTGTGTGGGTGTTTTGCCTGCATGTGTGTATGTGTACCACCTATGTGCCTGGTGCCCTCAGATGCCACAAGAGGACATCAAATCCCCTGGAACTGGAGTCACAGATGGTTACGAGCTACCCGATGGGTGCTGGGAGTTGAACCCTGATCCTCAGGGAGAACACGCAGTATTCTGAACCACTGAGTCATCAGCAACCCCAGTATATGTTAATTGCACAAAATAATAGATTTCACTACGAGATCTTCATCTGTGCACATAATGTACTTCCATAATATCTCCCCCATCTCCTTTCCTGCCGCCTCATCCCCTCCCTCTTCCCCAGGGCCCTTTGCAAATTTTATTTAATGATTTTGTTTGTACAAAAGGTCCCAGGAGCCTCTCTTCCGTCAAGTGCGATTAAGTCGCTGTAGTCTGCTTTCCTTGCTCGGAGGGACAGGGAAGGAAGCTGGAACAGAACTCATTGTTAACTTGCTCTGTGAGCCGCCTTTAACATCTGGTATTTTATTTACTTCACAGCAGCCTTTGAGAGAGTGAAATTATCTAAGTTTCACAGCTGAAGCAAATTAAGTTACATGATGGAACTTTCTGGTGTTTGAAGGAGGACCCACCCCCAATGGTGGGGGCTTCCTCTCAGATACTGGATTAGGCACAAACCACACCCAAACACCTGTTTTCACAGAGATCCTTTATTAAATGGGGAAGAAAAAAATGAAATGGCTGCTTTCTGACTCAGGCAGCAAACACATCAACGACCTCGCAGGGGTCTTTCCTTGAGGAGAAGGTGGGGAGGATTGTGCTAGGGTGGGCTATAGGATGTGGTGGTGAAGGAGGTAGGGGAAGAGGGGGAAGGGAAGGGGCCAAGGGAAAGGGAGAAGAGCTGTGTGTCCCAGAGGGACAAAGGACTGCCTCAGGATAGGCAAATGGCAGCTTATAATGGTAAAAAGGGGAAGATCCAGTGTTAGGATGAGGTTTTCATTTTAATTGGGCATATTAATTTTGCTGATAGCTGGACTTTGGTAGTCAGCCTCAGAAGGAGGAAGTGGCCAAATAAGGGAACAGACCTTGGTGGCCAGCTTTAGAAATGTAATCTAATGGTTTTTAGCTAGACAGAGGGAACCGGGGAGAAGGGCAAGGCCTGCCCGAGCCACAAGCTGGAGTGGACCAGTGTCCCTTCAGTGTTTATGTGGCAATTCAGAAGCGGAAGGTCCAGGCTGGACCTCATTTCCCCACACCGCAGACCTTTGTTGCTTTACTGCAGGAAAACGACAGTTTTAAGTGAGAATCTTTTAGCCCAAATCCTTTGAGTGTTTCCAGATTCTTAGTGAAGTGGGGTGGGATTTGGCTCAGTTCTTGGTGTAGCTATGTCTGAAAGTAAAATAATTTGGAAACTAACATTTATTAAAAACCAAAGAAATTATGGGTGTAAGAAAAAGAATGGGTTCTATTTACTGATTTGTTAAGGACCACAAAACACAGTTCATAAAATTTCTGAGTTCACTACTGCCTTGGTAACCAGGTATCCATTGCAGTGACACAGGCAGGTTGGGTCCTTCTTTGTTTAAGGTTCCAGCAAGGAGTTTGGAAGACGACTGTTGTTTATCCAGGGACTTGGGACTTTGTCATTTTATTTCTGTGACAGGTCAAGATGCCTCTGTTTACCAAGTGTGAGAAGTCAAGAAGTGATGAATATGAAGTTGCGTCTGCCCTCAGGGAGTGTGCAGTGGGACTGAGGAGAGAGTGGCTTGCATTTCCAAGGCTGAGGGCTCCACGCACATGTAAAGTCATGCTTGGAGAATGACTTATGTTGGCACTTGTGATTGGGAAGAGAAGAAATGAGGGCAGAGAAAACATGAGCTAGAGAAGGCCACTTGGCCTGGCCTTGAGTTCAGTTTGGATCGCTGGCTAGATTTGAGCATGGGAAGAGCGTGCTCAAGCGGAGACAAAAGGTCGGATGGTGTTGCCATGTTCACTGATGGAGATCTCTGTCCCTGACAGACGGTTTCTGCTGGAGCCACCCAGGTGATGTCAGAACAGGTTGGAGCGAGGCGCTGACAGACTGTGAGGCATAGTGTGACTTGTTTTGTGAGTGGGCACTGTTGCCACAGACAGTGCTCTTAGATCTAGACCAGGAGGTGATATCGCAATGGCGATATTGATCGTTTATTGGGTATGTGTTCTGTCGAGTCGTCTTTATTGTACAGGTATTCGTAGAGCGTGTATGAGAGCCTTGTACCGACAGTGCAGTAGTGTTCACTATGGACAAAAGCCCTCGCTTTCAAAGCTTTCATGGGCCTACGTTTCCGTGAGAGACCGGTGGACGATGAAATAGGTAAATCCTTGTGCTTATGTTACAGAGAAACAAAGAGAGCCATGGGTGGGAAGAGGACAGGGAAAAGAGGACATCCCACTTTACAGCTTGTTTCTGTGTACGTCCTTTGTCTTAAACCAGGAAGACAATTGATGGGAGGAAGTCTCTGAAGAATTTTAAATGTAAAATATTGTATGAAAATCCTTGCCATAACCACAGGACAAGGTCAGAGGAAAGACCATTGCCTTGGGGACCAGCTACTGGGCAGCCACACCTCAGGGCAGGGCTATCCTCAGGCATTCCTGTCAGGCAGGTCTGCTGGGAAGGAAGACCAGCGGGCAAGGAAAACGAAGATTCACCATCTTCCCACATGCTCAGAACTCCA
The DNA here is from genome assembly GCF_903992535.2 of Arvicola amphibius. Classification (NCBI taxonomy): domain Eukaryota; kingdom Metazoa; phylum Chordata; class Mammalia; order Rodentia; family Cricetidae; genus Arvicola; species Arvicola amphibius. Next base: position 112,981,961 of record NC_052057.2, read on the forward strand.
GTCACCTACACAGAGTAGATGGGACTGGGTAGGGCTGGATCTGATTAATAAAACGGACACTGGACAGCTGGCATTTCCAACACTGGGTAGCTACTGCAGGGAAGAATTTTAATTAAAAAAATGGAAATTCCACAAAATTTGTGATATGCTAAGTGATTGAAGAATTTCTCACCAGGCACAGTGGCCCATGCCTTTAATCCCAGCACTTGGAATGCAGAGGCCAGCCTGGGCTATGGTGTGGGTTCCAGGACAGCCGGGAAGGACTATATAGAGAATTACTGTCACAAAAAACAATAAACAAAAACCAAAACAAACAAAAAAACCCTCAAACCTTTAACATACTGGAGAGGCACAAAAATATTTTTTCTTTTAGTGTTGGAATTTTATGGTAATATTACATAATCACCTGAGATGTTACCTGTGCTTTTGAGTTCTTGAAATATTAAAAAATTCCATTTGTCTCTTACCGTTTAAAAAAAGAACTTATTTATTTATTATTTACTTATGAGCCAGTCTGGCCTTGAACTGAAATGGCAGAGGATGACCATGAACTCCTAACCGTCCTGCCTCCACCCGCGTGCTGGCACTATCGGCATGTGTATCCCAAAACTGAGCAAGCTTTGCACCTTATAGGACAAGATGTTCTGAAACCGATGGGCAGTGCTCCCTAAAGTATAGATCCTTCTGGGTACCAGCAGTGTCTCTGACTGGGGGTGTGGGCAATGGAGAAAATGGAGGCCAGCCCCTGCTCTCAGTGCTGGCTGGTGGTCACACACTGTGTGACCTGACACTGTCCCCTGGGTGTCCCTCTGCCTGCCCTGCCCTCACCTACTAGCTCTGTTTCCTATTTTCCCCAAGGACCCGGTCCCAGTTTCTCTAGAACTCTTGGCTCTTGATTGTAATTTTTTTTATTTAGGTAGTCCTAGAAGGAAAGACATTTTGTGAGTACTGAGGTCCAAAAACGCAATAAGTAAAAGTTTTGGTTATAAGCACACAGTGCCATTTGAAAAGATAGCACACGTTAGAAGGAAAAATCCCATTTCTGTTATTTTTTTAATAACCACAGTCATTCACGAAAGGACTGTGTGTACCTTGCCACACAACTTCTCGAACCTTGGAAAAGCACTCGGTGTTACTGTCCTTTTCTATTCTGTTTGGTTTTTTCCGTTTGACGCTTGCTGTTTTTAACCACACCAAGCCCAGGCAACCTGCCTTCACGAAACGGAGATGTAGCTGAATGGAACACAAGGAGTGTGAGCCTTCAGCTAGGCCTACCACACTGCTAGAAGCCATGGCATTCTCCCCGAAAGCTGGAAGCACCCTGAGGCACTCGGTAACATCATTGGTGCCCTGAGGTGGCTTGACACACAGAGAGCCATCCTCTTAAGACTTCTCCCTAATCTTGTGACACTTCTTGGCCATCATCATTTTTAAGAGGAATGGCTTTAAATCTGGCCACGCCTTGTTTCTTTTTTATCTTTAAACTTCTGGGGTGTGTTAGGGTCTCGCCAGGACGCTTCAGCGTCCTACACTGCATAGCTTAGCACTTGGTAAAGTGCCTTATTTGCTAAATTTTGAGAATCATGGCCCAGGTTCATCGCTGAGGTTAATTGTCGTATTTTACCACATGCTCAAAAAATGTACCAGATCGCAGGGGAGAAAGCTTTTCTATACCCTTGCCTGTTTTCAATATATTTGGATCCCCACACAGCCCAATGGCCATGTGAGCTGAGACTGTCCCATTCTCGTGAGGGAGAGCCAGACATCAGATCACCCAAAGGTGTGGCTAGCCTGCCTCACTTGCGGGACTCACAGAGGATGCAGGTAAACTGGATAAGCTAGTGTTTCATCTGTAGCTTTTATAATCATATCTTTATAAGGATAGAATATTGTAACTCATGTGTATACTTTGGCAATGAGGAAAGAGAGAAATAAAAGCTGACCCACCATGGAAGAGTGAGGATTAAAATTTCTATTTCAATTTCCTTTGCTCCTAATATGCCTTGTAATCTTTTGTATAAACATACTGCATATTAAAACATTTTTGAACAAAATTGAACTGAATATTTCATTTAATTATACAGTTCTTTTAGCATTCTTGAACATGTATCAAAATAAATAGAATCCCACAATAACAATTTTTTATGCTTTGTGTATTAATTATAAGGTAGTGTGCGTGTGTGTGTGTGTGTTAGAGATTAGACCCAGGACCTTGAGCATGTTGAACACCACTGAGTGCATCCCAGCTCTGATAAAATTAATTAAAAAGCAGTTCCTAGCTCTATCAAAGCGAAGCTTGTCTGTAATTTAAATATCAAAACAGGGACCAAGGACCAAGAGAGCTGTTTCCACAAGTGGGGGTCTGAGTTCAAATCCCCAGGACCCATGGAAAGCTGGCTGCAGTGGTACCCATCTGCAATCCCAGCTCTCCTATGTCAAGATTGGAGGCAGAGACAGGAGAATCAGCAGATGCTTATTCCAGCCAGCTGGAATAAAGTGAGTTCCAGGACAGCCAGAGCTACACAGAGAAAACTTGTCTCAAGAAAAAAAAAAGGAAAAAATATATATGCTAATACATATATCAATTAGAAGGCTTGCATATAAATCAGGATACTCTTGCTGTCCCAACCATCCCCCCCCTCCCCCCCGCAGAGTCAGCCACTCTCCGGCCTTAATTTACTTAGCTCTGCAGTAGCCCCCTGCAGAGTGCCACAGTTTCCAGCGCCTGCTGTCCATCCTGCCCTTACTTAGTGCAGGTAGAGGTTAAAAGCAGTTGCTCTGCCAGGCTACAAATTGTGATAAAGTCCTGTTCATTATGTAAATTTATATATTATACAAACAATCTCAAGTACATTATCAGGTGTACTTTGGTTCTGTTTTTTTATAAGCCTGGCCCAGTTGTACTTTTCATTTCTTATAGGCGGCCACGGGTGTACTAGGAATAATGACTTTATCTTTAAATATAAATAGCTCTCCCACCTCTTATTGGGCACTTTCTCAAAAGTGGAGAAGTTTGAGAACTGTCCCAAGAAGATTTAGTGAAATTCTACTGTGTCCTCCCTCCCTAACCCCCACTCCTGGCCCCTTACTCTGTCACCCAGGCTGCTCTGAAACTCCTGGACCTAGGTGTTCCTCTGGCCTTCAGTTTTGCTTTAGATCACAGTTACTAAGAAGGTTGAGCAGGCAGTGCGTCCTTGGTAAACTGTTGGGTGTTGAGGGACATACGCTGTGCAGTAGAACTCTTCTTGGAGAAATGTCTTAATAGTCTTTTCAGATTGTTTATATGGTGGAATACATTGACAGATTTTCGTATGTTGAACCATCCCTGCATCTCTGGGATGAAGCCTACTTGGTCATGGTGGTTGATCTTTCTAATGTGTTCTTGGATTCGGTTTGCCAGTATTTTATTGAGTATTTTTGTATCAATGTTCATGAGTGAGATTGGTCTGTAATTCTCTTTCTTAGTAATGTCTTTGTGTGGTTTGGGTATCAGGGTAATTGTAGCTTCATAAAAAAAGTTTGGCAATGTTCCGTCTGTTTCTATTGTGTGGAACAATTTGAGGAGTATTGGTATTAGTTCTTTGAAAATCTTACAGAGTTCTGAGCTGAAACCACCTGGTCCTGGGCTTTTTTTGGTTGGGAAACTTTTGTTGACTGTTTCTATTTCTTCAGCAGTTATAGGTCTATTTAATTTGCTTATCTGGTCTTGTTTTAATTTTGGTAAGTGATATTTATCCAGAGAACTGTCCATTTCCCTTAAGTTTTCCAATTTTGTAGAGTACAGCTTTTTGTAGTATGACTTGGATTCTCTGGATCTTTTCTTTGGCTTACTGGCCACCTGTTTACCTTTTTTAAGAATCATACTTTTTATTGGTGAGGGCAGCTCATGAAGGCCAGAGAACCCGAGGGAGCCAATCTCTCCTTCCGACATAGAGGACCAAGGGAGCAAATTCAAGTCTTCAGACTTCTTCCGGCTTAGCCACATGTACTTACCTTGTGGGCCCTAGAGAGCTCGCTCGCTCTTTCTTTCTTTCTTTCTTTCTTTCTTTCTTTCTTTCTTTCTTTCCTTGGGTCTTTGATACATTTTTAAAAATGGGTTGCTTGTTTTCTTAGAATTGATTTTTAAAATTCCTTATATAATTTTCATGCCACTCTTTTGCTAGAGGAAAAAGTTTTATAAAAATTTCCTTTCTGTAGAGGCTTAACTTCCTTTTCTTTGTTTCTTTGGTCTTCCTTTCTTCTTTTTAAGGGAGGGTCTAACCAAGTCGCCCTGGAGCTCCTTAAATAAAGCAGAAGAACCTGGAGCTCCCCGAGATTTGCCTGCTGCCTTCTGAACGCTAGGATAAAGCAGAGCCCCGCCCCATGGAGCCATCCTTCACTTTCATAGCAGAAGTTTTCAATTTTAATGAATTTCAACTTTTTTCTTTTGTGGGTCTTTCTTTTGATTTTGTGTCTTAAAATTCAGCCCAGCCCATGTCCACCTGTTGTTTTGTTCTGTGTTCTCTTCTGGTTTTCACTTCCCATTAGATCTGTGACCATGCCTGGAAGAAGAGTTGGGTCTCGGGTCACCATCCTCTTTATCCTCACTCTGACGCCCCATGTGGCTGTCGATGTTCCAAACTGCTTGTTGACAAGATTGCCCTCTGTCTACGGAACCACCCTTATTCCTCTGCCGGAGACCAGATGGTTATTGGGGGGGGGGGGCGGGATTCTATTTCTGTCCAGTGTATCATTTTAAATGAGTTTTTAGTTTCTTTTAGTGAAAATGGAATCTGAGTTGCTAATCTTGGTTCGGCTTTGGGGCCCTAAACTGTGCTCTGGGAGGGAAATAGGCACGCTGGGTCATTCTTACTGCGTCTTCTATCTTTAGCTCCTGAGAGTACTTTATATTTAAGTCCACAGGCACGGTGTGACCAGGGCTGTTTATCCCGACGACACACACCTCTGTCAGAATGACCGACATCTGTTTAGACAAGTCCTCTGGTTATGCTTCTTCTGTTGGCTGTGAGATATTAACCCATCTTTCACTGATGACTGGGAGCACATTTTTGTTCTGCCCAGTCTGTAACATAAATATTAATGCTTGGGCTGGAGAGATAGCTCAGTGGTTAAGAGCACCGCCTGCTCTTCCAAAGGTCCTGAGTTCAATTCCCAGCAACCACATGGTGGCTCACAACCATCTGTAATGAAATCTGGTGCCCTCTTCTGGCGTGCAGGCACACACACGGACAGACTATTGTATGCATAATAAATAAATAAATCTTAAAAAAATATTAATGCTTGATGGTTTATCATCAATAAGATGGCAGATTTCCTGTCAGCAGGTTTCATTAAGGGACATTAGGCAGTTTGAGAAACATTGGTGGTTGTCACAGGTGGTAGTGGGTTCAGGGAGATAGAGAGCTGGAGACTTTACGTGAGTAGAGGCCAGGCTTGCTGTCGAGGGTCCTATGTTACTCAGCTCTGCCCCCCGCCTGGTTATTTTCTGCTTGGACTGTTAATATTATGAAGGCTGAGAAGCCCTGCACTGTATTTATACCCCGGCCGTGTTCTCCTCATTGCGTCGGCCTCTAGGTAAGTTAGAGGTGTGTAGGCTTTGCTGCCCACACCTAACGACTGTGCGGTGCGGATGCCACCCTTCCACAGCTGGAGATCAGCTTTACTTCTGATTTCATCTGTTCTGTGCATTTTAGGTTACGCTTTGACTACTCAGTTGAGACGGAGTCCACAGGCGTGTACACGTCTAAATATAGATGCCTGGGTTGCTGCCCTTAAAATTTGGGTCTAGAACCAAAGCTGATGCTCAGTGGAACTGCTTGGTTGACTTCGTTGTGTAACTCGGGGCCTGCCTGTAATTTACCCCTCAGGAGGTTCAAGGCTCACTTATCTGATGTGTATACATTTCCATGAGATCATCTTGTTTTCATATTGTTCCTTTTTTTTTTAAGAGAAACAAAATGAAAAAAAAAAAAACCCACTCTTGGTTTCAGCAATCCGCTGTTGTCTTCCTCCTTGCCACTGCCACAGCTGAGGGTTAGGCAAGGGGACAAGCCAAGTGGTAGGGGATGCTTCCTGCACGGTGACCCGGGACCGTCAGTCAGAGCTGGGACAGGCTCGTTGGTGGCTGTACTCTGGCATACGGCATCCTCTACCTATGACCTACCTGGCCTGCTTCTCTGCAGCCGTGGCCGCTCTTTCTCTGCCCCTCCTAAGTTCCCCATTGGAGCATCTCAGCCCTCCAGAGCTCACTGCCATGCCCAGAGATTTTTTTCTTATGTCGAGGAAAACTCTTCATAACTGACAGTTCATTTTATTTTAAATTCTCAGCAAGGCCTACAGCTCCAGCTGTACCCATCTGTCTCAAGTTCTTCAGTACTATAGACGACCAGAGTTGCAAAGACTGTGGCCAGAAAACACATAAATCTTCATGTGTTCTCATCCAAATTAAAACATTCCCATTTGATATGTTAGATATAAAATATATAATAAAATACATATTGTGAATTTTATATAGTCTATAACATATAAATCATTATATAACATGTAAGTGGTATATATTTCATATGTATTACATATATAATGTAGATGCTACACGCATGTATGTTGTATACATATTGTTTATATACACATATTTAATAGTCACAAAATATTTGGAAAAACAAAACTGAAAACTGAACATTATTTTATCAAATTTATTCCTAGACCCTTTTCTTGTTTATTTATGCTGTGTCCCTCATCACAAACACAGTACCATGCTGCGTGATACTGTCTTCCCCTTTCCCGCTCAGTCCTGCGGCTGCTGTCGGTCCGTGTCAGTGATTGTCTGTGAACAGCCTCATGGCTACTCAGTACTGCTCTACATTGACTTCACTTCCCAAAGACCAATTACCAGAACACTAAGTTAATAGTTTCTCAGATACTTTAATATATAAACAGACATTTTTATAAACTGTTTAGATATTTATTCCATCTTTGAACTCTACATTTAAATTTTTTCATTTGTGTGTGGTTGGGGGGCGTGGGTACAATGCATGTGTGGAGGTAACCCCTCTCCTTCGACCCTTATTACATGTGATCTAAGGATCAGAGTCAGATCATCAGGTTTCTCAAGAAGCACGTGAATTTCTGGTCGTGTTGTTGGCTCCACTGTTGTTGTTCTTCTTCTTCTTCTTGTGAGATTTTTATTAATTCTTTGACCATTTCACACATGCACACAGAGTATTTTGATCACATTCATACCGTTCATCCCCATAACTCCTCTTATATATCCTCCCCAACTTCCAGCTCTCTCTCTCTCACTTTCTCTCTCTTTCTTTTCCTTCTTTCCTTTCCTTTCTTTCCTTCCTTCCTTCTTCCCTCCCTCCCTCCCTCCCTTCCTTCTTTATTTAAATAGTCCACTGAGTTTGGTTTGTGCTACCCATATACCCTGGGTGTGGAGACACATCCACAGAGTTTGGTTGTCCTGGGAACCATAGTCTTAAACAAAAGACTCCTTGGGCTCCAGAAGCCATCACCTATCAGTAGCTCCTCAGTGAAGGGTGGTGGTGTGTGAGCCCTCCCTGCCGTGTTGCGAGGCTGGCATGATCTCGTGCAGGTCTTGAGCAGACGACCCTAGTGGATGTGAATGAGCGCGTGGCCCTGTCTTGTCCAGTAGACACTGTCCGGCTCCAGTGCTTCCTGTCCTCTGGCTGTTCTGCTCTCTCCATCCCATCTTCCCTAAAGGTCCCTGAGCCGTGGGGCAGGGGTGTGATGCAAATGTCCTATTTGTGGCTGAGCACGCCACAGCCTAATTACACATCTGAAAGGTACTTTTGCTAAATCTTCAAACGGGCAGGTCAACAATGACACATATTCTGGCAGTGGACAAGTAAAATTTTGGTTGGAGTTTAAATTTAGATTTAGGAGCCTCTGAAGGAAACACGAAATGAATCAAGCGTTCCCAACACACACACACAGCATGCTGAAACCCCGGGGGGTAAGGAGGACGCGCTAGGAGGTGTTCGTCTGAGGGCTGTTTGGGAAAGTGTTGGTGTGAAAGGGTCAATCTGTCTGAGATGTGGAAGTGAGAGTGTGAGCAGGACATGAGAGGGAAGCAGAAGTCCAGAACTGCGTGAGCAATGAAAACACAGCCCTAAGGGAGAGCACTGTGCAGGCTGCTTTAGAAGTCTGAAACCGTGAGGCTGGGTATTATAAGGAACAAGCTAGCGGTCATGGGAAGAAGGAGACATCACATGGATACTTAGACTACGATTACTGTTACGAGTTACTAATAAAGCCCCAAGGAAGTCCAGTAATCGTTAACTTCTAAAAATGGGACATTTTGAGCCCAATGTGATGCACGCCTATAGCCCAGACATTGGAGTAGTGTCTGGGCTGCACAGTGGGCCCTGAATTAATAGCCTATCCCAAGAGATGTTCCTAACAGACACCATAGAAATGTTACACCATAGAAATGTTCGGGAGTAGGGCTGGAGAGGTGGCTCAGCAGTTAAGAGCATGACTCGTTTTTGCAGAGGACCCAAGTTTATAGCATCCATGTTGGATGGCTCTCAAATGGCCTGTAATTCCAGCTCCAGGAATATCTAGTGCCTCTGGCCTGTTGTGGGCACCTGCACACACCTACACACACATGCACATACCTACACACAGGCTCATACTTATATACATAGTGAAATTCTAAAAAGTAAGCCTTCAAAGACAGACAAGAGCTGTTGAAAATTGGTTAAGCTGGGTAAAAATTGCACTCTCAAGCTAGTGAAAGAACCACAACACTCTGGTATCTAATATGAAAGTCTCTAAGACTTAGAGTTGAAAGAAAGCAAGTGTTGAACTGGTCATCTTACAAATCTACTCTCCAGGGATTGTAAAGTTCTGGTAGACAGATGTGTTGCTGCATGTGTGTGCCAAAGTCTCAGAGTCTGTTAGCATCTGTGAGCTTTGCATGCTCACATCTCTCATCATGTAAGCTGCCCGTGTCATACCTAGCTTCACAGTCCTGGATCTGTGGCTGTGCTTTGTTCCTGTAACACACCATAAAGGAAACACTTCAAACTTGAGAGACTCCCAGTAGAAGACACAACTTAGGTCTAAATAAGCATAAATTTCAGCTGGGCGGTGGTGGCGCATGCCTTTAATCCCAGCACTCGGGAGGCAGAGGCAGGCGGATCTCTGTGAGTTCGAGGCCAGCCTGGTCTACAAGAGCTAGTTCCAGGACAGGCTCCAAAGCCACAGAGAAACCCTGTCTCAAAAAAAAAAAAAAACACAACAACAACAAAGAAAAGGGGGGAAAAAAGCACAAATTTCAAAGAAGGCACTGACCGTGCACAGTTTTTGTCAATTGCACATTTTCGAATGAAAAAGAAACAAAAATAAAGAGGAAACACATCAGCTATAATCCCAGCACTTAGAAAGTAGAGTCCCAAGGATCACAAGTTCAAGGTCAGCCTGTCCTGCATAGTGAGCGTCTCACAAGATGCCAGATTCAGTGATACAGGCCCTATAATACCAGTATTGCCACACACAAAATACAGCTCTCACCTTACAGGGATAAGAGATAGTTTTTTTTTTTTTTTCTAGAGCCAAATTTGAGTGACCATGGTCCAGAAACACAGATTTGAGTTACCCCAAATTCCAAATTCTAATGTGGAATCACCTTCATGAAGTTTTATGATTTTTACAGAGGAAACTAATAAATTCAGGCAAACTTAAAATACATTGATGGGTCTATCAGAGAGGGGGTGAAAGGAAAACATGGGAAGTTTGCTATGGGCCTGAGATGCTATCTGATGGCATTTTTAGCTTTAGAGTTGTTCTGTTAAGTTAATAAATCCCAAACAGTGTTTATCTTTTATTTATCAAAGAATGCCAGTTCTGATGGGCCAAAACTAGCTGACCCAGGGCCTGGAGCTAGTTGAAGATGAGGTAGCCCTGGAGTGTCCCCTCTCTCCACATCCCTGCACCTCTCATCAGTCTCTCAGATACAGATCTTTCCTGCAGTTCTCGTCAGCACCATCCACTCAGGAGGACCGAACATATAAAGCCAGCTTTGGTTACAGAGTTCAAGGCCACCCAGGGCAACTTAGTGAACTACTCTCTCAAAACAGTAAGTAAAAAGAGTGTTGATGGACAGAAGGTCCATGTGCTCACAGACAGCACCAGGGAAATGAGGGGTTAAACATGCAGGCTTTTGTCTTCAGAAGAAGCCAAGACCTGTTTTCCACGTAGAAGGCTGGGAATGGACATGTGGATACCTGGTAATCCTGAGGGCTGTCTCTCAGTCAGTAGACCCCGCCCTTATGCTTGTAACAAAGGCTCCTCCCTAGGCCCTAGTCCTGAGCACTGTGTCTCCATCAATGGGATTCATTCTCGAGGACAAGGTCACAGGTGCTCTGCTATAGAGATGCTCTTGCAAGGGACTTTCAGGGTAGCCACGCTAAAGCTTTGTTGTGACCGTTGTCACGTGGAAATCTTTCCTCCAAAGTTCTGATGTGCTTAAATGTATAAAAGAAATAACTGTTCAGCGTCAAACTCCAGAAGTTTTGGCAGAGCGCCAACTAAATCAAGCTGAACCCAAGCTCCGTTCTTACTTCACCTGGGTCGTTTTCCTGCTGGCCATGACACTTGCAGGAACCCTCACGAAAGAGCACTGAGGTCAAAGCTAGAGTTACAGTGCTTGCTTAGAGCATGCTTGAAGCCTTCCATTAAATCACTGGAAACACTAAAAATAAAAAAATTAAAATAAATGAACTGGAAATAAGCTTCGCCGAACAGTATCTAGTTTTGAGGTGGGGACATTTAAAATATATTTGATTTCTTAATTTTAGTTATGGGTATGTGGTTGGGTTTGTACACATGTGTGCAAGTCCCTGGGTGCCAGAAGCCATGCTGGAACCCTGGAGCTTAAGTTGGTCGTGGGTTGCCTGACACAGGGTTAGGAACTGAACTTGGGTCCTTTACATGAGCAGCAAGTACTCTTTAACTGCTGAGCCATTTTTCCATAGCCCGAGGTGGGGGCATTTTTAAGGTCGATTTACTTTTTTGAAAGTTCTATATGAAAAACTCACCATTTTAAAGTAGTAAATTCTTGGGGATGGAAATATGGCTCGCCATTACAAGAGGTTCCCAGCATCAATACGGGACATCTCACGACTCCCCACAACTCCAGCTTCCGGGTAACCGATTCCATCTTCTGACTTCACATGCATATAACCTATGCACAGACACACACTAATACACATATGTAAAACTAAGAATAGCATGATCTTTAAAAGCTCCAGTTCAGTAGGTTTCAGTGTATTTTCCACAGTGCACGCCGACGCCACCACATTAGTTCTGAAACCCACCGCAATTCTGTGTAGTGCTCTTGAGGAACGTACGTATGCACTGCAGTTCAGCAGGAGGAAGACACCACGTCTTGTGAGTGTGTTCTCTCTTCAGCCCTCTGACTAGCAGTCAATAGGGAAATGCTTTAATCAGCCAGCCACCAGTCTCTTCCAGGGGAACTAGCTTGTTTTCACACAACTCCATCTCTTTCGGATGGCAGCCTAGTCCTCCAGGTTTATCCTCGCTGCCTGTCAACCTAGCGTCTATCTGGGCAGGGTCATTCTCCTACTGTTTGGGGAAGAAGCACAGATCCCTCCATGTTCTGCACAGGTCTGTGACCTTACTGAGTTAGTCTTGGGCATAGAGTGGCCGCTGAAACTTGACTGGTCACTGCCGATTTGGGGGAAGTTATACGAATGCTGAGGACCTGTGGATCTCCGGAAACTTCCACAGGCTCAGTGAGGAGAGACTGGAAATGAACTCCGAGGTCATGATACCCACTCCGCACCAAGAAGAAAGAAGTGATCCCTCCTTCAGACTTATGTCTCTTCTATGTCTAGGCTAGACACCCGGCCTAGATCAGTTATTCTTAAAGCAAATTCCTACCTCACGACCCCTTTCCCAGCTAACCACTAATAGACACAGCGCGTGGCATAGTCATGTAAATCCAGTACTTGAGAAGGTAAAGGAGAAGAACCGAAAATTAGAGGCCAGCCTGGGTTAGACAGTGAGATGTGGCCTCAGAACTAAATAAAACCAAGCAATAGCAGGTGTGGGCTGAGTGGGAGTGCTGGCTTTCCCCAATCCATCTGCTCTCCTCTGCTCCTTCTCTCTTTCTGTAAGTTCCAGCCGCCTCTCTGGTCACCCTCAGTCATCTCATAAGGCAACACTGGCCACAATGGCTCAACCCCTCCCGCCCCCCCCCCCAGCCCAATTCCTGCTCTCCCTTTCACCGACGACGACATTTAAATCCTAGGGAGGGTCTGATGTTGAAATTGGAAAACAGAAACCCAGAGAGCTATCTAGAGGGACTCTTGGCCTGAAGGAGGAACCTCCTCGTTCTCTCTTCACTTCCTGTCTCTTGAGAACTAGGAGGCAGTTAGGAAAGGGAGCTGGAGACTGGCCAGGGGCTCCCTTCCTGCGCGTGAGGAAGGTCCTCAGGAGACACAAACTTTCCTAGTGCACAGATAACACCCCCATCACACAGTGATCTCCGCAGTCACTGCACAGCACCAACTCACCGTCGAGGCCACAGGTAAGGTCACCAGGTTAGCCACTGTGGTGGCCCTGGTTTTCTGGGATAAGATCAGAGACCCTTTGAAAACCACTGAGATTTGTAGACAGAGTCTGGCCACACCCCTTTCAGCTCTGCCTGTTCCACCTGGGGTTTAGGAATAGTCTTTGTTCAGAGGATTATCCTGGTGGTCCTCTCTTCCTAAGCTGCCTGCTCTCTGTGCCTTTATGTCTCTAAGTTTCATTTCTGCAAGTGAGGTAGAGAGGGAAGCAGTGGGCAGAGGGTGAGGATAGGGACTTTCTCGTGGTGATCAAATCTATCAGTGGCTCCCGAAGGAAACTTGAGCCTGACTTCTGAAGGCGGAGAGCTCCTCTTAGGCCTCCACTCTTGTTTTCTGTCTCCATTCCTATTCCTAACTCAGGGCACTTCAGGAGATGAAGCCCGTTTACAAAGAGGGAGAAGAGCCGTGGAAGGTCTAAAAACGAGTGTAGTTTTAAAGCCAGATGAACCAAGTTCTGAGGTATTGGGTGACAATGCTGGGTCCTTTGGGGGCTAGAGTGATTGCTCCCTTTCTCTCCCATACTCTAGAACTCTGCTCCTTCCTCCCTGTCTGCCTTAGGCCAGCACTTGCACTATTTTGCAAGGTTAAGTAAGAGAGGTCCGACTTCAGGGCTCCCAAGAAGCCTTTGGGTGAGACCTGGCCTCAACCTTGTATGCCTCTTGCCTTAGCCAGTGCTAGGGCTTGCAGGTCTGTGCCACTGCGGCTAATGACACAATTTATAATGGCATGATATTTAAGTTATCAAGGGTCAAATCCTAGCGGTTTTGTCTTTAAGTTTTAAGATCTAGGGTTATACGGACCCTTCACAGAAACATTATGTTAAAATAGTCATGTCTGTAGAATGGAATAGACTAGCATGGAATAGAATACGACAATAGAACTAGAAAGATAGAAGGATCTATCCCACCCCCTTAGAGATTCCTTCTCTATCCAAGGCTGGCCTCACAGTCGTGGAAATCCTTCTGCAGCCTCGAGTGCTAGGATCATGAGCATGAACTAACATGTGATGACCGAAAGTCGGATTCCTTGGGGAGAAACTGGAATCTAATTTCCTATTTTGGGTCTAAGTTCTGCAAACTTGGACAATGGATAACTACAACAGCCACAACAAAAAGAACCTTTATGTGTTGGCAACAAGTTGAATTGATGCAGCCTGGAAACTCGTCACTTTGACCTAGTGTAGTGGTATATAGTGGTGTCTGTGTGTAATATGAGTATAGTTGCCGCGAACACCCTGGGGTCCTGTAGGGTTGCTGATGGAGAGAACCTGGCTGCAGAGACCAGGGATCCAGGTGTACAGCATCTTCCTTGTCATACAGACAGCACGCATTAGGAATTGTTACAGGGAGAGCCAACGAAGTAGGCTGGGAACAAGGAGTTAGCTTGATATTCTAGAACATGCTCTTTGGTTTAAAAAAAATCACTCGTTTACTGCCTTAAGTTCCTTAAATGAGGACTACCCATGCAAATGAATACTTGTTCTCATGAAAGAAACTTCTAGAAAGAGAAGTCATCAACCTCCCAGTTCTTAGGTGTTGGTATGTGCCCCTGTGTGAGCAAAGGGTTGCCTGTCTGCTTCTCTAGACCACAGAGGGAGCTTTTATAGGTAATCCAGTCTTGTCTTTATTGATATGTCAAACTCTGAATGATTATAATATTTGCTTGTTTTGTTTTTTGAGATGGTTTCTCTGTGCAATAGTTCTGGCTGTCCTAGGACTGACTCTGTAGACCATTACCCGAGATCCTGATGATGATTTTTAAAATGCATACTTTATTATTTAAAATATTTATAGTATCTTTTATTGATTGACAATTTCATACAATGTAACTTGGTTCTACCCACCCCCAATTCCTCTCTCTTACTTTCCACAGACACCCCAGCAACCCCCCCCCCGTACCTTCCTGCCCTCTGAGTCCAATTAGCTCTGTGAAAGAGCAGTGGGTCTCGTTGACTCACCTTGAGCTTCTGCAGCTAACCAAAGCTGCTGTGAGTCCATGAGAACAGCTGTACCATGTCCACACAGCATCCCACAGCATCTTCTCCATCCTTGGGCTCCTCGGGCTCTTACATTCTTTCCACCCCCACTTCCATGACGTTCTCCAAGCCTTGGAGGGGATGGTAGATGCCCCATTTGGGGTAGACGTCACTCATCGGTCTCTCAGTCTCAACACGTTGACTAACTAGGAGTCTCAGCATTATCTACTGCACACTGCAAAAAGAAGCTTTTTGGGCCAAGTGCAAGTGAGACTAGCACTAAGCTATGAGTGTAAATGTAAATCTGTTGAAGACAGTTTGACAACATCTCCAGTTAGCACAGCAATAGGAGTGTCCCCCCCAGCCCCCAACTTGGGTCTATGAACTACTGAGATTTGGACTTTTGAGCATGTTTATAGCAGTAAGCTTAAATTCCTTCCTGTGGAGCAGGCTTCAGATCCAGTCAGATGTTGGTTACCTTGTAACCTACATTCAACTAGTGGTCATATCTGACATATTAGTATTGTAGTATTCAGGGTTCACCCCTGGGTACTGCAGTGATGTTTCCTTTCCCTCAAAGACCTACACAGCAATGTTCAGCACCATGAGAGCTAGCCAGGCTAGAGAACATGTTCAGGTCAATTTAAGCTCTGTTTCTCTATGTCCTGTATCGAAAGTGGGGAGTGTCCCAGCAATATGGTCTTACACCTAGCTGTGGCGGGCAGTCAAGAACAATAACTATAGCCTGTGTTGTTTTGAGGTTTATTGGAGTCTCCCTGACCAATAACTCACTGGCAGGTATGCCATGCTTGGCACTAAGATTTTTATTTAGTAATTCATTGTAGACTGATTTTTCTTTGGGCCTCACAAATAATGACGCAGAGACTTATTATTAATTATGAAAGCTCAACTTTAGCTTAGGCTTGTACATCTACCTCTTATAACTTAAATTAACCATTAATTCTAATCTACGTTCTGTAGCATGGCTCAGTTCCTGTAATAGCTCGTTGAGTATGTAACATCTGTACAGTACGTCCAATTTCTTTAGAATCCCACTGGCATCTCTCGTACACCTAGATTCATCTTTTACTTCCTCTCCCTGCCAGGAAGTCCCACCCATCTCTCCTGCCTAGCTATTGGCTGTTCAGCTCTTTATTCCACCAATCACAGCACTACATCTTCACACAGTGTACAATTATTCCAGAGCAATTCATGTCTCCTGGAGAAGCACTGTTCATCCATATTGGATGGCTGTATTCAGCACTGCCCCCTGCAAAAAAAGAAACCAATTTTTATTACATTTTTGAAATGGTGTGTTCTCACATGTCAAAGCATACATATAGCGTTTCTTTCACCATGTAGGTCCCAGGGATAACTCAGGCTGTCAGACTTTCAGCAAGCACCTTTACCTCCCAGGCATTGGCATCTTATTTTTATATTTTTTAAAATTAACATTACAAAGTAATGATTTTCCATAGGGTTCTTTTACATTCTCAGTTTTAGTTAACACCCCCCATCCCTCTAGATAATAATTACTTTTAAATAAAGCATCTACATATTAAATATGCCTTTATTTACTACTATAAATGCTATGAGATCAATTGGGAGTCATGGTACATGCCTGAAATCCCAGCACTGGGGAACCTTAGGCAGGAGGACTACAAATTCAAGGCCAGCCTGAACTACATAGAGGTAGTGTGAAGAGAGAAAGAAAGAAGTGTAATACCAAGAAGAAACAACGCACACAGTATCACCTGTGGCACTCCACTAAGTCCATTGGATATAAACTAGAATTCTTGAGAGGGACACACACTGTCTCTGAAGAAGGCTGGTCCCTTTCCTCTCTCCTGGTGATTTACACGGTTCCTGAAGTAAACCCAGCGTGAACTCAGAGCTCAGCTGTGCTAGATAAGTCACCCACGGCATAAGCACCTTGCTCTCACCTCTTCTCCTTGGTCCTGACTGTCTGGAGCCATTGTATTAATCTCATGACTGGTTCTTACGGTGAGACATTTTTATAACATCTTAAGAGGCAGCCTATGAAAACGATCTCTTCTAGTTTTGTTAAGAGAATGTGTACTTCCAACCAGTTTGGAGCATGTGTTAAAATGTTAAACACATGGGCTGTGATTAGCCCGAGGCCAGCTTGTGCCCAGCCTGAGACCAGCCTGGGTGGTGCGGAAGGGAGGCCCAGCTGCAGACTGGCTCTGTACCAGCCTGATTCTCCCAGCTATTCTCTCCTCTATGAAGTGAGCATCAGAATTCCGTGGACAGTGACTTTCTTCGAGGATTAAAAAGAAGCTCGGCACATTGTAGGCTTAATAAAAGATGTCAAAGAAAAGGTGCAGATCAGCCCAAGTGCTCATAGCCTTCGGAAATGTCTAACAGCGCCTCAGTGTCTGACGGGAATAGCTGTGTTTGGGGATTTTCTGGTTCTTTCCCTCAGCATGTGGAGCTGCGGGACCTGGTCGGGTTTGTGTGCAGGAGCCCACTCCTGAGCTCTGTGAACGCTTGAGCTCAGCCTGGGCCGTGCCGTGTTCTGCGGTATTCTCACTTTCCGTCTGTCACACAACAAACATCTGTCTCTCCGCTCACTGTGGTGATGGCGGGGGTGGGGGGACACAAAATACCAAGCAAATAATAATTGGTGGGAACACCAGTCTAGACTGACGCCCCGCCCCCTCCACCCGCTACTTTACGCTTGTCCTCCTCAGACGATTGTCGGCACCTCTCCTGCATGCACAAGGCCTGAAGGATGGGCCCTTGTTGGGGGGCGGCTTCCCCCAACCGGCCCTCGCTAGCCCAGCTTATGTTTCCCATAAAGGTATCGCTCAGAAGTAGAGTTCTCCACATCTCTGCATCAGTCTAGCTAGAGAATTTCTGTGGCTCCCTGCTGGAACGAAGGTGGCACTGCTTGACATGCTACAAGCGTAACATGTGCCAGTAAGCACTCCTAATCACATATACCTATGTGCGTGCACACCAACATGCCACATGTGTTTTGTACTGTGTGTAATATATATATAAATTTAGTTTTTCAATACAAGGTTTCCCTGTGTAGCCCAGGCTGTCCTGGAACTCTCTGTAGATCAGGCTGGCCTCAAACTTACAGAAATCCTCCTGCTTCTGCCTCCTGAATGCTGGGATTAAAGGCATGTGTCACCACCACCTGGCCAAAATGAATGAATTTTGTATATCTGTCCATAATATCCACTTAAGTTTTACACCAGACTTAACCTTTTTTGAAATTTTCAAAACTCTAGGAAAAGGTAAAAAGATCTGTCCCTTTCATAGAGTCACCGATTTCGTGTCCTTAGGCACATCGCTGCCCCTCTCCTACACCCCCCTCTTACTATGGTGGACGGATCAAGAGTCGCAAAGACGTGCACCCTCACTCCCCCACACACCCCCATCCTGCATCGCCAAGGTGCTGTTACCAAATCTATAAAAATGAGGCGAATCCTTGTGGCATACTGGGGCTGCCTCCCGTCTCCTCCGACTACCCCGGCCGTGGGTTCTGTGTTCCCGCTCCACATACTGTACTTGTGCCATTCATTCCTTTCTGCAGTGCCTGCTCAGATGGAACCGTGTCCCTCAGGGGTGTGCTCAGCTAGACCCCATCCCTAGGCCCTTTCGTATGGAACAATGCTGCTCTCTTTCCCCTATGGGAGTTCCTGGCCAGGCATTTTAGAATAGGGCCCATTCTAGACTTTTCTCATTGTATCTGCCTTCCCACTACCTATATTTTCTGCAAACTAGTAAGTGAGTTCTTCTATCAAGACTTCTTTTTAAAAAACAGAATGATTAATTAGTTAATTTTTTTTGAGACGGGGTCTCACAGTGTAGCTCAGACTGGACTTGAATCTTGTTTTCCAACCTTTGAGCTTTGAGAGTACAGATGAGCAACCATCTCTGGCTCCAAACCACAGTTTTGGAAAGGGCCATTCTAGAGGCTTCTACCACACATGCTGTCCTCTTCCTTCACCACTGATACTTTTTTTTGTCAGACAGGACCCACGTGGGTCTGTTGTGAGCACAAAGCCTGGTGTTCGCAGAGGTACACCTGTTTCTTCTCTCACTGATAGGCTAAGCTAGGTATGGCTGCTCACCCAGCATCCGGGCGCCAGCTCACTGTGAGTTTGAGGCCAGCCTGAGAGACAGAGTAAGTTCCAGGCCACCCTGGGGTACAGAGTGAGACCTTGTCAAAAAATAAAAATGAAAAAGAGAAGGAGGAAGAGGAAGATGAGGGGGGAAAGGGGAAGAAAGAGGAAAGAAAGGGGGAAGGGCCTTGGGTCCCACCTGGAGCAGTGGTGCTATTTGAGCCCTTGGGGCAGCACAGCAAACTCAACAGAGTGAGGTTGTGGGCAAATAGGATGCTCAGCCCCTGTTAGGACCCCAGACGCCGCCCCCTCTCTGGAGCTTCCCCGTGCTCAGAGGTCTGGCTTCCATGGCTTTCCTGTCACCATCGGAAGGGATGATCAGCTGGGCAGCGTTTTTGAGCAAGGGTGGGGTGAAGAATGGATTGGGGAACGAGTTTAGGCTTATGTACAGATCATCTCCTAAACCCATCTCCATTTTAGAAACGTAGGTTATGAAAAGAAGAAGAGAGGCTGTTTTGCAGCAAAGGGCTCGCTTCCTCTTTATTCTGGGAACTACCGCTTGCCACTTTGCTAGTTTCAGAAAAGGAGTGGCTGGCCCTCAGAGACTTCACACCCTGCCTGTTGAAGAAATGAAGCCCAGGTCCCAAGAGCTAGCCAAAACCTGTGGGAGAGCAGGACAGTGAGCAGAGCAGTGCAGGCTCCATTCCTGCTGCCAGCCACCTAAGAAGCCCGTGAGCATAGTCCGGAATTCAATCATAAAGCCACACTGCGTTCAGTGAGCTGGCGGTCTGAGAAGACAATGGGTTAATTAACAACATGGAAAATCTCTTCCATCTCACCCCAGCCAGCAGATTAGGGAAAGGGGGTGGGGGGAAACGAAGGTGGTCAGTCACCCAGAGTTCAATCCTGCCTCCCTGGTTAAGTTGGCAGCCAAGTTCCTGAGACCTCTGTGAAGTCCCTGCCTTTTGTTTTTATCTGTGCACTCTTCACTTGTTCTGTGGCTTTTTGGGACCAGGTTCCATTTGTTCCTTCTCCTCCCCCTGTTCTTCTTTTGGATTTTTGAAAATAATTATTTTTGAGATGATAATATAATTACATTGTTTCAGGCACTTCCTCAAAGGCTGAGTCAAATTAGTTTCTGCACCAGTCTCGGACTCCTTCTGGGGCATTTGGGGCTCGGGCTGAGGGCAGGGATAACTCAGAGCAAACAAACATTGTGCCGGCACTCACCCCTCAGTTCTGTCTGTCGTCACGGCTGGTAGGTATAGATGACGTCATTGTCACTGTGCCTTTAGTACTGCCACCTGGCTTGCAGTTGGATGTCTTGCTGGGAAGCCTACGAGACTGGACCATCTGAATGGTCTTTCAAGCATCCTTTCTCCCTGACCTATGTCTTGACGAAGGCAACACCACGTGTGTAGGTTCCCAAGCCCCGTACAGGAGACTCTAGCTGTAAATCACACCGCCGGTGGAGACTCCAGCCCTTTCTGTCACTTGTCTTTCAGGAACACAAACTAAACTGATAGCATTGTACCCACCATGGTCCTCTGTCTCCAGCTCCGACCCCTTGCCTTTGCTGCCTGCTCCTTCACGAAAGGACTCATTCTGGTTGCACTGGTTCATGGAACAGAATTACCTGGGTTCTCTATGGCTACCTCTGAAAAGCCTTCCTGGATCTCCTTTGCTGATTTTGACACCAGATTTAAACCCATCCCATCTCAACCTTCAGGAAGCTTCTCGGACCAGCGCCTTCTCTTCTTGCTTCAATTAGAAGTCCTGTCCTTCATTAGGACTCCTGTATCCTGTATCCTGTGTCACAGGCTCATCCGAGCATACTGTAATGCCAATTCACACTCCTTTGCCACAAAAATAGGAGCACCTTTATTATAGGAATTGGGTTGTTGTAAAGGCGAGGCGCTCAGTAAAGAGTTTTCAGTGAATGAAGGAAGGAACCAATGAATAACCAAGATAACCTCTTTCCAAACAGCATCCACCTTTGAGTGTATTAATCAGCGTGTAACAATGAATAGAAGCATATCCCTTTTGCTCTTCTTTAATACAGAGATTTGAGTGGCTTTAAGCCAATTCTGGATTGATTAAAAAAAAACAATGCCATTGCTTTTCTATTCCAACAGGAAATATGGGATGTATAAAATCAAAAAGGAAAGACAATCTGAATGACGATGGAGTAGATTCGAAGACTCAACCAGTACGTAACACTGACCGAACTATTTATGTGAGAGATCCAACGTCCAATAAGCAGCAAAGGCCAGTAAGTAGAATAGTCTCAGGGGAGAGATCCCACCGCAGGATCAGAGCATGGCTGTGCAATTAAAACCTCAATCTTTGCATGCAAAAAAAAAATCATATTGTTCACATAGACCCCAAATAAGTTTTATATGCCTCATAACTTAATCCTTTGAAGAATGTGTAGAGATTTTAGGGATAATGCAGTCACTTACTAGTTGGTAACCAGGTCTTTGGTTGCATGTTTACCATGGAAAAAGGCATCTTTCATGCTACTATTGCAAAGACCCAGAATAGATCCAGGCCCGCATGGCAGCAGGGCAGTTAGTGATATCAGCTCCATGTTCTAGGGACAAAAGGATTTGTTGGGTTTAAACCAGAAGCTAAAACACATGCGAGTTGGACATTGCATTTTATTCTATCTTGTCTTTATGTCAACTGACTTAAAAGAGTACGCAGAGTGTGGTTGTTAGGATTTGTGATAGTTGAGTAAAAGGTTAAGAAAAGGTACATCTCCAAACTTTACATGGCTGCCCACATT
The DNA here is from genome assembly GCF_903992535.2 of Arvicola amphibius. Lineage (NCBI taxonomy): Eukaryota > Metazoa > Chordata > Mammalia > Rodentia > Cricetidae > Arvicola > Arvicola amphibius. The sequence continues at coordinate 113,003,441 of NC_052057.2, forward strand.
AGATACTTGATATAAGCGATGGGTCACCTGATGCATTTGGAAAAGAAGTGACACCGGATTTTAAAGCCTCAGGGAATTCAGAACCTACGATAACTATAGCTAAATTTGCTTTCCTTTGGAGCTTGTAACCTGGCATGTAGTCTTCCATTTAATGTCTGTATACCCCCCCACATCCCGGTTTTTATAGACTGTTCTGGCATTTAAAATGAAAACAACTTATTCCAATTTAGCCCAAATGGCTTTATTGACAGTTTGGCCAGGCGTGGTGGTGCCTACCTGTAATCACAGCACTTTGGCAGCAGAGGCAGGCAGCCTGGTCCACGCAGCAAGTTCCAGGACGGTCAGGGCTGTAAGAGTGAAACCCTGCCTCAAAGAACAAAACAGAAGCATCGGCTGTTTCTCCTGTTGTACCTATGTTTTTAAGAGGCTTGGCATTTTAGAAATATATTGTCATTGTCCAGTCCTGCTGAGGACCATTGCCTAGCCCGTCCCCATTATCCATAACCTATCAGAATCAACTGTCACCAATTAGACTGACTAGTCAAAGTTAAAGAGAAGTGGAGATGAATGGTGGCCACATTGTGCTGTTAAGTTATTTTACAAAATGTTTCTGGATAGACTTTATCTACATACCATGTAATACTGCATATAGAGGGGCTGGAGAGATGGCTGTGGTTAAGAGTACCGGCTGCTCTTCCAGAGGACCTGAGTTCAGGTCCCATTGCCCATATGGTAGATCACAACCTTCTGTGCCTCTAGTTCCTGGACACAGGACACCTGTCCTGGCCTCTGCCAGCGCCAGGCCTGCACATGGTACACAGATACTGGTGAAGGCAAAATACCTAAACTCATAAAAATAAATAAAAAAACTTGAAAAGGAAATAACTTGAGAAGATATAGAAAAAATTATAGTATAGGAAATGTATCCACATAAAATGTATAAGATTATTTAAAACATTAGTAATTTGGTGTTGGTGAATGTCTATCAATATACAACTTAAAAACACTTCATAGGTATAGATGATATAGGGTTATATTCTTAAATAAATGCGATTAATAGAAAAGTAAAAGGCACTGACATCATGGTAGTTTTCTTGTAGAATTCAAAGTTCTTATTAAAGGTTCTATTTCTTTCCCTTAACAAATGCTAATTATTTGATTTTATAATTTTGTGATTGATTTTTATTGATTTTATGTGCTTTAAAACCCAAGGGTTTTGTTTTGTTTTGGTCTGTTTGTTATGTTTATTTGTTCAGGTGTTTTTATTTAGGAAATCAAGAAAGAGTAGTTAAAAAAACAAATATTCTGTGTAAAAAAGTTTACAAATCAGTTGGAAATAAATAGTGAACATGTTTAAAATCTTTCAATTCCCTAACACTTACCAGAAAACTTTAAGTTCAGGTCTTCTGTGGCCACAGATGATCTCCCAAAGCTCCTAGTTTGGTCTCGTTCTATAACCCTAAGTAGGGCTCTCAGCCTTTGCCATGTGAAAAAATACACGTACCCCATTGATTATAAAGAGCTCCGAAAGGAGGAGAAGGAGGAACTGATGTGAAGCCAATAACACTCACGGAAAATCTATTGATGAGAAAACCTATTAAGAGAAACTCTGGGGGCTGGAGAGATGGCTCAGTGGTTAAGAGCATTGCCTGCTCTTCCAAAGGTTCTGAGTTCAATTCCCAGCAACCACATGGTGGCTCACAACCATCTGTAATGAGGTCTGGTTCCCTCTTCTGGCCTGCAGACATACAGACAGAATGTTGTATACCTAATAATAAAATAAATAAATATTTTTTTAAAAAAAGAGAAAGAAACTCTGTTCTGGAGTGAGGTCACGGGGTCACACGTATGTGCTTTGGTCTTACAAAAGTGGTCCAGAATGGGCTGGATGAGCTAGCATGACCTATATTCCCTGTCTCTAGGAGGGTCGGTTAGTCCCTTACAGTTCAGGGCCAGCCTAGGCAGCCAGCAGGTCTCGCATGAAGATGGGCTTTAGTGTCTTTTTAAACTAACCTCTCTGGCATTTGCAGATCAGCTTGCTGCTTTCGGATTATTTAATTTTTCAACTAATTGCTTCCCCTAAATCATACCAAATAGACTGTGATTCTTAATTATGCAAATCTGAATGATTAAAACGGCAGTCTAGAACGTCTTTAAGTCTTGAATGTTAATATGGGCCCTGATTTCCTACAACTCCAGTCCTTCCCTCAGTGAGGTGGAGATTTTACGGGCTCGCTCTCAGAGAAATTTCTATTTCCCTATAAACCTTTTGGTCCTGTTCCCTGAAATGACTCTCGAGGTAAAGCAGAGGAGATGGCTGAAGTTCAGGCCCTGTCAGGAGCCCATACACACCCCCAGCAATGCTCTTGTTGAAAAGGGTTTGGATTAGAAGAGACTGCACCCGTCCTCTGTGCTACCAGGATCTGCCTGGCCATGCAACTTGCTGCTGTCATAACTGGAGATGCCCCTGACCCCCAGACAGAGTCAGGGTCACACAAGAAAGCCTGACTCCGTTGGGCTTCTGTTTATCTGTTAATGACAGGGCCTGATCAGATGTTTAAATAAGTTCAGGAAACATGGAGATAGCCGGTGACAATGTCTCAAAGTTGTCACTGTGATGTTTTGCTGCGCTGGCCCTACCTACTGTTTGGTTTCCATGGCTACTGCGCCTCCAGCCTTTAATTCTTTCTAGGCAGAAAGTGGTACATTTTACCCAGACCTCACCCAGCAGTGAGTTTAAGGAATTCTTCTTCGCCTTCTGCAGAGGGGCTGTAAGTCTAGAAACAGGCCACGCACGGGGAAAACTGCCACCTTAAATATTAGAGTTCTGTTGAAAACAAGAGAAAGAATCATGGCAGGCTGGCATCTAATCCCATCTTGTGAAGCCCTACCCACTTGGTCTGTTGCCCCCCAAGGACTACATGTCCAGAAAAAGCCCTGAAAATGACTGTGTAGGTAGGGCCCTACAGAGGATGGGAGCCTTGCTCTGAGCCTTGCTGGCAACGGCATCACCCCGTAAGATCTGTCTGTTTAGCTCTTCTTTCCTTCTTCGCAACTGCAAATCTGAGCCTCACTGGTCGCCATTAGAAAATGATAGACAACACGCATGTGAGAAGAGAAGGCTGAACGTGACTTTTTGTCCCTAACAAATACTCTTTCGTAGGTTTCAGAATCTCAACTTTTACCAGGACAAAGGTTTCAAACGAAAGGTATGTTTTCTTAACAATATAATTAGTGTTTAGTTCGCTGTTGTGGGAAATATATGTATATAAACATATCCCTCCTTCGACTGTTTTTTAAATGTAGAGTTCAGAGGCGGGAAATCCGCACTGCTGTGCGCACCTCACACCTGCATCCATCAGAGAAGGGTTCCATGATCCGCAGTGGAACTCTATCATTAAACACTCAGGGTTCTCCTCTCCCTTCTGCTGCAGGCAGCTGCCCTTATGCTTTCTGTCCCTATGAATTTGATTGCTCTAGGTAGCCCACGTGGTTGGAAATATACAGCCTTTGTCATCTTGTGGCTGGCTCATTTAACTTAACGTAAAGTCTTCAAGGTTCATCTATGATATATTGTGTGTCAGAGCTTCAATTCTTTTTAATTGAATATTATTTTATTGTATGTACGGGTCACATTTTGTTCATCACACTGATGGATACTAGAGTAGATTCCACTTTTGGGGACCCTGACGGTGCTGTCATTGTCAGAGGTACATCCTTTCCTAAACATAGTTTGGGAATTAAAGTAGCTCCCTCGGTTTGGTGCATACAGTCTGCAGTTCGTGTTATTGTAGTTGGGAAGCACACAGCCTTGTACCGTGGCCCTTCTCTCCATCATTTCCTCTCTTCCTGCATGTTTATGCTGATAGGTTCTGAAAGGGCTTTGCTTATATCTTTTGTTCTTAGATCCAGAGGAGCAAGGGGACATTGTGGTAGCCTTGTACCCTTACGATGGCATCCACCCAGATGACTTGTCCTTCAAGAAAGGAGAAAAGATGAAGGTTCTGGAAGAGTAAGTGTGTTCAGGCCCTGGCAGCGTCTTGGCCACAGCTCTTGTAGAAGGCTCTTTCACTTTCCTTAGGTGGCAGGAACAGAGCAAAAGGAACGTCCCTTTCAAGTGTGGCTGTGGGCACCTCTGTCGTTTCTCCCAACTAGGACAGACGTTAGTTTCTTCACCAATGCACTACCTAAGAAGTGTGGTTCTGTATGGCATGCTACTTAAGATGGCCACTGTGGAGTTTGGGAGATAACTCAGTCGTAACCCGAGTTAGTGCCCAGGACCCACCTTTGAAAAAGAAAAGGCTGGGTATGTTGGCACAGCACTGGGGAAGTAGAAACAGGTGAATCCCTGAGGTCTCTCTGGCCAGCCAGTCTAAAATACTGGCAAGTTCCAGGCCCATGAGAGACTGCCTCTTAAAAACAAGATTGGCAGCATCTGAAGAATGACAGCTGAGGCTATCCTCTGGCATGTACACACATGTACACATGTGATGTGTGCTGTACAGTGCACCTGTACATTCTTGAATGCACACACAAACTTAAAAGGCCATTTTTCTTTATTCTATTGCTTGGATTTAGACAGGGCTCGCGGGCTGGTTGGTGTGATTTCCAAGGGTTTGCTAAGGACGTGGTGCCATAGCCACAGCCATGCTGGAAAGCCCTGCTCAGCTGCGGCACTTCTGCCCTGAAGCTGCTTGGATGTTTTGTTTCCTTGACCTATGTGTGTTGACTCACACATGCCTGACTCTGGTCAGGCCACAGGGCACAGGGCAGTGAGGAGGGAGAACAAGGAACTCTGAGCACTTACTCTAACTTCCTTCTTGCACTGAATTTGCATGAAGCAGTGCCCTGACCCCGATCTGCCAAAGTGGGGGGAAGAAGGGAGGCTGCCTCACGGAAGGTTCCAGAGGGCTGTGCCAGAGCTTCAGCATGAACTTGTGTGTAAATGTGGCCCTTCCTTCTGATGTTTGCATGACCTTGAAAAGTCACTCAGTCTGTTCCTTTTAGCTTTTGAAGTGGGCATGACACCACAGGATTGTGGTGAGCATGGTGTGCATGCATGTGTGTGTGTGTGTGTGTGTGTGTACACAGTTGTCTCTGAGCGTCTGTCAGGAATGGGTTCCAGGACCACTGGTGTATACTAAAAGCCCATGTGTTCTTGTCTTCGACACAAAAATAGCACACCCTCCACATACTTTATTTTAAAATATTTATTCTTCGAGAATTCCATGCACATATACAATAAACATGATCATATTCACCCCCTCACTTCCTCCGGTATCCCCTGCATCCCACATGAACACCCCTTTCAGCCTCACATCCTCCTCCTTTCCTTCTCATAGCAAGTAAATCCATCAGTGCTGCCCACATGTGCATGAGTGTGGGACCGTGTACCAGTGGCCACATCCCCGAAGACCTGTTCTCCCCTGCCAGGCAGCTGTCCACTGCCAGGAGAGCTCATCCCCTACTACCCCTCCCCCAGTATATCAAACAACCTCTGGATGATGCCTCATGTCTCCCACCGTGTGGTTGTGATTGCTATGAAAACAGCCTTATGTTGTACTTAAACAGAGAAGAAGAAATCATAGACATAAAAGTTTGCCTAGCGTGTGCAAGGCCCTAGGTTCAATACCCCTGCGTGGAGAAATAAAAGCATTCAGCCTCAAAGCTCCATCTATATAAGTTCAGGGTACAGCTGGCTGAATTTGAAGGTGGAGGAGGCACAGGCTACCTGTGTGGATAAACAGTTCACAGGTACAGCTCACAGTTGGTTAGGATCGCCTTTTCCTCACAGACAGGGGCCTGGTCTGTGTAGGGGCATTTGGAGAGGAACAGGGAGGTTTCCAGGGACCAATTCCACCCCACACCCCTTTCTCTAGCTCAAGGGCTGCTTCCGGGCCTGGCCCTTCCTCCTTCACCTCTCTGCTGCCCTCTGGGTTAGTGTAATATCACACAGTGTAACGGTGACGAGGCCTACTTACCCTGGTTTGGTTTGGGTTTATTTTTTTATTTTTATTTTTTTTAATTCATGACACCTATCTCTGGGGAAAAGGGATGTTTTTACAAACAAGTTTATAATACACAAATTCTAAGTCATTATTCCCTTGACTCCAATTGCTACAAGAGTCCTTCAAAACACACCTTAGCCATGTGGAGAAATGAGACTGTTTGCTTTCTACACAGTGGGCCATTTTTCCAACCCTTTCCTATGCAGCACTGAATCTATCAAGTCACCCTTAAGTTGCAAGGATGCTTTTTTGTTTGTTTGTTTTTGTTTGTTTGTTTCTGTCACTAAATATTGATATGAGAAGGAAAACATTTCCCCCTTGGATTCTGGGTTGCTTCTGCTTGCCCTCACTCTGAGAAACAAACACCATTAGGACAATTGCCGTCGCAGCTCATGGCTTCTGTTTCTGTTCCAGGCATGGGGAGTGGTGGAAAGCCAAGTCCCTTTCCACAAAGAGAGAAGGCTTCATCCCCAGCAACTACGTGGCCAAGGTCAACACCTTAGAGACGGAAGAGTGAGTCCTGGCACACGGCCACCCTGGTGTTTCTGAACGCTGCAAATTGCATTGCTTGTTTACCCGCTCACCATCTTTTTTCCCTCCCCGCCACAACACCTATGAAATGTGAAAATATCTCCACAGGTGGTTCTTCAAGGACATAACCAGGAAGGATGCAGAACGGCAGCTTCTGGCACCAGGGAACAGTGCGGGGGCTTTTCTTATCAGAGAAAGCGAGACTTTAAAAGGTAGGCGAGTGGAGGAAGTCCTTGAAGAAGACTGCATAGGAACTCAGGGACTCTTCCTGGAATGGAGGCCTAGGGTGTTGTGCATGCTAGGTAAGCGTGCTACTCCTGAGCTACAGCCCTAGCCCAGGGAATCGCTTTAAAAACCATTCCAAGATGAATAAAATGAAGAATATAGTAGGTTCTGGTATAAGACGGCTGGTTTGGTTTGGTTTGGTTCTGTTTTGAGGCAGAGCCTCTCTATGTAGCCCCTGGCTTGCCTGCAAATCAGTATGTGGATCAGGTGACCTCAAGCTCAGAGAGCCCTTGCCTCTGCCTCCCGAGTGCCGGGATTAAAGGCCTGAGCCACTTAGATGTTATTAATTTTAAATATATTATTATTGTTATTATTATTCGTGTGTGTTTAAGAGAGAAAGAGAGAGAGAGAGAGTACATGAAGTTTTTTTCCCTGCCTAGCCTTTGCCCAAACCCTTCCAAAGTGAAAATTTCACGTTTTGATAACAAATAATAAACTCAAGCGATAAATGTTAATAAATGAAACGCAGCCATAATTATGGCCAGGTCAAAGGCCAGGTCACGGCACACTTCCTGGTTTGCCGTGTTGTTATGAAAGTGAATCCTGAATGTCAAGAGGAAACTCAGAACAACTTTTCTATTCATCTAAGTGATTCCAGAATACTACGGCGAAGAAGGAAATGGCGTGCTGACTCCTAGTATAGCAAACAAACGCTATTGTCATTTATCAAGTCAGTCTCGCTGCGCAGCCTTGGCCAGCCCGGAACTGGCCGAGGTTCACCTGCTTCCGGCTCCCACGTGCTTGGATTAAACTATCGCAACACCTGGCGGCAGGGCTTTCTATGACACGTTATAAACATACCTAGTTTTTATTGTACGCTGTACGGTAAAAATGTTCCACAGTGTGGTGTAACGTAGACCCCCCCTCCTCACTTTTCCCCACAGGCAGCTTCTCTCTGTCGGTCAGAGATTACGACCCTGTGCATGGCGATGTTATCAAGCACTACAAAATTAGAAGTCTGGACAATGGGGGCTATTACATCTCCCCACGGATCACGTTTCCCTGCATCAGTGACATGATTAAGCATTACCAAAGTAAGTACACACCGAAGGCTGCGAGAGGAAGATTGTTTTTACAATGATTGATATCGAGGGGCCAACGCTATTTGTATGAAAGCTTTTCTTTAATGGTGGATGATGCCCTACAGGTCGTTCTAACTTAGTATGTCGTTACTCCTTGACTTCTGGCGAGCACGCGTTCTCATAAGCCTATCTATCGTGAGCTGAAATATTATAAGCTGGAAATGCATCTCATTTTCCTTTGTTTTCGGAACACCCCAGCTTAATGTCGCCCTCAGTAAATTGGCTCAGTCACTTAAATTTCCCTACAGCTGGACAAAGTCTGCCGGTTTTATAACCTACATGGTGGCAAGCCACCGAGCGCTAGGCTGGAGGTGGACACAGGTTGGTTGTGTAGGCACACGTTCTTCCTGGATAGAGAGGACACCATTGGGTTGAGCACTGTAAGTGGGGCCGTCACTACACCCAGAGCGAGAGGTCCCTGTGATGGCCCCTGTGTGGCCTTCTTCCCAGGTGTGAGCTATTTGACATCCAGCGCTCCCCCTTCGTGGGGAGGAAAGTCTATTTTATTTCTGCACAATGCCTAATCTTAATGTGCGCAAACGTTTAAAGTAGGAGAGACGCGGCTCTGTCACGGAGTGTACTGCGTGTATGTAAAAGGGGTGTGTGACCATGGTAAGAGCGCACAGCCAAGCGCTGAGGGATGTTTAAAGTAGCAAGTTTGCCTCGTGCCCAATACTGGTTTCTAGTCTTCTGAAGCTCACCTCTGTGGCCTTGGGTATCTTTGTTGTGATTGATATCAGATGCGGGAGCTGCTGTGGCTGCTTTCTGTTGCCTGCTCTTTCTGTTGCTTTATGAGAAAGCTCCTCGAGGCTTAGTCGAGGCCCAGAAACATGGAGCAAAGGCATTACGGAGAGAGCAAGGGGTGGGGCTTATGGAATCCTTCCGCCCTCTTTCCTCCAATACACTTTGGCTTCTGGCTGAGGTGTTGGGGGTTTGCAGTACTGTGGCCCTGTTCTGGAGTGCAGGTAACATAGCTACCTTCCTGCCCGTGGGCCACTGAGCTTATGAGGACTCAGGAACCGGAATACATTTTTGGGCAACGGTCCATTGCTGTCTTTGTTGCTTTTGTTTCTCTATGGTGGCAGTGTTGATGAAAAATGTTTCAAAGTGTCTTCTAGTCGTTTTGAAAGCTGTGATTATTCTAAAGTTACCCCCATCAGTATCTTATTTGGTGTTGCATTTGACATTTTGAGAATAACAGCCTATTCGAGGCTTCCTGTACCGGCACTTCTAAAAGAGAAAGAATGCGCTGTACAGGTTCTGCATTACAGATTCAGCCCGTCAGGCTTCTCTGCACGCAGCGTGTCTTGTTAGCACTCTCTGAACAACACAGGGTTACAACACGGTGCTTACATTGCATTTGGTAATATAAGCAATACAAAGATGATTTAAAATAAGGTATGCACATGCATTACTTTATATAAGGCACTTGAGAATCTGGATTTTGGAATTTAAGGGAACTTTGGCACACCCATCTATCTGCCATGGCTACATACTATATTGTTTATGTTTCTTCCTTCCTTTCCTTCTTCTTTCTTTCTTTTTTCTTTCTCTTATTCCTTCTTCTTCTGCTTACATTTGTTTACTGTGTATGTGCTGGGGAATCCAAGTTTAAATCTAGGTCATTAGACTTGGCAGCTGTGTGACCGACGGAGCCGTCTCACCAGCCCTGCACGCGTCCCCTGACGTGTGTTCCTCCTTTCGATGCAGAGCAGTCCGACGGTCTGTGCAGAAGGTTGGAGAAGGCATGCATCAGCCCCAAACCGCAGAAGCCGTGGGATAAAGATGCCTGGGAGATCCCCCGGGAGTCCATTAAGTTGGTGAAAAAGCTCGGTGCGGGACAGTTTGGAGAAGTCTGGATGGGTGAGTGTTCAGCCAGTGTCCCCACTCCGGAGAGGGTGGCAAAGGGCTCAAGCCTCCGCCGGCCACTGAGCCAGGCAGTGTGCCGCTCAGAAACGTCATTTCCTGCTTTTCTGTCAGTCTCAAGACAAATTCCGGCCTACAGGATCTGTCTGTTTTGGTCATTCCTTTGATTTTTTCCAGGATAGGAGCATTGGTCTTACCCAGATGGTCTCTTTTCCTCCATCAGTCTGTCATCCTTATAGTCTGGGCTACACTCAGGCTTAGGACCCGCTCGCTTAACAGGAAGCCCCCAATTTATTCAATGTGAGAGGTCACCAACGAAAGACGCCCAAAGTCCCACCATCAATGTGTCCTTCCTTAGAGTCCAGAATTTGCCTCTCAGACCAGGAGGATGTGCATCGAGATTTGAGCAGAGGCTTTCTGGCGAATTCTTTTTATTTATTTTTAATTTAAATCTTATTTTATATGCATGCATGTTTTGCCTGTATATGTATATGTGCACAATTTTTATGCCTAGCACCCACCGGAGGCCAGAAGCGGGCATGGGATTCCCTGGTACTGGAGTCACAGAGGGTTGTGAGCCTCCATGTGGGTGCTGGGATTTGAACCCAGGTCCTCTGCAAGAGCAGTAAGGGACATTAACTATGAGCTGTCTCTCTATCCCCAGGGAATTCTTCTTGACTATTTTTCTCAAGTTTTCATGGAGTATAAATTTATTTGTCATAAAATACATTTTTTTAGAGTTTCTAAATATCACATTTTTTCTTTTGGTTCTTTAAAAAAAATAAGGATTTTTGTCTTGGCCAGGATAGCATGGGAGGTCACACGTCTGCATCATTCTGTGCCAACTTTGTGTGGATGAAAAGAAAATCAATTTCTAGGTAGCAGGGGCGGCTAACCTTTGAACATGCCACAGCCCTGGTGACAGTAATGGAGGAGCCCAGCCTGCAGCAGCTACAAAGTGTGGCATGGGGACCCGGAAGGAATGTGGGGTTTTCCCAGGCCCTGCTTTCTCAGCTGTGTACTTTGGCCTAATGGCACTCTCACGGCAGAAGTCCTCAATATGCAAATACTGACCCAGCTGCAATTAATTGATACTGCAGTGTAAGTCTGAACTCGGAATATTTACACAGCTCCAGCAAACTACAGTCACGTCGCGCTCTCTGCCTTCCTCGTTGGCTGTCTCAGAACCTTTGACACTGGGCCTGATTGTTCGCTCTAAGCTCAGTCTGTTACCCCGGCTGCCTGTGTTGCGATACCAGCTCTGTTTCCTCCTCTTTAAAGAAAGTAACATGACCTTCGCTAACAAAGTTAACGCTGCTAGCAGAGCGATTCAGCAGTTGTCAATCACCTAGGGCATGATCCGCTTCAGGCTAGCTGCACGCATTTTCATCACCCCAACAACAGCCATTACACCCATCCACACCCCTGTTTACTGTTGGTACACTGCTGGTAAGAACATTAATATACAAAATATCATATGAACACATTTCATTTCTCTTATTTACTAGGGCTATTTACAGGTTACTCTATTTTTTTTTTTTTTTTTTGGTTTTTTTTTTTTTTTTTGGTTTTTCGAGACAGGGTTTCTCTGTGGCTTTGGAGCCTGTCCTGGAACTAGCTCTTGTAGACCAGGCTGGTCTCGAACTCACAGAGATCCGCCTGCCTCTGCCTCCCGAGTGCTGGGATTAAAGGCGTGCGCCACCACCGCCCGGCCAGGTTACTCTATTTTGAACTGTTTTTAGAACCTACAAAACCAATTTTTAAAAAGTCTTGCCATCTTCCTTTTTCCTGCCTGAGGTGTTTGTATGTATTTGTCTTTCTAGAGTCACAGAACAGGACAAGAATGTACGCTGTGTAATACTCACGCTAATTCTTCACTGTTTGCTCTCGTGTGTGAATACATGTGTGCTCTCGTGTGTGAATGCATGCGTACATTTTGTTGTTGACACACACTTAGAGTACTCGCCTGTGCTGACTCTTTGCTCCTAACCTTGGCACCGGCAGCTGTCTACGCCCCCTACAGATGCACCAGCGTCCTTTTGATGGTTTTCCAAAGCCTGGGAACACATTATTGCACTTAATACATCTTCAACTCCCTTACTATGGAAAATCCCTGTATCTTAGCTTCATCCTATAAAAACACAGGGCCATTGTCTTGTAGCATGCCCCTAGATTTGAATTTGTTCCCAGGTGTCCTGTAGTGTGGCTCACCTATCCGTTGTGTGTGGCACCCAAGCATCATACAATGCTGTGTTCTTGGTATTGTCAGGTTGCACTAAAGCCATTTAAGGAAGGGTTCTTTCATACAGTTTGAAAACATCTACTGGCAGATTACATATTCATTACAAAATAGAGTCATGAGTCCCCACAGAATTATTTGATGGGTTCCCTTAAAATCAAAGAGAACAGCAGCAAGACTAGGACCAGCTGCAGTGACCTCTCACAGACATACATAATCTAAAAACTGTATTTTCATAGACTTTCTCAGTTTTAACCTTAAAACCAATGTGAAAGGAATGCAGTTCGGTTTTCCTGTGCGTATTTGCTGGCTGAGGGATTGACATCTGTAGGGCAGTTCAGCTGCCGTGCTTTTCCTGGACTGGGCTCATTCTCCCCAAAGTTTGGAGTTTCCTTCCATCCTCCTCAGGTTCAACTGTGGAACAAAAAAACCAAACCAAAACAACAACAAAAGAATCGAGGCATAGAACTAGATGCCACACCCACTGGCAAACTGAATACTCTCAGATCCAATTCGTGGCTTAGGTGGATTGTGTGTTTGGGGCTTACATTTCGATTCATACTATCTAAAAGGCTGTCGTGGTTGCTGCGATGCCTACGAGGTAGCACAGGTGTCAGGCCTGACGAGAGCTGGCTTGCTTCGAGTCACGTTTCTACCCTGCCCTTGAATGCATACACCACAGCTGGTGATTCCCCCGCCAGTGGCACTTGGGCTTGTTCCCATGCTTTGCCTACAGTAGACAATGATGCTGTGATCCAGCGTGATGTCACCTTCAGGGATGCAACTGCCGGATCTCGTTTGTTTGTTTGTTTGTTTGTTTGTTTGTTTGTTTGAAGATTGGTATTTTATTTATGTATATGCATGCGTGACCGCGGTGGAAGGCTATGTACACACATGTGGCTGCCTGTGGAGGGAGGAGAGGGTGTCAGCCTCTGGAGCTGGAGTTACAGGTGGTAGTGACCCATCCAATGTGGGCGCTGAGGAACCGAACTCAGATCCTCTGAAGAAGCAGCAGGTAAGCTTAACCGTGAGCCGTCTCTTTAGCCCCCAGCTGGTGGCATCTATGATGCCCTGACTTGTAAAGTTTTAACAAATTTCCATACTTTGGAAACCTTAAAGTGGCATCGATTTACATCCCCACTGACAGTGTGCCAGGGTCCAGATCCCAAATGTCCATCCGTTGCTAGCTGTCTTTTGTTCCGGGAGGTTTGATAGGTTCCTGTGGTAGTGTTCTAAGGGAGGGGAGGCCTGTGGTTTTGATTTGCATTTCCCTGTAGATGAGCAATGCTGAGCGTCTTCTCACGCGCGCACTGGGCATTTCTGTATCTTAGCTAGAGAAACGCGCACTCAGGTCTGGTCCAGTTTCCTCTTTAATTGGCAGGTGTGGTGGCCCACTCCATTAATCCCAGCCCCTCAGAGGCAGAAGCAGGCAGATCTCTATGAGTTCAAGCCTGATCTGGTCTACATAGTGATTTCTAGGCTGGTGACACATAGCATGACCCTGTCTCAAAAAACATTATCGAATCCTTTAAAAGAGATTGTCAGGATGAGCTGCCAGAAGTCGGGTTGTAACAGACCCTGTCCAGCAGGACTGTGTCCTGATTGAGAGAAGCAATGCAGGAAAGTATTACATACCTCATGATGCTATACATGCAATCCTACAGCACTGGGAAAAAAAACTATAGAGGACAGAATTACTAGGGTGTATTTCTTTTTTGTTTTTTGACATTTTTTTTTTTTTTTGGTTTTTCGAGACAGGGTTTCTCTGCAGCTTTAGAGCCTGTCCTGGAGCTAGCTCTTGTAGACCAGGCTGGTCTCGAACTCACAGAGATCCGCCTGCCTCTGCCTCCCGAGTGCTGGGATTAAAGGCGTGCGCCACCACCGCCCGACCGTTTTTCGACATTTTTAAAGGCCATTGGCATACATGTGTGACTATAAGAAAGAACACAGATGGGGCTGCAGAGATGGCTCCGAGGGTAGAGGTCATTGTCTGCTCTTCTAGAGGACTGGGATTTAATCCCTAGCATCACACAGCAGCTCTCAGCTGTCAGGAGCTCCAGTTCCAGAGGATCTGATGCCTTCTACTGGCCTCCTTGGGCACCAAACAATCGTGTGCAGATAGGCATACAGGAAAAAGACTCAGACTCATAAAATAAAATTTAAAAAAATGCCAAAGTAAAATAGCAATATACTTAAGAAACAAGTTCAATTTAAAATGAAAGGAAGGAAGGATAAGAAGGGGAAAAGGGAGGGAGGGAGGGAGGGAGGAAGGGAGGGAGGGAGAGAGGGAGGGAGGGAGGGAGGGAGGGAGGGAGGAAGGGAAGAAAGGAAACAGTGTTTGGGCAAGTGGTCTAGAATCCCCGCAGTCATGAGAAGGAAGCAGAGGACTTTAACTTTGAGGCCAGTCTGGGCTACAAGGCAAAACTGTCTCAAAAATGAAAATATAAGCAACCTGAATTTTCACCAAGAAATTAATGTATAAGCAAAACTTGTTATATCTCTAGAGTAGAAACTGGTGATAACGGGAATGAAGAGCTGGTGCACACCATGGCATGGATGCCTTGGAAGGAGCTGGTCACAGGGGCACCAGAACAGGCAAAGCTACCAAGACTGAAATTAGTGCCAGATTGAAAGACTATGTGATCTCCGTAGGGCTTAATGGGAGTGTTTCAAATTGTTTATCATAACAACAGCCGAACTATAATGTATTGTATGCTTGAAATGGACAAATAGTGTGACCTTGTGAGTTCTCTTTCAACAAAGCTGACAATACAGTGTGCTTCCAGGTACCACTTTCCACTCCCATAGTAACATCTCACAGAATTCTAGTAAAATATCACTACTGAGATAGTGGCATCAATAGTTCCATTTATTCATTCATTCATTCATTCATTCATTCACTCACTCATTCGTCTGTGAGACAGAGTTTTGCTACGCATCCTTGGCTTGTCCAGAAGTCGCTAGGAGCCCAGGCTGACCTTGAACTCGTAGCAATCTCTCTCCTAGTTGTCCGGGGTGCTAGGAGCCACCAGGGAGCCTACTTGTTTTAAGTTTTGCTTCCACAGCTGGGAGGGAGTGGGAAGGAAAAGGAAGTGGTGGAAGAACAGAAACAGAAAACTTGAGCATAAGTCCGAGTTTGGCTGCTGGTCAGGGATCTCTCTGGCTCCTGGCAGATTTCATCCTGCTGAACTTCAGCAGGGGGCTCTGGGAGCAAAGCCAAAAGAAAATGAGCAGCGGGTATCAAGCTAGTGGCACTGACTAGGCAGCAGTCAGGGTGGGGCGGGGCTGCCTCACTCCTGTGTGCGCTGCTAGGCTGACTGTAAAGCCCGGATTTAGTTGTTTGGGTTTCGTTTTGGTTATTGTTGTTGTTGTTGCTTTAAGGTTTATTTTTTGTTGTTTACGTGTATGAATGTTTATGAGTGTGCCTGGTATGTAGGGAGATCAGAAGAGAATGTCAGATCCCCAGAACAGGAGCTGCAGAGGATTGCAAGCGTCTGTGTGAACGCTGAGAACGGAACCCAAGTCCTCTGGAAGAGCAGCCCGTGCTCCTAACTATTTAGCCCCCCTCGCCTCCCCACCTCACCTCCATCACCTTCCCTGAATTCAATTTTTAATCCTCAAGGAATGTGTGAGCTAGTTTTTCACAAGGGTATGAAACACGAGGAAGAGGTTGTCAGCTGTGACCTGCCCTGTGCAGGAAGACCACAGTGGGGATGAAAGAGAGAGGTGTCTCTGCCTCAAGCTGTTTCCTCGTGTTCGTGTGACCTCGTGGCTCCTGCCTTGGTGTCGTTTCCTCTGCGTATTGCGTATTGTTAATATTCCCAGAGACCTAACTGGACGATGAAGACAAGGAGGAGGTCTCTACTGACAGCTCAGTCTCGGGGAAGCTTTGTTTGAAGTTTTGCTTGATATACAGTCTTTGGTTTTAGAGACAGGGTCTCTGTGTAGCCCTGGCTGTCCTGAAACTCTGTAGACCAAGGTGGCTTCAAACTCGCAGAAGAGATCTACTTGCCTCTGCCTCTCAAATGCTGGGATCAAAGGCTGTGCCACCACCACCCAGCTGCCTTTGTATTGTTTTGTTTTGTATTGGGGGGGGGAGTTGTTGTTGTTTCGAGACAGGGTTTCTCTGTGTAGGCCTGGTTGCCCAGGAACTCTGTAGACCAGAAGATCACTGAGATCCGCCTGCCTCTGCTTCCCGAGGGCTGGCGTGAAAGACGTGCACCACCACCAACCGTTTTGTTGTTGTTTGCTTTTTAAGGTTGATTTGCTTTTATTTTTTGTTTATGAGTGTTTGCCTACATGTATGTATGTTCACTATGTGCATACCATAAAAAAAAAAAGCTTCTGTTCCCTGGAATTGGCGTTATAGGTGGTTGTGAGCGACCATGTGGGTGCTGAGAGCTGAACTCAGGCCTCTGCAAGAGCAGCCAGTGCTCTAACTGGAGAGCCACCTCTCATCCTGATACATTCTTATCTTTATTTAGAGGCAGCTTAGTTAAAACCTATCACAGCCAACTTCTCAAACAAATAATCTACTTTTTTTTTAAGCACCTCACCATCCCATGGTATGTGTATCTTTCAGCAAGCCTGCCATGGCAAGAACTGGAACTTTCTCAAGCTGTTGTTTTCTTTGCCTGTGACAAAGTGTCACTCCACAAGAAGTCCTTTATTACCTGATTTTTTTTTTTAATCGATCGATGACAGCAACACAAATTTCTGTGGCTAGGTTAATGGAACCCTCAAATGATTGGTTTTGGGGGATCTGAGGCTCTTCTGGAGCTGTTTGTTCACTGTTGATTCCAAATTCCTTCTCCGCATCTCCAGTGTCTTTAACAGCCGCATCATTTCCTGATGACTCTCGCCCTGCCTCTGGAAGCAGATTTTCATCGTTTCAAAGGATGTAAACATTTCCAGGCTCCATTGTTTTCTTGATGATGAGGGGGCTTGTTCTTTAATTTTGATTCTAGGTGGCGTGAACAAGTCCTCAGAAAAGCTGCTGTGGGGATAGTCGTGAGTAATGACAGAGTCCCACAGAGGAAACTGTCAGACCCTAGAGTCCTCTTGTCCCTTCGCAATCACAGCCTCGCCTGCTCCAGGGACAGCTGCTGTTCTGACCTTCTAGGTGGAGCTAGGGGCCCATAGTCTGGCTACTGTTATGTAGAGTACAGCATATAGTCCAGCTTCGTCTGCATTTACAGATGGGTCATGCTGAATGCAGTCTCTTATGTTTTACCCCTTTTATTAGGCATTTTAAATTAATTCATCTGTGTTTAGGGATGTCATAACATTTCATGCATCTTTGTTGCTATATAGTGCTGTTTGTATGTATAGGAAAAGCCTATAGAGTTTTATCCATTCATATCAACATTGACTGGTGAGAATCGGAGTTTGCTCCGGGTTGTGACTACTGTGTACACTGTGCTCTGTGGTTCTGTGATGCAAGCATGCATGGATTTTTCTAGGAGAAATGGATGTTTTGGGTCACACGGTGCAGTCAGGCCTCCATGTCTGTGGAGTCAACCTATCTTGGATGGAAAATATTTGGGGAGGGTGCTGCACTTACGCTGAACAAGTACATATTCTTTTCTTTGTACATAAACAATACAGTCTAACAACTATGCCCATAGCATTTGCATTTTACTATCAAGTTATCTAGAGGTGATTAAACGTATCCGTAAGAGCATGCACAGGTTAGATGCAAATACTGTGCCCTTTTGCCCGATAGGCATCCTTGGATTTTGGTATACTCCAGGGTCCTAAGCCAACACCCTATGAATGATGTATGTGGACCAGTCCCCTATCAATGATGTAGATAGACCAGTCCCCTGTGGATGATGTAAATGGTTCAGTCCCCTATGGATGGTGTATGTGGTCCAGTCCCCTATGAATGGTGTATGTGGTTCATTCCCCTATGGATGGTGTATGTGGCTCAGTCCACTATGGATAGTGTGGGTGGTTCAGTCCCCTATGGATGGCATAGGTGGCTCAGTCCTCTGTGGATGGTGTAGGTAGGCCAATACCCTGTGGATAATATGGTTGAACCAGTCCCCTATGGATGATATAGTTAGACCAGTCCCCTATTGCTGCACACCATTCGCTAGAATCCAGTTCGCGAGCTTTGGGCAAGGGGCTGGAGGTTGAGAAAACACACGCAGAGACAGACAGACACACGGACCTCCACTCATTGGTACAAAGCCCTTCTTTAATAGCACCATGGAGGCTTAAATACCCAGCAGTCAATGGCCAACAGGTGAAAATCCCATCCTCTGATCCTCTAGGGAAGGCACAGCTTTTAGTAACTCCAATTAGAAGGCTCTAGCAGGGAAGAGCAGCTGAAGACCAGGACTCCAATTGGTCCCAACACCCTATGGATGATTTAGGTAGACCAGTCCCCTGTGAATGATGTAGGTGGACCAGTCCCCTATGGATGGTGTAGCTGGACCAGTCCCTTATGGATGGTGTAGCTGGACCAGTCCCCTGTGGATGGTGTAGGTGGGCTGGTCCCATATGGGTTATATAGGGAAGACTATTTATGAATCTTTGCTCTATTAATTCTGTCAATGGGTCCCAGTTTCACTTGTCTCTAGAAATATACAGTGCACACTTTCTTGAACAGTGGACTTGTACCTTCAGCATGACCCCAGTGCAGCACGGCATGTGTGGTTGCTCAGAAGGACGCTACTGTTATCATCCTGTGTGGGCCTCTTGGAATGTCATCACGAAGCTTTGCCACTGATGTTCAGTGGGGCTCAGAAGAAAAACGCAGGAAAGGGCCTGAGGGAGCTGCCACTGCGTTCCCATCCCCACCACCAGCGTTTATCTACAGTTATCATTGTACTTTTCAACTTGGGTCAACAGGGCGGGTTTCTCCTCATAGCTTCTTTTTCATTTCTCTGATACTAATACAGTTGAGTTTCTTTTGTACATCTGAGTCACTGGAATGTCTCCTTTTGGAAATGTGCGCCCATGCCTTTACTGCTAGGCCACTTAGCTGGTTTGTAGGAATTATAGATTCAAGATACTCGTGGTTTGTCAGTAGTATAAGCCGTGGAGAATATTCTTTCTCTCCCCCCACCCCCGCTTTGTGTGTTCACGTGTGTGTGTGTGAGTGAGTGTGTGTGTGTGTGTGTGTGTGTGTGTGTGAAGGCCAGATGTTGACACTGGGTAGCTTCATTTGCTCTCTGCATTATTTATTGAACTGGAGGAATTGCTACACCTTAAACTGGTCTAGACTCGCTGGTCACTGAGCTCTAAGAGTCTTCCTGTCTCTGTCACCCAAGCCCAGGCCTTTGAAAACCTTGGGGAACATTTAGTTGACCCAAGCAAGTATATAAACAGCTTTTATAAGTCCTACACTTCTTCCTGATTGTAAAGATGTTGTAAGCCAGGCATGGAGACCCACACTCGAGTCCCAGCACCCAGGAGATGGGGGCAGGAAGAACACCAGTCCGAGGCCAACCAAGGCTAAGTAGTGTCTTAAAAACCAAAAACAGACAAAGAAACAAAAAAGTCTATGTATTCACTGTATGAAATGGTCTGTAATTGTTCCGTTAGCAATAACGAGGGTTTAATGTACGTGTGCTGATATAGTTTCTTTTACACTGCCCCTTGCACTCTCTTGTTCTTACTCATATCATGAAGTTTTGGTTTTCTTGTTTATTTTACCTTGAATAAAATTTTATTAACTGGAAGAAAATACTAGTCCTTGTGGTAAGATGCATATAGAATTCTTGCAACTATTGTTTCATAAAAACTCTTTTGATTTTGTGGTAATTTTAGACTTCTGTGGACAGAGTACAAAGAAGGCCCACACACGCTCCAGCCATCGTCCCTTCGTGGTTTTACCTCAGTGTGTGCCTTCCTCAGGCCTGCTCATCTGTGCCTTCCTCAGTCTGCATTTAGGTAGGGCAGGGTTTGACCTCTCCTTTTGACGGGCTCTGCTTTCTTCTGCCTGCCCAGGTTACTACAACAACAGCACAAAAGTGGCCGTAAAGACCCTCAAGCCGGGTACCATGTCTGTGCAGGCCTTCCTGGAAGAGGCCAACCTCATGAAGACCTTACAGCACGACAAGCTGGTGCGGCTCTATGCCGTGGTCACCAAGGAGGAGCCCATCTATATCATCACCGAGTTCATGGCCAAGGGTGAGAAGCCTTCGAAGTCCATACCCCTAAAGGAGGCAGGCCCCAAAGCCAAGTGTTCAAGGGTCCAGAGAACATTCCGTCTTACTGTGAAGCATGCTTGGTACTGGAAGTCAGAAAGTAATAGAAAGGGCATTTTCATAAGCATAGGCAGAGGACAGTATGTTTCTTATTTACTTAGTCATAATTCTAAAACTGCTTCTCTTTTCTACTTAGCATTATTTAAATTTCTGCATGTTATTTTAAAATGTTATGGTTAAACATCCACAGGGTCTGTGGTTGTGGCTCACATGGAGAGCTCGGATAGTGCACTGATTTAGTTAATGTTTTTAACTTCCCGTGCTGTGGAAGCCCTAAAGAGGTTCTAGGTTCTCTTTCTCTGTTAGCCCTCTTCAGGATGGCTTTTACTCATTATTTTTTTCTTTGCCTTCATTCTGGTAGAAATAAACTCCTCCCCTTTTTTTCTTAAATCTTTGGAAGAATGAATGAAGAGAGCAGATCAACATGAGCCACAATCCTAAATCAACACTTGCTCATGCATAATGGGAGAGAGTAGAGTTTGCTGTCCGAGCCAGTATGTGAGTGATTGCTTTCAATGCTGGCGATCACACCTAGGTCCTCATTGACGGTCGACAAGAACTCTTACTTAGCGTTGAGTTAATGTTAATAGACAGGACGTCCTATTAGCCAATAGATTAGAAGTATGGCCACTACGTTTTCTAAAACTTACTCTCTGTTAATGATTGCTATTCAGAATAGCATTTACTCAAAAGCATTCCTCAGAAGAGGACGTGTTCAGTTTTGTGCTTTGCTTTTGCATCTCATGGATATTGTTAAAAATATAAATAAAACTATATGGCTTTGGTTGCTGTAACTGAGAAACCATATTCAAGGCTAGGTGCTTTGTGAGGTCAGAAATACTACTGAATTAACTAATGCTATTTGAACCGTAAACACGGGTGTGGAGTGTAACAGTAGCTAACACTTACTGGGCACTCAGCATCTACCACTCTTCCAGTGCTTTCTTTGTCGAAGAACGAGTGTCAGTCTGGGATTCCGTGTCATGGGTGATGTGGGGCAGTGTTTCCTATCTGCCAAGCCCCACACTGTCTGCCTTATATCCTCTTGCTTACACCCCCTTACTCACAAGAACTCCTACAGAGCTACGGTGCCCACTTTGCAAAGGCCTGGCGTTAAGTGAGTACACCAAGGCTACCCGTGAGCCTGGTGCTGGGAGTTCTCAGGGAAAGGAGGTCTCACAGATATGAAACCCAAGGAAGTAGGAGAGGCTGCTGCCAGCACTGGACTTAGGAAGCTAATGTGTTCCTCACACATCAGCTCTCCCAGAGCCTCAGGCTCTCCTTCCTGTGTTGGAACAGGACAGAGCAAGCCTAGCCTGATGCCTGCAAGGGACAGGCCATCTGTAAGGACAGGACATACTTCTTGTCTTTCTGTCCCGGACAAGCTGATCAGGCAGCGGCGGGATGTTGATGCACTGGCAAGAACTCTACCCAGAGCCTTGAACACGCTGGGCAAACACTCTGCCTGAGCTCCGCCACAAGCCCTTGGATGGAATTTCTCTACTCATGTGTTTGAGTTCCATTGACCTGTCTGTCATTCCTCTGTCTGCAGGCAGCTTGCTGGATTTCCTCAAGAGTGACGAAGGTGGCAAGGTGCTGCTCCCAAAGCTCATTGACTTTTCAGCACAGGTGAAGTATTAGCAAGCCCAGTGTGTGTGTGTGTGTGTGTGTGTGTGTGTGTGTGTGTGTGTTCAGTTGGTGTTCTTGGGGAGACACCGGGGTGCCTGCCTACTCTTCCTGGTCTCACTCCCTGATGACTTTCTTACTACGAGTCTGAGATAAATTCATTTGTAATGTTTTAAATACTAACCTAAGAGTTGACTATTTATTTTGGAGTTACAAACTTCCTGAAGTGTGTTTATAAGCAAAGCAAATTACCCCAAAACCGAGCAAAATGCCTGGTGCAGTTCCTTGGATTGGTTAGTCATGTCTGGCACTTTGTTCTTCGTTCTTTGGATCGGTTAGTCATGTCTGGCAGTTTGTTCTGCGTTCCTTGGGTCTGTTAGTCATGTCTGGCACTTTACTACTTTGCTCTTCAGTATTGGCCATTGGAGACTCTGGCTGGAAAGGCTACATGTGGTGCAGTCCACAGTATGGAGTGAGGAGACGGTCCAATGACAGATGCTTAAGAGCTGTAGGAAGGAGCTGAGAACACCTTAAGAAGGACAGTCCCTGTTGCTCTAGTGACAGTCCGAGAGGACCTCAGCTTATCACCTGAGAAGGGAATCTGACTGTCATCTGCACCATCAGCCTCTGACAGAACAGTGACAGCCATGGTGGAGAAGCGGTGAGGGAAAGGAGTCAGGAGCCCTGCCTTTTTAGCCGTCCTTACACCCCCATCCTGGCCCTGGCTCTGGGTGCCCCTGAGGGGCTCTGTGCACTCACCATCATAGTATGAAGCCTACTGGCCTGCAGCATGGCTGGGTGCAGCTGTGGACCCCACAAGGCTAGCAGAACAGGAAGCAGAGAAAGCAGAAGTCTGATAAGTGTGTATCACACAAAACACAGATAAAGAGGCCTCTGCTCTAGTGCATGTGGGCTTTCCAACTAGGCCAGAGATTAGAGGAGCCCAAGAAAGGCTCACACAGGGCTGGGCTACAGAAACATGGCACATGTGGCCTGAGGGCTGCACAGGCTTGCTCTTCAGCCTGCCTGAGGCTCAGTCTGCGCACACAGCTCTTTGGGTCAGACATTACACATGGCAGGTATATGCCGGATCCAAAGGCTTTCTCTTTTTGCATAGGCATCCTTATTTGATTTTGTACATCTTATTTGGTAAAACATTATCTTGCTGTAGTGAAAATTTCTGAGGTCAAGTCTGGGCGCCTGAGGCTACCACAGAGGGTAACTTTTTTCTCCCTTATAAATAAGACTTTGTAGCTTGCAGACATGATGTCCACAGAACCTGCTCTAACTGTGGCTGTGCAGCTAGGTACCAGGCAGGTTTAGGTGACTTCACTGGAACTAGCCTGAGTCCCCTTGGTGACTGGAGAGGCTAGAAGCAATCAAGGTACCACCACTGTTCTATCCAGTTTGTGCTGGATGAGCTTTTATCTCTGTGTCCCAGAGAATCTTTCTGGTGAATGATCCTGAGTCAAACTGCTGAATCTTTAAGGCAAATGTGAAAGCTGTTGTCAATGAGAATGTCACGGTCAGCAGCAGCCAGGGATATCCTAAGAATGCAGGCTTAGTACAGATTCCATCCTTCTTTCCTCCCTTCCTCCCTTCCATCCATCCTCCCATCCTCCCTTCCATCCTTCCTTCCTCCCTCCCATCCTTCCTTTCTCCTTTCCATCCATCTATCTGTCCATCCTTCCTTTCATCTTCCCTCCCTCCTTCTTCCCTCTCTCCCTTCAATCCTTCATAGATTGAACCCCAAGCCTTCCTTGTACATACGATGCTTGTATCTGTCACTCAGCTACAGCCCCAGACAAATGTGTTTCCATTGTAACTGAGCCCTAGCTCCTTTTGAGTTCATATTTGTTCGAGGCACATCTCACCCAATCCTCGGGCTGCAGCTGTGAGAACACCTGTCGTCCCTCCTGCCTTTATTATTCATTCGATTTGCGTGTGACTTTTCCAGCTGTGACGGAGGTGGTGGGCTCACCCCTGACAGCAGTCTGAAGTTGCACCCCTCACACACTGACCTCTACAATCCTCCCGATACCCCTGCGATGCTCTTGGTTCTGTGTACGGTGGCAATGCCCAGTGTGCTGCCTCCTCTTTCCTGGGAAGTCGTTTTCTCACCTGCCTCTAACTTTGTCCGTTCTCTGTGGTGAATCACATGAGACACTGACTATTTAATAAAACTGATCCGAGCTGACAGCTGGTGGTCAGATCCTCAGATAATCCACCCCCACACTCTCTATCTTTTCCTCAGCTTATTTCTTGGGGTGAAAATTAGATGAGTCCACTTGGTATTTGAGCCCTAACTTGACCAGTTAGTAGGGTGCACGATACGTCGATGGCCACTCTGTCCCATTATCATTGTCATATATGGTCATGAATGGAGACCGTGTCTGGTCGCCATGGATACCATGACAGTCAACAGTAGAGATTGGCTATTGGGACTGGAGATGGGTCTGCTAGCAATCATAGCCTCAGAAGAGCAAGGAAAAGTGTGAGGGGCAGAGTCGGGACTTCCCCATGACCTACTTCCTCTCTACCTTCTCCTCCCCTCCTTCCCTGGGTGTCCAGTTGAGACAGGAAACCCCTGGTGCACATGGCCACCTCCCAGTTCATGTGAGAGCTGATTTCATCACTTTCTGTCTCCGGAAAGCTCTGAAAAGTCTCATGGGACCTGAATGTAACCCGTGCTCCTCAGCCATCCCCTCAGCCCATGTCCTCCTGCTCACTGGGTGGAGATGAAGAAACTTTGACAGGAGATCACTTTCTCACAGCTTCTCTCCTTATACTACTGAAGCAGTTCTGTGCTCTGCGCTGATCAGAGGAGAGTAGCATTTCCAAGCAGAATTCCTTTTCATCAGGTATTCTGGTTACACCCAGGCAATAGAAGAGACATGCAGGAGAAGAGGTTGAAATTGGTCAGGAATATCCTGGGGTAGAATCAGAGGTGGAATCACAGGCTCTGAAAACGGAGAAGAAAATTAAGTGCAGAATTCAGAAGGACCGTATGGTGATTGGATAAATCACGTTATCTTTCCGACCCAGGGAAATAAAGCATTTATTACTACTTGGCAGCACATCTCTGAGGGGCCAACTTGACCTGAAATGAAACAATAAATTATCTCAGAGCAAAGCTGCAAAAGCCAGTTCATCATGATCATGTGATCATGGCAGCAATTAATGTTTGTTTTAGCATCTTCTAGTGGATGAAGCACATCCCTTACCCAGTGAGAACCCAGCAACTTTGATGGTTTATATTTCTTAATATGTTTTACAAATGAGTGAGAAAATGTGAACTTTCAGATAGAATTGCTTGGACTCACTCCTGGTATGTCTTCTGACTACAGATACTTGGCTCTTTCATCTGTATTGCATTGTCATTTGGTGACCAGTGTTCATCCTACCACAACTTTGTACCCGGCCTACCACAATGGGCATTTTACATCCTTGGCAGATCTTTGCCTTGCTGATGAGTTAAGGATTTTTTTTTTTAACTCCTTTCGTCTTTCCATTCATCTTTATTGACAGCATACATCTTTCTTTCCTCTGAGTCTGGACCTGAACTCCTGATCCTCTTGCCTCCGCCTCCCTCATGCTAAGATTACATCTATGCACCACCACCCCTGACTAAGTCTTTGCATCATGTAGCAATTACCCTCAAGATGCATTTCTCCATTGATATTAAATTGGAAGTCACAAATTAAGTTGAAATTATTAAACTGAAGAAAGGACTACATCTAAGTATTTATCAACCTCTTTCAATACCTAGGAGACTGACCAGTCCTTTTGTGATAAATAGGCCGAAAGGGCCAGGAAGGAAATGTCCTCAGGAAGCGTCTAAATATTTGACAGTATCATCAGATGCAGTATGATATCGCGTTATCTCTTTGCTCTGTCTGTGGGAGGAACTGAAGAGAAGCAGCCCTTTCCTTTCCCAGCTCGTGACTGCTAGCCAGCCTTTTCCCTTCACCATCTCCATGGCTTCCATGGTAGCCTAAGAAAGCAGTGGTCCTCAACCTGTGGGCCAAGAACCCTTTGGGGGTGAGTGGCCCTTTCACAGGGGTCACCTAAGACCATTAGAAAACACAGGTGTTTACATGACAATAGCAAAGTCACAGTTAGGAAGTAGCAATAAAATATTTGTGGTTGGAATCACCATAATGCAAGGAGGGTTAAGAACTTGTAATAAAGGAACTAACGACTTTATGTTCAAAGCCTTATTTCAAATTTAAAAATATCCGGCACTGGGGATTGAACGCCAGACCGGTGCCTGCAAGGCAAGCGTTGTACCAAGTTAGGCAGCAGCCAGCCCTTCAGCACCAGTATCTGGAGCCTGATTGCCACCCACCTCAGTTTATTTCAACAGAGGAAGAGGCACTGACACATAGGATCCAGCTCGGTGGCAGGTGCAGCCTCCAGCAACTGCCTTGGCTTCTGCATCTTCTAGAAAGCCACATTCACTGCTGTTTTCTTAGTCTTTCCTCTTTCCTGGGAATTCTCACGGGTGCCTCCCTATTGCAACCCTTGCACTTTCAGGTCCTCTTGATAGCACAAGAGTGGGAAAGACCAGCAGTGAAGTAGGAATTGAAGAGAATATTGTGATCTGAATGTTGCTGTAGATAAAGGAGCCGGGTGGATCAGGACAAGATGCTCGGTGTGCATCTTTAGGGAGTGTTGCCTGGAAACCATGACTCCCCTATGCACAGTGGCCTACACAACTGGTGCTTGCATCATCCTGTGAAACAGAGGAAACACTGCTACGTTTTTTAAACGGCACTATACATAGATAGCATCAGTGATCCAGAAAACATTGACCTAAGAGCCGGCAAGCGTGCTTCCCTAAAAAGTGTCACTCCCTGCAAGGCGACACACCCAAGTTAGGTGTCCCACGGCCTCAGGTCTAACATTCCACGACGCAGAAAAACCTTTTCTGCTGAGACTGCATGAATTGTCCCTCTGTCATAATTAATGATTTTGATGTTCTGTACAAAGGGACATAAATATATAGCATTATTTAAGTAACCATATTCAGACATTAAAAACATTTTAATTGATAAAAATAATCATACATATTTATAATGTGCAGTGTGATTATTTTTGTCTGTTATGTTTGAGACAGAGTCTTGCTGTGTTGCAGTGATGAGCTGAGAAGGCCTGCTTTTCGTCCCGCCCGGCTCCCGGCCGTCTGGCTAGCTTATGCCCCGAAATAACAACACACAAACTGTATTCATTTAAACACTGCCTGGCCCATTAGCTCTAGCCTCTTACTGGCTAACTCTCTCTTGCTTTAACCCATATTTAGTAATCTGTGTAGCACCACAAGGTGGTGGCTTACCGGGAAAGATTCAGCATGTCTGACCTGGTGGCTAGCTTCATGGTGACTGTCTCAGGTCGGATAATTATGGCGACTGCCCAGAGAGGAGAGGCATGACGATCTGCCTAGCTTCCCTTCTTCCCAGCATTCTGTTCTGTCTAGTCCACCTATCTAAATCCTGCCCTATCAAAAAGCCAAGGCAGTTCTTTTATTAACCAATGAGAGTCCTCCATCACTATGTAGCCCAGGTTGACCTCCAACTCACCGTCCTTCTGCCTCTGCCTTGAAAGTCCTGGCATTATAGGGCATGTGCTGCTGTCCCCAGTTCAATGTGACTTTACAAAATGGATACATTTTGACCCTGTGTACATGTTTGCGCACATGCATCTTTGTGCAGATCAGAGGACCACCTGCAGGAGTCCCTTCTCTCCTGCCATCAAACTCAAATCATCAAGGCTGGCACCCTTACGGGCTCAGTCATCTCGGGGAACATTCACTGTGTGTCGAGATGCACAGTAAGTTACTGGTAACTGTTGCCACCCTCTTGGACTTTAGAACACTAGAATTCATCCCATACATTTGACTATTATTTAATCCCATTTCTCTTTATCCGTTTTGAATAATGAGTTTCATTCAAAACTCGTTTTAAGCCTGGGGCAGCCCTTGGGGACATGAAAACTTACGAAATGGACTACTGAAACTGTGGCCAGCGTCGGAATTGCAAAACTAGATAATATGCAGTCTTCTTCCAGGAAAACAAATAGAAAAACACTTAACTGCCAGTTAAAAATAGCATAAAACAGGAACTTCAGGGGTTTTTGTTTTGTTTTGGGGAGGGGAGTGGGGAGTAGCATGTTAGGCAGAGGTAGTGTGGTTACAGGCTGCAGACAAGGCAGAGGAGTCTGGCTGGAGGAGCCTTGCTCTTCAGCCTCAGCTGGCCTCGAACTTTCCTGCATCCAGCTGCTGGCTGCTGGCATTATGGTGTGCGCTCTCACGGATGCCTTTGTTCTCGGTTTGCCCTGCCTAGAAAGCTTCCCAGCACCAGTGAGAACCTGTGAGTCAGATCAGCCTCCAGTCCTGATACCATTCTGTCCGGGGGTGACTGTTTCTAGCTTGTGTTACTGTAAGTCACACACCAGCTTCCCCTTTGGGAATTTGTCATGGTGTCCTGCTAGACTTAAATGGGGTGGACTAGGGTCATTACCGGATGTCACTTTGAAAGAAGCTGCATTGTCCACCCTGGGTCAGCCTTTCTTAGGCTCTACCTGTGTTCTCTTTACCTTCTCCACATGGCTCCATCTCTCCTCTCTCACCCACAGCATGCAGGGAGCACCGCCAGGCACCTTCCTGGGGATAGGATGAGCAAGGCACATTCCTGTCTCCCAGGAGAAAATGGCTAAGTGTGGGAGGCAGATGAGTAACGAATGAGGATGGGTTCAGCACCAGGAGGGTGCCCAGAGCTTTCTGATTAAGCACCTTATGTTGCTTTCAGAGCATTATGGATGGAAAGGCTGAACCCAGGGGTCAGGAGGGCTGGCTGTGGGGAGGCTGGAGCCCAGGGGTCAGGAGGGCTGGCTGTGGGGAGGCTGGAGCCCAGGGGTCAGGAGGGCTGGCTGTGGGGACCGAGTATCACCCCTCAGCTTGGGAAAAGCTTTAGACTGTGAAAGTGAGCGTTGGCAGCAGGAAGTTAGTGCCTGGGAAAGAAAGCAAGATGCTTGTGAGGGGAGAGAGGCAATCGAGCAGGATAGAAGTAGGCTTTAAGGAACCTGGAAGTGTCAAGCAGAGTCCAAGAGGAGGAGCCATGAACTGCTTGAAGAAGACGCTAGGTAAACTCTGCTAGCCTCTCTCAGGGCACTGGTTTGGGGAAAGCCACACTTGGCTATTTCCTTCCTCTGCTCCTGCCTCCCCCTTCTCTGCCCTTCCCTAATGATTTTCCCTTCTTCCTTTTCTCCCCCTTGACTCTTCACAGACCATGCCCCACCCCATACCTATTTCCAGGGAAAGAACTCATTTTCCATTTCCACACAGAGGGAACTGTATAGTCTTTATTCATTTTTAAAGTAGGTTTATTTTTTAAGTCTTTCTTGGGAAGGTAAAAATGGAAATGAGATTACATGGAGAGAGACATTTTGGTTATTGGTCTTAAAAATAAAATGTTGGTTTCTGTAGAGAAGCTTTCTTCCTTCACCTCAGAACATGCGCTCCATGACATTTGTGCAAAGAGCCTTGCAGACCGCAAGGTTTGACAGAGTATAGGAAAGCAGAGTCACTGAAAGTGGCCTTCCCACCAGTGTAAGAGCATTTGACTTACAGGTTTATCCTGAAGCTGCCTTGTGCCTGGAACACATTCCCTTGGATTTCCTTGGGGTGTGTGTGGTATGTGGGGGTGAGGGGAGATTCCTTAGTTCTGCATTTCCCACTGAGAATTTTCTTCAGGACACCACTGCCATTTCTGAGGCAACAGACTGCCCCACAGCACCTGAACAAGAAAGCTAGAGACAGCACAGCAACCTGCCTATTTCCGTCTCTCCCCATGCCTTCTACCCTTCCCGTCCTCTGCAGCCTCCTACCACCCTCTACCCATGAGATCATTTCCGGTTTGCGCATTTGAGAACTTACGGCATTGGTCTTCAACTGTTCAAGGTGGTTAGTGTGCTGACCAGCCTGGTTTGGTCAGTATGCATTGCATTCATATAGTGAAAGATCACATTATACCTACAAATAAATATAATTGTGTGTGTGTTAAGAAAGCATTAAACAACAGGGTACCCATCAAAAGCTGTCTTAGTTAGGGTTTCTATTGTGATAAAACACCATAAACAACAAGAGCAACCTGGGGAGGAAAGGGTTTATTTCATCTTAAACTTCTAAGTATAGTTCCAGTCTCCATCACTGAGGGGAGTCAGGGTAGGAACCAGCAGTAGAAACCGAAGCAGAGGCCATGGAGGAACATTGGTTGCTTCCTGGCTTAGTCCCCATGGCTCACTCAGCCTGCTTTCTTATACACCTCAGCTGCTGTTGTCATTGGTGGCTATGCCACGGTACTACATCTACTGTTGTCATTGGTGGTTATGCCACGGTACTAGCATCTGCTGCTGTCATTGGTGGCTATCCCATGGTACTAGCATCTGCTGATGTCATTGGTGGTTATCCCACGCTTCTAGCATCTGCTGCTGTCGTTGGTGGCTATCTCAGCTCTTTTTTTTCCTGTCTCCTTAAGTTCCTTCTTCCCAAGTTTCACTAAACAGGTAGCCAACTCCAGGTTTCTCCTTTCTTCCTCCCTCTCATCCATTTTCTCCCTTCTTATTTCTCTCTCTCCTCTTTTATTCTTGGATTTTAACGATGGTGGTAGAATAGAGGCTCAAAGAAGGCTTGGTTTGTAAAGCACTTGCCACGTAAATGAGAAGACTGAGTTCACATCCCCTGAGCCCAAATAAAACTGGGGTGAAGACAAAAAGTCCCTGGACTTTCAGCAGTCATGCAGAAATCAGGAGAGACCAGGTCTCTAGGGAAGTGGAAGGCAATGACTGACACCTGAGCTTTTCCTCTTGCCCCCATACACGTCAGACACACGTGCACAACTGTGCATTAAGTCCACTCACGTTGTTGCAAAGCCTAAAGCACTTCCAGAAGCTTCCTTCTTCCTCAGCCAAAACAAAGCTCTCACTATTGCATCTCACCTTTGCCCCTCCGTGACCCTCGGCTACGCCTTCCTATTACTCTTTTTATCCATCTTTCTAAATCTGACTGCTGTTTGCGTCTCACCACGTGGATGGCTTTCATCCCTGGCCACTTCCCTCAGTGTGTTCCCACCAGACCTAGAGTTTCGACGGTCGACCCCCAACCCTCCTTCCTCAGAAGCGCTTTTCTATGTCAGCGCCTTTCCCAAATTTACTTCCTGGGAGCGCCTGTCCTCGATCTCGCGGTCACACTCTTGTTGCCAGTGTGTGCCTTCCCACCTAAAACCGTGCCTGCTCCCTGGTTCCCTGTAGTTGTCTCTGAGCGCTTCTTCCCATAGTATGTGCCGCTAATATTTCAGTGACTGCTTGTTTATGTTTGAATCGTCAGTGTGCAGCCACACTTGCCAACACTTGCCGAATCATTTCACTGGCTTCCTTCACACAGCTCTATACCAGTAACTGGAAGAGTGTGTGTCACCTTGAAGGCTGTCGGGGTCTCAGGCGTGAACAACGCTTTTCTCCTCTCTCTCTTCTGGGTGTTTATTTACCTGCACAAAACTTGCCTGGTGGGCCGGAACAAAAGTGAGAAGGAAGGGAAGCCTGGGGACCTGCGCTGCCAGAGAAAACAAAGGATGGCTTTGCCGCACATTCCGTGTGGCGTAAAGAACACCAGGAAAAGCGAGAGATTATAAATGGCCCCTTTGAAACTGGAGCGTGGGGTGGGGTGGGGTGGGGGCACAGCAGAACAAGTTTCTCCCTCTGTAAGTCGGAGTCTTTCTGGGCCGCCCCTTGGTAAGGAGCTCACCTTGACTCTGGAGTTTACATGGTAATGGCACCCTTCTCTGCAAAATTAGGATTTGTAGCTGGTAGAAAACTTTCCAGCTGCTTCTCCTGGACCATGCTCTATGTTATGGAAACAAGTCCTTGTTTCTTTAAGATGTGTCTACTGGCCTAGTGTTTCTTAGCCCAACCTTTCCTGGTGCATTCCTACTGCATGTGATCCTCTTGACTGTAGCCCCTCTGCCTCATCCCTGACCCTCAACTCCTTTGGAGCCCACACAGTTAGCCTCGGCTTCATGTAATCATCCTGGGGTTCCTGGATGCTTCCCTAACGATGACACTGAACTCTGGCTCCCTAGCTGGCTCCAAACACACCCATTGTTCCCAGCAGTCCTCATCTTCAAACTCAGGCCTGTTTCTTGACTTCCTGCCCTCCAGGATTCTGTCTTGTCTCCTTGAGCCATTCTGTGCAGTGACGTGCCTCCGCTGAACTTGGTCCTGCTGTCTCCATTGCTTTACTGTAACTTTGGCATCACTCCCGTCCTTCCAGCCCCCACACTTCATCATCCATTGTCACATTCTCCGCTTTCCGGTGTTGCACACACCCCTTTGTCACCCCTTCTTGGTAAAACCCTTTCTAACCATGTACAAAGCCAGCTCTTTGCCTCTTTGACCCTTACCCTAACAGTTATGCCCAGTACTAATGTGACAGCTGGCTTCTTGCACACCTGATTCAGGGCCATTCATCTGTGGTGTCCGTGTTCTAACCGGTTCATGAAGTCCTGAGTGACAACGTTTCTCCTTCACCTGCACACTGCCCAGGTGGTCCGGGCACCAGACTGGACCTTTCCCTGAGTGCCCCTCTGTAGCCTCTGCCAGCCTGCCTCTCTTGATACACTATTTCTCATTAGTCTCTCAAGATGTTGTCCGGGAAGTTCTACTTTCGTTTTGGCCTTCATCCCTATGACCTCCCTCTCCCCGTTCCTCTCCAGCCCCTTCTGCCTCAGGGCTGCTTCTTGCCTTCCAGCAAATGGCACTCACATCTGTACCCACCTCTTCCACTTCCTTCCTTCCTGCTTCCTCGCGAAGCCACCACCACCCCCAGCCAAAGCGGCTCTTAGGTCATCAGCTGCTCTGGGACACTAACCACACCTCATCCTCTTCCTGGGTGGTCTGCCAGCCACAACAAGAGCAAAGGCTCCCTCTCCCTCTTCTCGGTTTCTGGGGCACGGTTTTCTGCTCTCCAACTTGCCTCACTGCCATATCCCAAGCATTTCAATATGTGATGCTCCAGAATTCAAGCCTCCAGCTTCCTACATTCATTTTCTCTTTATTCATCTTTCCCCCCATGATCCTATGGAGCCATTGTATTCCTGAGGCAGCCGTGAGGCTTTTAATCATGGGAATTTAGCCTCTGCTTACACCAGAGTTAAATGTCTGTAATAAAGGTATCAGAAGTCCTGGCTTGTTCTACAGCCCTGGGGGGAAGCCTTGCCTTAGCTCTTAAGCTTCTGGTGGCTCCTGGCTCTTCCTGGTTCGAGGCAGGGTTCGGTAAGCCCTGCCCATCCCCAACCCTGTCTTCGCCGGGACTCCTCTGCAGGAGAATAAAAACTCCCTTCTGTTGTTTTCTTAATGGCTACTAACCACTGGACACAGGATCCACCATGAGCCTAGGATGGGATTTCACCTTGAGATCTTTAACTTATTAAAATCTGCAATGAGGGCTGGAGAGATGGCTCAGTGGTTAAGAGCATTGCCTGTTCTTCCAAAGGTCCTGAGTTCAATTCCCGGCAACCACATGGTGGCTCACAACCATCTGTAATGACGTCTGGTGCCCTCTTCTGGCCTGCAGACATACAGACAGAATATTGTATACAAAATAAATAAATAAATATAAATAAAAAAAATTTTAAAAATTAAATCTGCAAAGATTCTAATATATACAACAGTGGTTCTCAGCCTTCCTAACGCTGCAACACTTTAATAAGGTTCCATGTGTTGTACAGACCCCCAACCATAAAACGGTTTCCATTACTACTTCATAAGTGCAGTTCTGCTCGTTGTAAACTTTACTATAAATATAGCTGGTGGTCTCAGGTGACCCCTGTGAAAGGGTCAGTCGACTCCCAAAGGGTTGTGACCCACAGGTTGAGAATCACTGACTCGCATAGTTTTTCTATTCTAAAGGGCTGTAATTTGGGGACACTGTAGATCTAGTTAAACTGTCTACCTCTGAGCACATGGTCGCTCCTGCCTCCAGCTCTAATGACTCCCTCCAGCCCACGGCTTTCCTGGCTTCTCAACACACACTGACCGTACCCAACCTGTTTCCTTTTCTTCCTGCTCCGGAACCATTCCCACCCATGGCTCATCCCCTCCCATGATGGCAGCACCTTCCTTAGGGTCACCAAGCCCCACACCTTGTCGCTCGCTCACCCAGTCCTGCACAGGTGACCCACACTGCTAACTTCCAGCACCTCACCTCCTGACGATCCACAGAATAACTGCCTGGCTGCTCCTTGCTCCTGGTTTCCCTACTCCTAAGCCTGCTGTTCAGGGTGCTGTGGGGTGACAAGCGTTGACTCATGTATTGCTCAGAGCCGTCCAGAGCTTGGCAGATCTCTCAGGACAGGCAGAGCCCTGATAAAGACCATTGGTCTACAGTTTATATTAGATGCTATTCCAGGGGTTATTTCTCTTTATGAATTTCTGTTATTTGTTGGAAATCTGTCACAGGATCTAACTTATTTCTTATCTGAAATCTCATTTAAGCATCTTTTAAAATTCATTTTACATACCCACCACAGTTCCCCCTCCCACCCCTTCTCCCTCTCCCTCCTCTTATCCCCCCCTCCAAGCTTTTGTTTAAACCTATGTGAACCTGGGTCTTTTTACCTGTAGCGAAGGATAAGCCACAGGTGTGCTTGTGTGAGCTCTGCGGCTGGGAAGTTGCTTGGTGGTGGGAGATCAGTTTGTAGGCCAACCTGTCAGAGGCATATCTGCTGGAGGAACTAGATTTTTTTGTCACAATCTTAACTCAGGGGAGCCCAGAGATGTCTGCCCAACCCAGTGGGCTGGGGTAAATTCTGACTGGTGAGCACACATGGTACCTTCCAGTGTGGTTCCAACCTCTACCTCTCCTGCTTCCATATCCGTAAGGGAAAGCTTTGTAGGTGGAGGGGAAACCTTCCCAGGCTTCATCCGTAAACACGGGCTATTTTGAAAACTCACTTCAAAGGGGAAGAAATATATATAAATAACGATGACCCCGAATCTGTTTCAGGTTTAATTTGGAATTTGTTAGATCCTGTTACAAACTCCCTTGCAGTGCATCACAGAGCGAGTTCGAGATCCTTCCCAGCGCACAGGCTGAAAGGCAGTGTGCCTGCCATCTCTTTCCTTTGTTTCTGGCTTGGTGCCTGTTTGCCAAATTCTTACTTTCTGTCTCCGTTATTAGAAAGTAGACATGGCAAGGGCTGTTTCTAGGGGACCACTGCCTCAAGAATAAGGAGGGGCTGGGAGGAGGGAGGACTGTGTCAGCAGATACCACGGGTGGGTGGGTGGGTGAGTAAATGCAGTCCCCTGCCTCCGAAGGACCATGACCTTCTGCCCTTTGGTCCACCGACAGCGCTGGTATAGCTGAATCCCGGTGAGGCCATTGGGTTCAGGCCCAGCAACAGCAACAACAATGCTAACAGCAGCGACATGCTGAGAATGAGTGAAGCCACAGTGACCAGAATTCCAGAGCGCGTCCCAAGCTGTCTCTTAAACCCCTAACATTGGTATTCTTGTACAAAAACAAACAGCTTGATGACACTGGAAATCCTTCAAAGCTAATATAACATGAAACAAGCAACCACACTTTGGAAGGTTCTGGGAAAGTATGTTCAGAATTTTAATTATTTAAAATAGCATTTTAGCCCGACCGGGTGCTTTGTAATCCCAGCTGCCCGGAAGGCTAAGGCAGAAACAGTTCCAATTCCAGGCCATCCTGGGCAGCTTACTGAGGGCCTGACTTCAAAATTTAAAAATAATAATTTTAGAAAGATGTAAAGAAACTAGAGAGACGGCTCGGCAGTTAATAGCATTGTTCATGCAGAGGACTTGGTTTCAGCCCCCAGCACTTAACAAGGCAATTAAACAGCCTTCTGTAACAGCTTCTGTAATGAGAGGATCGGGTTCCCTCTTCTGGCCACTGCAGGAATTGCGTGTATGTCGTGAAAATACGTATAGGCAAAACACCCATACACAGGCTATAACAATAAATAAACTTTTTTAAGATGTAAAAACAGGCCTGGTATGCTGGAATAAAACTCAACACTTAGGATGCATGAGGCCATGGGCTCAGCCCCCAGTACCAAAATAATAATGATAATAATATAAAATAGGATATATATTATTATTAGAGAAGTCAGTGTATGTTTGCTGTAGAACTATTAGAAAAATAGAACTTAAATTTTGATTCCAAACATCTGTTTATTCTTACACTACATTTTTATCTTATTTTTGAGTAATATTTTAAGAACTAGTAATAATGATGGATAATGGATAAAAAGAAAATCAGTTACCTTGCAGATTATAAACTCAAATTTATTTCCCAACTCTTCCTTTCAAACAGAAGGATGCATTATTTTTTCCTGTATATTTTATGTTGCAACTTCATCGATGACTGTATTTTTTATTCCAGCATAGGGGACCTTGTACATCTGTTTGTCATCTCGGCCTCCTCTTGTGGCTGTGCTGTGGTTTACAGAGCCACACTCAGTGGCCTCTTCTGTGGCCACTGTGATTTATGTAGCCACATCTTTCTTCTTAGACAGTCACATTGCTTTTTTAGGGTTTCTTTGTTTGGTTTGGTCTGGGGTTTCTTACCGTGACAGGCATGGATGGTGATATGTGAATGCCCGTGTCCACGGAGTTGTGAAGTGTGTTGGAAGGATAAATCCTTGATTCGAGATCTGCCACTCCCAAAGTGTGTGTTCATTTTTAATTTAGATAGTTGTTCATAAAAGTCTTAAAAAAGGAGGAGTATCTTCTTATTTATGTTCTTGCCCAAGCTAAGTGTTGCTATTCATTGTCTGATCCAATCCAGTAGGTCTAATTTAATTTTTAAATTTATTTAATGTGCATGTATGTGTGTTTGCACACCACATGTGTGCAGTACCACGGGGGCCAGAGGACAGCATCAGATCCCCTGAACTGGGGTTACAGGAGGTTGTGAGCCGCTGATGTGGGTGCTGGGAAGCAGCCAGGACACTCCAAGAGCAGCAATCCCTCTATACCTGTCTAATTTATTATTTCATTACTACAGTTGTGTGTATTTTCTGTGTATGAGGCCAGGTGTCTTTTCTTCTATTTATTCACTACTGGAAGTTTATTTTCCTGGGAGTTTCTTGGGTACTCTCTCTTGTTATCTCTTTGCTAACAATCCTTTGATACTGTCCTTTGAATCTCATGGTAGGTTTATTATGTTCTATGTGCTATGACATGTTTGTAGATATGTAATTGCATGCTTTAGCTTTCTATTTTCATTTTGTATTAAAATTCTATAAACGAGTGTGTATCTGTTACAATGTAGCCTTTCCTGAGAGCCCAGCATCATTGTGCCCATGTTTATTACTTTCTTTGTAACCAGTTCAGGAGCTCCAGCCTTGTCTTCTGACTTCCCTGTACCATACTCATACGAGTGGTACATGCACACACATGTGGCAAAGCAGTCAGCCACATAAAATTAAATAAGTTTAAAAAAATTAAAAGTAGAAATTATCATCTGCTTCCATTTCCCATAAACTCAAGCAACTGACTCCAAATCTCTAAGGTCTGAGATGCTGTTGCTAATCTTCCCATTTCCTGCTAATCCCTAACTCTGTGTAACACCACAGTGGTTTATTTGAAGCATATTGTTACTATTTTATTATTATTAGTGTGTGTGTGTGTGTGTGTGTGTGTGTGTGTGTGTGTGCAAGCATGAACAGGTACATGTGCATGTGTGTAGTAAGGGCTAGAGATAAACCTCATGTCCCATTCCTCAGGAGTGGTTCACATCTTGTTGAGACAGGGTCTCTCACTGAACTGGCTGTCCAGTGAGCCACAGGGTCCTCCTGTCTCTGCCTCTGCTTCTGGGAGTCAATTCTCCTTCATTAGAAAGAGACTTTATGGGGTCTATAGTAATTCTATTTTAACAATACCAACCCACCAAGCTGGTGTGCATCTGCTCGGGTCCCCAGCCTCTCACTAGAACTTGATCTTTTCTCACTCATTTACACACTTGATTGCAGTGTTAAGTAGACTCACGTGGGTGACTTCACAAGAGAAAGTTTAAGAAAAGTAACTGACAATTCCTCCCCACCCCTAAAGAAAGTGATTTCTTTTATGGTACTGTGTCCCTGAGGGATCCTTGTATGTTGGTGGCCGGCTACATTTTGACCAGCCACAGAAGTGCCTTTGCGTAGGTGTGTGTGCCATTCTCCACCCTTGTCCTCAGCTGTGAGGACAGGCTCCCAAACGGCAGGCTTTGCCTTGACTGGGTTTTAAGTTACCTCATCATCATCTTCCTCCTTCCCTCCTTTATTCGTGCCGCCGACTTGGTGAGCACTGTTTTCAAGGCGGAAGCCAGTGTGCTCACATGGAGCCCTCTGGACGTGGATTCAGATCTTGGCCTCGCTTGGCACAGACTTCCGGCCTCCATCTCCTCTTGGCTACGAACAGAACCTCTCGTGTGGGCTAGTTCTGGCTGTGATGGAAGCTGCGCAGTGTCGGGCTGAGGAGAAACTGTTCAGTGTAGCTTTGGTTGTCACCTCCACCATCTACAGCAAAGCAGATTTCATTATTTCTAACTGGTTCTTCCTTGGGAAATAGGAATATTATAACTCAAAACTAAAATTTCCAAGAAAGTTTGACACACACACTGTGCCACACACACACAAAAGATTACGCAGCAATAATGGGCTTTCTGTCCCACGCTCCCCTGACTGCGTTTACAGATTGCAGTGTAGGGACCCCCTGTGGGAAATCAATGACTATTACTATCTATTGTCTCCGTGGCAATTAGTATCATGAGACAAATGCTGCGCTCTAGGTCCTTGTTTGGTTTATTTGCAAACTCGCTGTTTTCCGCTCTTGTCTTTAGATGCTTCTCCCTGCTGGGGAAGACACTTCAGGGACTGGGATGTATGTCAGTTGCTGCTCATTTTTCTCTTTACTGATATTGTCCTTGCTCCCTCGGCTCCTGGTGCCTGGAGTTAACTATCTGAGCATTTTCCTCAGCCCTAGGAAGCAAGTGGCAG
This sequence comes from Arvicola amphibius, assembly GCF_903992535.2. Taxonomy (NCBI): domain Eukaryota; kingdom Metazoa; phylum Chordata; class Mammalia; order Rodentia; family Cricetidae; genus Arvicola; species Arvicola amphibius. The sequence continues at coordinate 113,042,357 of NC_052057.2, forward strand.
ACGAGGAAGGGAGGTGAGCTTGCTCCACAGAGCAGAGCAGCTGAGGCGGCACGGTGGCTGATCCCTTCTCCCCTGCCCTTTGCTGGCCCCGTGTTTAGTGTCTCTTGCTGCCTGCTTGAATGACTGATGTATTCCCACAGCCCATTCCTAGGCAGGCTGCCTTTTCGGTCCTGGCTTCTGACTGAGGCTGGGGTTTCCTGAGGAGGGTAGAGAGGCATTCAACCCTTCATGAGGTACTGTGATTCCTTTTTTCCCCGAGTCAGCTGACTGTAGTGTGGGTCTTATAACCACCAACAACCTTTCGCCCGCCATTTGCTGAAGTTCCCCAACGCTGTAGCAATTAGGACGGACAGAGACACCAGGTCACCCATGAGGCACTTGGTTATCTGTCTGAAGCACCGGGAAGTTTCTCAGTGACGGCCAAGCCAGCATCCATGAACACGCGAGGGACGAGGTAGGTGAGGAACTGCCTGGATCCCGAGCATCATGCACTGAGCCTAGCTAGAAGCTGCGCCATGTGGGGTGATGGGCTTGGCAGGTTCCTCCCGGGGAGGCAGGTGACCGACCTGGGAATGAACATCACGAATAAGTAAGCCACCTGCAAGGAGAAGGATTTGGGCTCTGCCTGGCTTTGCGACACAATTGACCTCTCCCGCTGGAGTTAAATTTCCATAAAGAAGGCCTCATGTGTGTCCCTGAGGGTCTTCCATGTTCTCTACACCCCAGAGTGGAGCTCAGTGCGTGCAGTGGTAAGAGAAAGTTTGCATTCACGGTGGAGAGGGGCCAGTGCTGCCTTCCTCAGACCGACCCTGATGCAGTGTCAAGGGGGCTAATGAGACAGATCACAGTGGACACCCTTGTTTGGGGAATGGGAAGATCAATTTTCCACTTAAGCATTATTAGTGGATGGAAAATGTATGTGAGTTGTCCAAGCAAGATTCTTCTAAATCTTTAGTCTGGTTGAACATTCCTGAAGTTGTATCCTGGGAGAAAATTATTTGCAAAGTAAGAAGACTCTGGAGTTTCTATTTTATCTCCACCCTGTCCACCATAAATGTGTTTAAACATGTAGGGCTGGTGTGTACATGTAAGGCTGTGTGTGTACATCTAAGACTATATGTGTACATGTAAGGCCCTGTGTGTACATATAAAGCTGTGTTTGTATATGCAAGACTGTGTGTGTACATATAAGGTCATGTGCGTACAATAAGACTCTGTGCGTGCCAATTGTAGGGAATGAGATAGCAAGACCTCTCATGCCGTAAGGACCACTTGGTGTGAAAAGCCACACCGTGATACACGGTATGATAATGTTGCGGCAGCCACAGGCTGCATATACAACTACGGTCACAGATATGTCACCTCGTGATGATGTCACCACCTTAGTTTATGTGAGTTTAGCACATGATGCTTGAACAATAATAAAATCACTTAATGATGGATTTTTCAGAATGGATCCCTGTTGCCAAGCAACTGCGGAGCTATGAATAGACTAACACATGACAGGCTAGCAGTCTATAGTGGCCTCTGAAATTCTGACTAAGGCCTGAGATCCAGCCCTGACCCAGCTCAGCCTACAGCCCCCCAAATTGAGCCTCTCCTTGGAAGAGGCAGCGGTGCTTCCTGCCTGGGGCAGCTCCTTGAGTGGCTTCCGTTAGCGGCTGATATTTCCTGTCTCTGGCCTGTTGCTCTGGGCTCTGTCTGGGAAGCGCAGGCCACTCAGCTGATGGGCGCTGAAGGTGCTCAGCTGGCCGGCTGTCAGTTGAGGAGAGTCAGCTGACCTTCACCCTGGTGTTTTATGGAGTCCTTAACTTCTTTAAGCTCATTTTCCTGTGTTCAGTGGAAGTAAAACCTGCCTACTGGACAGACAAAAATTAAACATAAAGGATGTAAAACACAATGTGTACTTAATTAGTAGCAGAGGAAGTGGTGGTTATTAGCATCTCCCTGACTACCTGTCATCACAATTACATCACCATCGCCACTGCTGCCACCACTCCACTGCCGCTGCCACCGTCGCCACCATCACCACCATCACCACCACCACCATCACTACCACTATTATCATATACCTAAACATAACACCACAAGACCATCTCCTGGGCCCAACAGATCCTTCCTCACTAGACTTCACCTCTCCAGTAGCTGCCTTACCAGCGGCTTTTCTAAGGTGTTGGGACATAGAGAATGAGGGACTTGAGCTCTTCTGTCTTAGGATCCCCAGGAACAGCCATGCCTTGGCTTGATGTATTTATTTTTTTAAAGAAAATATACATCTATTTATTATGTATACAGTGGTCTGCCTGCGTGCAGGAGGGCACCAGATCTCATTAGGGATGGTTGTGAGCCACTATGTGGTTACTGGGAATTGAACTCAGGACCTCTGGAAGAGGAGCCACTGCTCTTAACCTCTGAACCATCTCTCCAGCCCAGCTTGATGTATTTCTATGACAGTTCTTCCTGCAGTGCTGGATGCTAAGTGTCCTGAAAGAGGGAGAGGACTCCTATGAACAGAGCCTCGTCCCTAGACTGGCCCAGTGGGAGCTGGCTCTGGTTTCTTCCTGGTGCTATCAGACATAGCCAGATTTGCTCTGGCTAAAGCAAAACTATTTTAATTCTAAAGGGTTTTGTTTGCTTGGTTTTTAGAAGCCAGAAAAGAACAAGACAGTGGTGATGGGGACTAAAGAGAGGGGCCTGGACAAGAGGAGCTATGGTGTGTGATAGCCTTTCACCTTACTGGGTTACTACAATTTACACAGCCCAGCTAGAGCTATGCTCAGAATCTTGTCTCAGAATACTGTCTGGAAGTTGAGTTCCACAAAACCCTCTGACTAGAATGGAAAGCCCGAGTCAGCAAGGCCTATTCAAGACTCACTGTTTCCGAGAATCGCTTTGAAACCCTTGCAGCAGGTGCCTGGTTTGGGTGTGATGCAAACCTTCCTTCAGGTTCCTAGAATGTTCTTAGGATGAGCTGAACATGGGACTCCATGGCCAAGCATGAGGGTGAGGTGAGCTCTTGCTGCCTGTGCTGCTAGTCACATCCTGTGTCCCACACAGGTTTCCAGTTCCCCGCAGTTCCAGCCCAGTCGGTATTTCTGCCAGCTCCAGCTCCTTTGCACGCCTGGCCCAGGTTCTATATAACTATTAGAACAGGAGCTAGGTGGGTCTCTGTGACCTAATATTCCTCAAAGGCTTGGTTACTAAGGAGGACTAGAAAGAGGCCCAAACAGTGTCCATAGTGACCACGCAATTGCTTGTGTCCCTTTTGAACCTGCCCCTGGCTCCTTTCAGTGAGACTTCTCACTGTCTCCTCAAGCCCAAACATTCTACCCAGTTGTATGACAACTTCTTGCCCTCATTTTTCTTCTTAGTCCCAGCATGCTCTGCACACTCCAGCTTTAGCGGCCCTCCCAAATAAGCCTGGTTGAGGCTGGTGTGCCAGCAAACGAAAAAACCAAGGCCTGACTCCTACCTCCCTCTTACTACACCACCCTCTGCCCTCTATGCCATGCCCCACTGGTCTTCTAGAGGAAGTCACGCATGCCACACGCCCTCGCCAGGACTCTCGTTCTCACCACCTTCTGTGGACTTCCTGTTGCAGCTATTTTGAATATTTTCCAGATCAGGGTGCATCTTCTGAGTGCCTAGGGCCGTTGAGAGTGGAGTGGGGGGGAAGCAGGGGCCACCCAGTCACTGCTATCCAGCCCAGCCTCAGGTTTTCCTGTTGTCAACACCTGACTTCTGCTTTGTGTGCTCACCAATTGTCACATAAGTACGACGCCTTCCGCGACCAGGTTCCCGTGCCATTGCACTCGAAGTGTGTCTAGCGCTGGGTAGAGGAGCGTGTGCAGCTCACCTGCGCCCAAGGGCGAAGTGGGGAGCTGTGTCAGCTGCACCCAGGGATGCACACACTTGGCAGTGGGCACATGAGATGGGCACAGCACACAGGTAGAATGGGGAATGGTGGAGATGCATGGGCACAAGGGTGGTAGCCAGGAGGCTGTGGGAGTCGTCATGGTGAGGAGGCAGGAAGATGCACAGAAGCAGGTCCTGTAGGACCGCGGCAGCATTGTCAAGGCATATGGACAGTGTTCCTTTGTTGGTGGAGACTGCTCGTTTATTTCCCGGCCACCCAGATCCGAAATAATCACACAGAAACTGTATTAATTAAAACACTGCTTGGGCAAATCATTTAAGCATATTGCTAGCTAGCTCTTACATCTTAAATTAACCCATTTCCATTATTCTATGTATTGCCACAAGGCTCGTGATTTACTGGTAAGGTTCAATCCACCATCTGTTTCCTTCCGTGGCCACATGGCTTCTCTTTGACTCCACCTACTCTCTCCTCCTCTGTCTGCTTGGAATTCCCACCTTGCCCTATTCTGTGCACAATAGGCCCAAAGCAGCTTCTTTATTAATCAGTGGTAATCACAGCATATAGAGGGGAATCCCACATCATTCCTTGGTGGCCATCAGGAGTGAAGTTCTGGGTTGACTAGACTTTGAAGTGGTTCTGGGACATATTGACTGTTCTCGGGTTTTTGTGACCCCAAGAATGACACCTGCCAAATCCCGTGTGCTTGGATGACCCCGGAAGGGGAACAGGGATGTGGCCCAGAGGAGAAGGGAGTGATAAAGAGCTGCTCCTTTGCTGAGCAGCAGAGGGGGAAGGGGCTTGGATGGGGTTCACATCAGTGAGGTATGGAGGAGGAGGAAGTCAGGTCCTCCCAGCTGAGCTGCTTTAGGCCACACAGAATCTGCCAGAATCAGCTCACTAAGGTGAGAAATAATCCTGATTAGAGGTGACTTCCTCTAACTCTCTCTTCTCTCACAAATGCACACACACACACACACACACACACACAGACACGAACACACATACTTCCTTCCTTATCCTTGACTGTGTAACTTGGCGGTACGATCCTTTCACTGACTTTGGAGCTGTGCCAGTTGTCTACCAGCACACTAAGTGGTCGCTTCTCTCTCTGCTACTGTTTGAGTTCCTCATCCTTCCCCATGGTCTTGCTTGGTTGTCGGTATGCTCTATGCTCCGTTCATCCCGAGGGACTGTGCCGGGAGGCTCTGGAGATCTGGAGCCACACCCCTTCCTTAGCCTGACAGAGAGGATCTGTCAGCCAGCATGCCGCTCACATCCTGCTCCTGGTGCCTTTTGAATGTTCTTGTATTGGCGCATCATATTCTTCACTCCTGTTGTCCCAGTTCTGGTTCCTGCCACAAAATAGCATGGACTGGATGACTCAGACAAAAGGCATTCATTTCCCACATTCTAGGGACATCCAGGAGAAAATATCAGCACATTCAGAGACTGGCATGGGCTGGTTCTCCTTCACAGACAGCCTCTTAATAGCTACGGCAGCCTAGGGTAGAAGGGACCAGGAAGCTCTATGTGGCCTTTTATATAAGGTCTGACATAACTACTTTATGACCACCAACACATTAAGGATAATATTGGGGGTCATTGTGTCAATATATAAACTTGGGGGACAGAAACACCTGGAGCATAACATATGTTTCCTCACTGAAGAATGACATCTGCCCATGTGAACAGGCAAAATAGTTTCACACTTTAAAAAACATTGAAATATACTGTTATTTAAAAATAAAAACAAAACAAAAACAGTATTGCCATGGGGTTGAAGAAATAGCTCCCTAGTTAAGACCTTGTTCAGTTCCCAGTGCTCCTGTCGGGCAGCTCACAACTGCCTGCAACTCCAGTTCCAGGGGACTCTAATGTCCCCTTCTGGTCTCCATGAGCACCTGCCCTCAAAGTTTACATTCCCGCCCAAAGACACAACACACACGCACACATGGGTGCATGCACACACGGAAGTTGCCCCTGTTAGAGAGGTTAGGGGAAGCTTTTCGGAAGGACTTGAGGGTGACTTTATCACTATCTTAAAACCTCAAGCAAATCAGAATAATTCACATAAAGGGATGTCAAACACTCAAGGATTGTTGAGTTTTCCGTGATGGCAAACCATGACCGCTTAACTAAAATGCAAACCTGGGCCCATTCCGTTTGCAGATCGCAGAGGGCATGGCATATATCGAGCGGAAGAACTACATTCATCGGGACCTGCGAGCAGCTAATGTCCTGGTCTCGGACTCCCTCATGTGCAAGATTGCAGACTTTGGCCTTGCCAGAGTCATCGAAGACAATGAGTACACAGCACGGGAAGGTATGTATACAGAGTTACAGAGCCTTTTCTATGCGAGCGTATGGTGCACTTCCAGCACCTTCCACCGCCATGCCTGATGCCCTCTCCTCCCCACCCCTTACCAGCCCACCATGTGTTCCCTCCGTTCCCACAGACCACCTTGCTTCCACCTTCAAGACAGGGCCTTGCTCTGCAGCCAATGCGTGTATGATTCGATGGTCTGGCGATGGGAGAAAATCTACTACCTACATATCTGACGGAGGGTTAATTTCTAGAATATACAAAGAACTCCAAAAAAAAGTACATAACGAGAAATATTAATTATTTTCTTGCTGTCTTGTTTTGTTTTTTTTTAATAAAACATTTGCCAAAAGAAAGTAGCTAAAGACTACTTATTTGGTACCCTAGTCAAGATGTGCCCCGATTGTAATTTACTTCTTAAGTAATCCTCTCCTGGCTAATGCCACTTAATACCATAACAAGGCTGGTGAACCATGATGTCAGTCTTCTTTGTCGTTTTTTGAGATGGGGGGGGTTGTTTGCTTTTTTTACATTTCGGTACTGGGGGGTTGTTAGTGAACTAGAGTACATGCTCGCAAAGCAAGTGCTCTCCCATTGAGCTGTAGCAGGATCTTGTTGTGTAACCCAGACTGGCCTCAAACTCTAAGCCCTCTTGCCTCAGCCTCCCAGTTGCTGGTGTGTACACTGCACCCCCAGCCTTGTGTGTCAGTTAATCAAAGTAAAGCAAAACTAAATTTGTCAAAATGAGGATTACCCTGTGAGTCATACGTGTGCTTCCCTGGACTACAGAGGTGTTTGGGGTGCCTTCTGTGCGGCAGACCACAGATGAGAGACCCCAGAGGTCCTGCAGCCCCAGAGAGCCCTCCACAAGGAGCTGAGCCAGGATTCAGACCAGGGAATCCAACCTCAGAGTACGTGAGCAAGAACTGATTCTGCTGGTTTTGATGACACCAACAAGCATTGAGCCTTTGAAAAACAACTGTTCTGCCAGATGTCATGGGCATGCTGACCTTGGGGTCTGGATTACACAAAGACAGTATGGAACTTGTTAAGATCACACCAAACAGCAAGTAGTAACTTTCCTCCTCCCTCCCATCATGCACCACTGCTCCAGGTTGTCAAGGGATGATGCAGGAATTAGTGATACTGCCCAGCACACACAGGTGTCACACAACTCTCTTCAATGTTCTTTTTTTAAAAAAAAAATCTTTTATTTTTAAATATTTATTTATTATGTATACAATATTCTGTCTGTGTGTATGCCTGCAGGCCAGAAGAGGGCACCAGACCCCATTGCAGATGGTTGTGAGCCACCATGTGGTTGCTGGGAAGTGAACTCAGGACCTTTGGAAGAGCAGGCAATGCTCTTAACCTCTGAGCCATCTCTCCAGCCCTCTTCAATGTTCTTGTAGGGACTTCCAGTGTTTAGTAAGACACTGCAGAAGAAACTTCATGCTAAGACATAGTAAAAGCAATGTTTTCAAGTGATGGCTAAAGACATAGTAAAAGCAATGTTTTCAAGTGATGGTACGAACCCTTAGCCATTCCATGATTTTTCTCATTAAGGAAAAAAATCTGAACTGTTTTGTGGGGAAGGGTCGGTGGGGACATTTTGTTATGTTTGTTTGGCTTGGTGTTTTAAGGTCCTGTTTGACTGTCCAGGTTGGTTTTAAACTCTTAGGATCAAGAGATCCTTCTGCCTCATCTGAGACTACAGGAAAACACCAGCATGCTCGATGCTATAAAATGTCTACACCAAAGATCAGTGCTAAAGAGTCTGATTTGACAGGCAAAAATACACACTAAGCAAAATGTCTTTACATGGTATGCCATATCCTTTTGCGTTTAAAGTTAGGTCAGTTACAGTGCCCCCTACAGGCTCCAAAAGAAACTGTGCCCAAAGGGAATGGCATTTAACACCACGTCCGTTTTGACTGGGCATGTATCTTATATATTCCAAATAAATAACTTGAAATTCTAAAAACTCAAAGGAGAGAATGATCCATGACCTTCCAACCTGAGCTCTGAGTAAAAGCCCTTGTCTCCCTCTGCAGGTGCTAAGTTCCCTATCAAGTGGACGGCTCCAGAGGCCATCAACTTTGGCTGCTTCACTATCAAGTCTGATGTGTGGTCCTTCGGAATTCTCCTGTATGAAATCGTCACCTACGGGAAAATCCCCTACCCAGGTACTGCTTGCCTCTCGCGTATTCTGTGTGAAGGAAGAACTAAACAGCCTGAAGACATTTACAAAGTAAAATAGCGCCATCTACCCCAAATCCATGCTCCCGACAGAGCTCGGGGATGTCCTCTTCTGTGAAAATCTTTCTGAAAGATGTGGGGGTGCTTCTTGGCCTTTATCCCACTCTTCCGTCTGAGTCCTCCACCACTTCCTGCTTGTCTGCTCTTGGCGCTGCTCTGGGGGCTTAAATGAGGCACCTTAAACACTGATGGCCTCCTCCAAGGCAGGGCTCTAGATGGAGCAGAACGTACAAGAAACCAGGGCCTTCAGCATCTACTTGTGAGAACTCGGGTGGTGAGCAGGATGGTAGTGTCTCCCTTCATGAGGTAGTTGCTATTGTTCAGCAGTGAAGGAATCTTCCAATCTTCAGATGTCACTGAGGGCATCGTTCATATCTACAGCTGAATTTCATTGTTCTACCAGCTCTGCCTGCCTCCACGAAGAAGGGTTCTTCTCAAATTCCCAATTTCTCACTAGTGTCTTTTAGTCAAAACTGTGTGAATAAGATGAATTTAAAGCTAGATTTTTAGTGGCTGGAGAGATGGCTCAGCAGTTAAGAACACTGGCTGCTCTTCCAGAGGACCTAGGTTTGATGACCAGGACCTACATGGTAGCTCACAACTGTCTGTAACTCCAGTACCCAGGCATCCATCTCTTTGGCCTCAGGAGCTTGCTGCCACAGGGTGAGGAACTTGTACAGCTTCACTGCACGGTAGAAAGCAGAAGGGCGAGCAGGCTCATGCAGAATGAGCTAAGTGGCGGGGATAGCCTCACTTCCTAAAAACTCTCTCTGGATGACTAATGTGGGCCCGCAAGAGCAAGCACTGGCTCCTATGAGAAAGGCATCCATATTACTTACCAGCCTAGCCCACCCCCCTCTCTCTGGGCAGGGTTTCTCTGTAGCTTTGGAACCTGTACTTGAACTAGCTCTTGTACACCAGACTGGCTTTGAACTTGCAGAGATCCATTGCCTCTGCCTCCCGAGTGCTGGGATTAAAGACGTGCTCCACCACCACCCGGCCAGCCTAGCCCTCTTTTTTCAGAGTCCACCTCCCAATACCTTTGGAATACCATTCAATCCTCAACATGAGTTCCAGGAGGACACGCCCACCCCCATCTATGTACCGTGTTTGCAGGGGCACAGCCAGACAGGCTCTGGGTACGCGCTGCCTGTGATCACTGCCCTCCCCTGCCCTTGTCAGGGGCTTGCCACTTCATCTGAAGACTTCCCAGGTTGTGTCGGGGTGGGCCAACAGGCCTGTTGCTGTCCCTTTGATTGCCTTTCTTCCCCTTGGTTCAGGCCACCGCTGCCTCTCCCTGATGTCGGATGTCTTGAGCTTCATCAAAAGTGGAGTCTAAGCTTTTATTTCTCGCTCTGTCTTTCAATGTTGTTTGCTGGGGGGTGAATTACAGGGAGGAAGGCAAAAGAGCCTCATTTTTGTCTTAAAACCAAAATCACAGTTATGTTTGTATACGGTTTTTATGAGAAGAGAGGGTCCCTGCACATGACCTTGACTGTACTCTTATAAGGATATTAGGCTTGAAAATGACACAGGTTTTTTGTGTCATTTGCCTGATGCCGTCATGCCATCTCTAGCTTCTTACAACCAGGTGTGAACCCAAAATTTCAAATTCATCCTACTGTGAATATCTGCCTTGACCTTAAATGATACTTAGAAAATACTTACAAAGTATATTTCTGGTTTTCCCTTTACCCAGAAGTCCCTAAGTCCTGGAATGTTCTATAGTCTTTCTGGGTCCCCTCTCCTGTCATTAGCCCCCGATTTATTTTCTAATCCCTGTACCACATCTTCCTCCTTCCCATGCTCTTTGACCAGTCTGTCGCTTCTGCTTATCCCTGCTCCCTGAATGCCACTTCCTGCTCTCTGGATATTACCAACTCTGTCCCCATGTGAGAGCATCTTTTCCTCTCACCTCCTGCTCTCTGGATATTACCTCCCCTGTCCCCAAGTGAGAGCATCTTTTCCTCTCGGCTATGTGTCACTTAAAGACAGCTCTCTATGGTAACCATCTCTTTGCCCTCCTCAGAACTTAGTGCTACTTCATAACCCATGGTGATTAGTAGCAAGCCCTGTGGAAGGAGTGAAGGATGCAGCGTGAATGGGCATTTGCGTTCTTTAGCCTAGCCACAAACTAAGTGGCAACTATGAGTTTAGCGTGGGTTGGAGCTCTGCCTCTCATCTCTGCTCCTCTATTAGACTTGCCATATCATGGCTTGCTGTTTGTTTTGGTTCACTCAAGCATGAGAAGACAGGTTTTGGATTCTTCTTTCTTCTCTTTCTAAAGTAGATTCCCCAGGCAAGATGGAACGTGCTACCCTTGGTCTGCAGCTTTGAGGATGCTCTTTAGAATTAAGAGAACATGCTAGAATAAGGAAGAAAAGTCTGCAGGGAGGCTCAGGAGACCCTACAAAGCTTTATCTTCTGTGGGCATCTGACTTTTTATGCAACCAAGGATTCTTCAGGAAGGAAGTGAGCGAGATATTCCTAACCAAGCTTGCAGCCCCACTAGCGCCCTAGAACTTCAAGCAGAAGTAAAACCAGACATTTCTTCAGAAGTGGACCCAATAGCCAGAGTCACAGAATGTTGTGGAGACCCAAGTTCCAGTTCCAGAAAAGTGATACTTACCTGCTCGTTGCCTACGCAGCAAGGGCCTGAAATCTTCCAGTCAGAGAACCCTAGGAGACAGAGAGGAAAGTGGGATTTCATGAGCAGACTTGAGGAAAATTAACTCACCAGTTAAACAGCTTGGAAGAGATACAAATGTAGGAAAGAGGCTGGGGAGATGGCTCAGTGGTTAAGAGCACTGGCTCTTCTTCCAAGGGCCCAGGGTTTAATTCCCAGCAGTCATGTGGTAGCTCAAAACCATTTATAACTCCAGTCCCAAGGAATTTGGGAGTCTAATTCAGTTATGATGCCTATTTTGCTTTTGCAAACTGATTCCTTGACACACGTGCCCATTCTAGAACATACTGATTGAGTTGCCTGAAGAGTTCCTTCTCTGTCTTATTAAGTGCAGCGCTCTCAGGTAGCCGAGAGCATGGCAGGAGAGACATAAAAGCAGAGAGCAATTGCAAACCCGGGACCACGTGCTCCTCCTCTGGGAGCCCACTTAAATACCCTGTGGGAGTGGGAGGGGACAGGACCTGGCATGCTGGGATTTGGAGTCCAGACCCATGCAACTCCCAGGCCAGGGGGCTGGGATAAAAGCCAGGGGCTGGGGTGCCGCTCCCAACTTAACAGAACCCTCCTACCTACAAGGCTCATTTTAACTTAATCACCTCTTTATGGGCCTTATCTCCAATTACAGAACCACTCTGAGGGACTGACAGTTAAAACTTCAACCTATGAATTTGGGGAAAATATCCTCCAACCCATAAGCAGATTCGAGGAAGCTTTTTTCCCATCCTAGCCCCAGGCTGCCAGCAGTTAGCGGGTCCCTGCAGTGCTGTGCGGTTGAACTGGGCTTCTAACCTCACCATGGCTGCTGTTTTGTTTGTTCTGGGCCACAGGAAGAACCAACGCCGACGTGATGAGTGCGCTGTCCCAGGGCTACCGGATGCCACGCATGGAGAACTGCCCAGATGAGCTCTACGACATCATGAAGATGTGCTGGAAAGAAAAGGCGGAGGAGAGGCCGACGTTTGACTACTTACAGAGCGTCCTGGATGACTTCTACACCGCCACGGAAGGGCAGTATCAGCAGCAGCCTTAGTGGGCACGGAGACCTGCCCATTGTAATTAGCAGGAAAAGCAGCCTTCGGGCGCAGCCAATCATCTCACGCCAGGACCCTCTGTGTTCCTGGTTCCTGACGGACAGGCCAGATTAACTCAGGAAGAACACCCAGGACTTGAGATGCTGTTTCTTACACGGGTGGCCACTGCTCGGTGGGACCACAGGCAGAATACAAACACCCACTCTCTCCAATATGCACCTCGCCGGCTCTACATGTGACTCCGGCTCAGAGACTGTTGGCAACAAATTTCCAGATGCCGCAAGAACTAAACTCACTTAGCAAAAATAACCTCATGCACAAGCAGATGTTCCCTGACCTCCTCCATGCTTTGGCTTACTTCTTTAAAAACTACTAATACAGCCTGTTAGGTTTTACACGTGAAGCCACCAGCTTTAAAACATCTTTTCTAACTTGGAATGTTTTCGCTGTGGAGATTTCATTCCTCCCCACCTCCGTCCCCCACCACCCCGTCACCCCCAGCCCATCCCACTCCCACTCCAGTCTGAGACTGTTAAACATTTTCCTTTGTGGTAAGGCGGAGGGACGGGCAGGAGGTAGCGCCCGGTCGCCCTGCAGGAGCGCCATGTCTGAGCAGGCAGTGCCCACTGCTGAACTGAGGCCCTTTGGAGCTACATCACCACCCAGACCCCCCAGTGACAGCAGGAGAGTTCTGCCCTCTGGGGAAATGGTTTTAATGGTCTGAGTATTTCAATTACAGTATTCTCTAAAGGCTTTTCTGACAGGGTCCTTTGGGAGAACTTTGACGTAACCGTAAGAATCTTTGCAAGGCCTTCCAAAAAAACGTAGTCTTTCTTTGACTGCCTCAAATGACTTGAACATTTTATGAATCATACATTTTAGCTGTACTCTAAGAAGTGAAAAAATGCCATGTTTGGGACTATTTTTGTGATTCTTTTCTCTTTTCTGAATTGTGTAAGATGTGTGAGAGACTATTTACAACAGCAGGTAGGAAGGAGGTGGCCATGGAGAAGCCTCCAGCAGGACCTGAGAAGCTTTGTTACCCACCGGGTATTGCACTGTAAACTCCAGTTGGGAACCGCTGTGTCCGCCCCTTTCACTTACGCTATTTGTACATACTTAATAATTCTATTTTTGATTTTATTTTAATACACTCAGTAACATCTTGAGGGTTTTGTCTCGTGTTTCAACTTGAGGTTTTCGACTCTTGTCAGTGTATAAACAGGAGCCAGTTGGTGGAGGAAGGACGGGAAGAAATTCTGTACAGTCACGTGGCACGAGCTTGCGGAGGTTCCTTGTGGCTGGAGCATCTCAGGGTGGAGGACTGAGGAGTCACGGCCTGGGTGCCCGAGGGTCTGTTTTTTAACAGGCTTTGCAGGCACTTTAGAATTGTAATTTGTCTGTTTACTTTAGCTGGATGCATAGGGGAAGGAGTTGAATATTCAAATTTTCCTTTAACTTTAATTTTTCTATTTCATGATTTTTAAAATAATAGCTTTTCAAAGTATTCGCAAGCCCTTCGTTTCCAAGGGCCCTGTTTACGAACATTGCCCTGCCCCTTTGGTCACGTGATCTACAACAGCAGGATCTCTAAGTCCCTTCCCTACACACGCTGATTTCAGAACTCGCCTGTAGGGTCCAATGTATTTCATGGAAAGGAAGGGCAAAGAGTCCCTAAAGCTAAAGACAGCTCTTGAAAGTTGCTAAGAATTTATTTACTTTGCCTTTTGCTCTCAGTTCTGTTTCCATTTTCCACTTGGCGACTCGTCTCTCCTCCATCAAGTAGCTGATCCTTCCACGTGCTGGCTTCCTCGGGAGCCATCAGGTGTACCGGGCAGCAGCTGGGGAGATTGCTCAGTGGGTAACAAGCTTGCTATGCAAGTCTGAAGACCTGAATTCAGATCCCAGAACCTTGTAAAAGAAAGGCATTTTCTACTGGGAGGTGGGAGCCAGGGATGGGAAAGTCCCCAAAAGCTTAACGTTCAGCTAGCTTGGCACATACAGCAACAAACAAGAGACTCTGGCTAAGGTAAAAAGTGAAGACCAATACCTGAGCTTGACCTCTGGTCACACACGTGTGCACACACATACTGTACACACGCACACATCATGCACACACATGCATGATGTTAAGAAAACAACAACAAAAGGAGTGGCCACTCTTTCTTTAATCACATAGTGGCCACATCAATGGCAAAGAAGCAATTACAAATATAAGCTTATTTCCATCCTCTACCCCTTCATAAATGGCATCCAAGGGCCACAGCTGCTAAAATGTTTGTGGTGGGAAATGACCCTGCCCTACTCTTCTGTGATAAAGGACATGCTCACCCCAGTGTTGACCGCCAACCCCCCTCCCCCCGTTTGCATGTCCAGCTCCCCTAGCCAGCTGATGGCCGCCTCCCATCTTCTCAGCAGAAAGTCACCCAGGTGGGGCTGCTCTCCACCTTCTCCTGGTCCCACCTTCCCCTGGTGTCTTCACCTCCTCGTTCCTTTTACCTTGGAGGTTCAGTGCAGGTAAGCCTGGCTATTTTTGCTGAAGGAAATGTTTGTTCTAAGCACACCCATCATTTACTCAAGGCTTTAAAAAAAAAAAAAAAAAAAAACCCTTCACACTTTATCAGGATTTTTCTCCAACTCACACATCCCTGAAATTCTTGAAAGGTTTCACGACTGAGGGATCGGGTGCAATCAACACTGAAGGACTAAATTGGGGTTTTGTTTGTTTGTTGTTTGTTTCCTTTGTTGTTTCCTTATGAGATAAAGTGAGAACAGCAAACTCCAACTACTAGGCCACCGAGAGCACCTACCACATGAAATCAAATGATTAGGACCCTTCTTAGCAGATTGGCTGTGATTCGGTTAGATGTTCTGATTGGCAAGGGTATAAAGTCCACACAGACATGAAGCTGTTCTATGCTGAATGTGTGATAGCAGTCCTGAGATTGTAACTGCCCAGAATGGAACTTAGGTGGGTGATCGGATTTTCCCAAAGGGACAGGGAACCATTGGGAGTGACAGAGCAAACAGCCCTTGATCACATGAGATAGAACAAGGAAATCTTTTTAAGCTGTTTGCCCCGTTGTTCTGAATTGTTTATGTTAAAAAGATATTGAAGTGATCACCCCTAGTCTCTTCTGACCAGCCGGATCTCTTTGGGCTAAGGGTGGTTATTCAGCCCTGTTTCAGCAGACACTTCCCTGTCGAAGAAACCATTTATGAGGGACAGCACATGTGCACATACACCAGTTACTTTATATACAATAAAGACATGGGCACAGAGAAATGAAAGAATAGAGAAAACTATACCATAGTAGTCAGGATGTGGTGGAACCAAATTGCGGCTTTCTAATGCGAATGTATTCTTAGTCCTTCTTTAAGAGGCAAAACTCTGGAGTAAAGTAGCAAGTTCCCCTTTTAGTAGACACCTCCTGTCCGCTGCTGGAACACATCGATCGTATCTTCATTCTCCATTTCCAACTGTGCATGTGTGTCTGTGTCTTTGATTGGTTGCCCATCAAACCGGAATCTGATCTGCCTCATTGACAAACGCTGTCATTCACAGCAGGCTGTTTACTAAGTGGTGTATGCCTCTTAATTAAGCTGCACCACAGAGCCATCCAGCCCGAACACCTTCAGATTAATATGATCATGATCTTTTTTGTCTCGGTCTTGACTCCTTCCATGGCGAGTCTCTTCAGCTGCCACTTCACAAGAGGCACCAGGCCCGCACTGAAGGAACACACAGGCAGTACCAGGAGCTGCAATATCACCTAATTCTTTCAGGGACCTCGGCTCAGGGCCAAGCTGAGATCCATGGCTTTAAGGAAAAAGAAGAAATCTCAGGTATAGACAAAAGCAGAGTTGGAGATTTTATTACAGATATTCTAATGCAGACTTGTGCATAAGAGTTAGGAGAAAGAGAAACAGCCAAGAGTGCATGCAGGTTCTCAAGCGAGGCCCAGTTAATTAGCCACAAATACCATTTAGGTGGTTCTCAAGATACATCTCAAAAGGTTGCTAGGAAACCCTTTTCCCTCCTCACTCTCTTTTATAAGCAAGATTATAGGATAGCTCCAGAGGGGCCTTGGATGGAATTTAAATCTGAAAAAATAAAGCCAGAGACCACTACGGTTGTGCACCATCTTTAGTGTGTGTGCTTTCCCTGCTAATCTGCAGATGTTTGTAGACAACTGCAGGTTTACAGCAGTGATGAGAAAGACCTTGAACTGCTGTTTATTGTGCTTCTTGCATCTCTGCTGGAGAAGCCAGCTGCATTCCTGGGCTAGGAGCCTCTCTCTCTCTCCTCTTATATTGCCCAAAATTTCCCTGCCTTTCCATCCTTTCTCATTAAAAACCGAGACAGAATATGAAAAATTTAATAAAACTCTTCATTTCAGGGAGTTGGATTACAAAAACCATTTTTCCTTATTAATCACTAATGAATTCACATATAGATAAAATCCTAGAACAAGAGCAAGGGAAGGAAAAGCAAGGCCATCTTTCTAGACCCCAGTGTGAGGCTGAGGAAAAAGTCTAATGTTTACTCACAGAGAATTTGGGGTGATGACGTCCCCCTACACTCACCTTCAACTGTGTGCAGAAGCTTACAATATAAATGTAAAGTAGCCCACCAAAAAGTGGGCGGTGGTGGCTCACGCCTTTAATCCCAGCACTAGTGTGGCAGAGGCAGGAGGATCTCAGGGAGTTTGGCCTGAACTACAGAGAGAGTTCCTGGACAGCCAAAGAGAAACTCTGTCTTGAAAAACAAACACAAACCAAATAAATAAATAAACAAATAAATAAATAAATAAAAATCCCACAAAGCACCTGCAAAATAAGAATTGGAGGGCTGGAGAGTTGGCTCACTGGTTAAGAGCATTGCCTGCTCTTCCAAAGGTCCTGAGTTCAATTCCCAGCAAACAAATGGTGGCTCACAACCATCTGTAATGAGGTCTGGTGCCCTCTTCTGGCCTTCAGGCATACACACAGATAGAACATTGTATACATAATAAATAAATAAATATTTTTTTAAAAAAAAGAATTGGATGTGTCTCCCTGGAGGGAAAAAAAAAAAGCTTTTAAAACTTGACAAAAGCTGGGACTCCAGTTTTGCTTCTATCAGATATAGGTGTTTCCTGGTATGTCCCTTCATCAGTGTTAACCCAGCCTGCTGGGTAGAAGAACATAGTCCTGTTATGCCCATATCACAGGGCCCCCAAAGACCACCACAGAGCCAGCATCTGATGCAAACACACTGGGGTTTATTGATTACAAGTTAGCTAACTCGACTGAAATCCAACACACCACCGCAACAGGTGTGGAAGAACGGCCTGAGTCTTTAGGGTTGGGGACTTTAAAAGGAAAACTCACAAGCAGGGTGGCACAAGCCTTAGTGTTTCGGGATTGGGTGAAAGTATACAACTTTTTAATTCATTTGTTGGGGTATAGAGGAATTTCAACAGAATCAAAACAGTGGTTAATCAGGTACCTACAAGAACGTTCAAAGCAAGCAGATGTTTGGACACCCCGGTGGGTCACTTTGACCAGGGCTGGTACAGTTTCTTGGGAATGTTTATGACTTCACTGAACTGCATTCAGCCCCCTAGTTAGGTCCTGTCTAAAATGTAGTTCTTGGGCTGGAGAGATGGCTCAGAAGTTAAGAGCATTTCCTGCTCTTCCAAAGGTCCTGAGTTCAATTCCCAGCAACCACATGGTGGCTCACAACCATCTGTAATGAGGTCTGGTGCCCTCTTCTGGCCTTCAGGCATACACGCAGAAAGAATATTGTATACATAATAAATAAATAAATAAAAATAAAATGGAGTTCTTTTTCAAAATGGTGTTTGTACTGCTCCTTCAGTCCAATTAAGCAGAAGCCTCAGGGAAGAATAGGAAACCCAAGAAAAATCGGCTCATCATTCCCTCCACTAAGAAGTCAAGTGAATGCCGGCATGGTTGTCCTTAACAGCCCATATGCAACCAACAGACCCATGGGCAATCAGGGTCTGAGCTAGATATTGTTTCTAGAAAAAAATTTAATTCTCACGAACCAACCGGTTTTATTATATTCTCAGCCAAGGCCTCTGTGTTCTTCACATAATCTGGACGATAACCCTGTCTTTCCTTCTGTGGACTAGCCTCATGCAATTTGTGTAATTTTGCAAAATCCAATTACATAACAAAAGCTTTAAAATGCTGATATTTGTTTTTGTTTTAGAGCTTTCAGGTGTGCTGTTAAGTTGCTAGTGTGAGATTTCTCCAATTTCTTTATGCAGGCACTTAGTGCTATGAACTTTCCTCTTAGCACTGCTTTCAATGTGTCCCATTGCTTTGGGTATGTTGTGCATTCATTTTCATTGAATTCTAGGAAGTCTTTAATTTCTTTATTTCTTCCTTGACCCAGGGGTGATTCAATTCAGCACTGTTTATTTTCCATGAGTTTGTAAGCTTTCTGCAATTAGTGTTGCTGTTGAATTCTAGCTTTAAGCCATGGTGATCTGATAAGATACAGGGGGTTATTTCAATTTTTTTGTATCTGTTGAGGTTTGCTTTGTTACTGAATATATGATCTATTTTAGAGAGGGTTCCATGAGGTGCTGAGAAGCAGATATATTCTTTTGTGTTTGGGTGGAATGTTCTGTAGATGTCTATTAAATCCATTTGAGGCATGACATCTGTTAGTTCTCTTATTTCTCTGTTAAGTTTCTGACTGACCAGTCCTGTGGCGAGAATGGGTTGTTGAAATCTCCTACTATTAGTGTGTGGGGTTTGATGTGTGATTTAAGTTTTAGTAATATTTCTTTTACATATGCAAGTGCTCTTGTATTTGGGGCAAAGATGTTCAGGATTGAGACTTCATCTTGATGGATTTTTTTCCTGTAATGAGTATGAAGTGTCCTCCATCTCTTCAGACTGACTTTTGTTTGAAGTCTATTCTGTTAGATATATTAGATGTGTATTAGGATAGCTACACCCGGTTGTTTCTGAGGTCCATTTGATTGGAAAATCTTTTCCCAACCCTTTACTCTGAGGTAATGTCTGTCTTTGAGGTTGAGGTGTGTTTCTTGTATACAGTAGAAGGCTGGATCCTGTTTTCATATTCATTCTGTTAGCCTGTGTCTTTTTATAGGTGAATTGAGTCCATTGATATTAAGAGATATTAATGATGAGTGATTGTTAGTTCCTGTTATTTTTTGATGGTGGTGTTTATGTTTTTTCCTTCCTTGGGGTTTGCTGGTGTGAGGTTATCTGTTGTCTGTATTTTTGTGGGTGCAGCTAGCTTCTGTGGGTTGGAGGTTTTCTTCTGGTGCTTTCTGTTAGACTGGATTTGTGGATAGGTATTGTTTAAATCTGATTTTGTCATGTAATGTCTTGTTTTCTCCATCAATGGTGATTGAAAGCTTTGCTGGGTATAGTAGTCTGGGCTTGCATCCGTGATCTCTTAGTGTCTGCAGCACATCCGCCCAGGACCTTCTGGCTTTCATGATTTCCATTGAGAAGTCAGGTGTAATTCTGATAGGTCTGTCTTTACATGTTACTTGCCCTTTTTTTTCCTTGCAGCCTGCAGTGAGCCCACAAGTATTATACAGTAAATGTACAGCCGACAGATCTACTGGACTATCCATGGTATCCATGGAGTGTATACGCACACTCCACCTGGAGAACCTGTTTTCTGTGGAGCTGTGGAAACATCTATCCTTTGGAAAAGTCACTGTCAATTCTGTAGACATCTTGTGAAATCATGGCATTTCTCTCTTCTATAGTATCCCAGAAGCGTTTCCTGTAGGACAACCGGATACCTCCCCAAAACCATGAAGCCACAGTGTAAAGGGGATTCAGCCAAGCCTTTGTTCTCATAGCCAAAATCTACATAGAAATAATCCCCCACAAACTTTATTGACAGTAGTCACTGATGTGAAAGGAGCCTCATACGTGAGGTAATATTTCTGCTCTAACTGCAGACTCAGGAAGCTGTAATCTACTGGTCTTCTGCTTTGACTTAATGACTTAACAGGCTACTAATATTCTGTATTTACCCTTTTTTTTTTTTTTTTTTTTTGTTTTTTGAGACAGGGTTTCCCTGTAGTTTCTAGAGCCTGTCCTGGAACTAGCTCTTGTAGACCAGGCTGGCCTCGAACTCAGAGATCCGCCTGCCTCTGCCTCCTGAGTGCTGGGATTAAAGGCGTGCGCCACCACCGTCCGGCTGTATTTACCCTTTTATACCTTGGTTTCAACTGATCATAGCCCAGGAAATTAACTGTTTATACAGGAAAAAGGCTTGAGTCGCTAAAACTAGCTTCTAAGAGAAAAATTCTCACCTGGGCACCCTGCTGGAGTCAAAAGCAGGGTCCCCAAAAGAGATTCCTTTTAATTCAACCAGCTAGATGCTAATGCAGATCAAGCCCACAGGTCAGTAGAGGAACCAACCCTGTGTTCCCTGCCACAGGGGAACTTCATAGCCACGCCCCCTCTGTGAATCTGGCCTCCTTGCCAGATTCACTGGTTTCTCGTGACTCTTTGAAAAAGCATGCTTTGCTCTCTTTGACAGTGTTGTGATCTCATGCCATCCCCCTGTCACCGCATGTCCATCGCAGGAAAAGATCACATTCGAAAGGAGGTGACTGGCCAGACCTGGAATGCACAGAGCCTTCAGGTTTACTGGAAACCAGGAGGACTCCCTCACTTTTTCCAGCATCCTTCTCAACACACCGCTTCCCCACTGGGTCCGTGTCCATGTTCACTGTTGGTGCTTATTCATGAAGTTAAACTTCACTAATCACCAGAAAGTAAAGGTACCGCGTTTCTAAAACACAGTAAACCGATTTCTGGAGCAGGCTTTCTGGTTGATGCCTCAAGAAACAGCACCCTCTAGTGTTTTGTGGTATGAATAACACACCGAAGGCTCTAAAGGCTAACTTCCCTTTAGACATAAACTTAGTCCTAATTCAAATCTGAAATGATCCATGCACAATGTATGTGTGTGTGAAGATATCACTCTAACTACCATCAACTTTTGAAATGTGTGCTCATAAGTATAATAAAAACGCAAAAGAACAAGAAGTTGGAAGCCCATTTCCTTTTGAAAACGAGTTCACAATTGTTGATGTTTCGTGAGGAATTAGATTTAAATGACTTGATTCCACTTACAGGTTCACTCCAGAGTCTGTCTTTACAGAAATGCCTATTTCTGTCTTCAAAACATGCACTGCAAACACAATTTTATAGAGGATACTTTATCTGAAATGTAAGCTCACAACAAGTCCTGACATTTTGTAAAGTTAAAAACGCCGTAAGCTTTGTAAAATAGCAGACCTCAGTTCCTAGTATCAGCTCAAAAACTCCAACACTATAATTTACTTTATTTCTAATCCAACAGCTTCACAGAGTTCCCTCCTGAGTAAGTTCATGTTTGCTTTAATATCAGAAAGTTATTCATAAACTCATGCCTTTATTAAGAATGAGGAGATAAAAAGAAAAGCAGTACTCACTGAAGATCAAAAATGTCTCAAGTAAAAAAATAAAATATATTATTTTTCTGTCATGAAAAGAAGCAGGTGTAATAACTGGCACCTTCCACAGCAAACAGAACAGTTTGCCTGTGGTATAAATGGCTAACCCTAGCCCTGCCCATTCCTGGATACCTCTATGTTCGGCAATAGTATAGAGCCAGGGAAACTTGCTATTTATTTGAATGCCACTTCTCACCCTCTTATGATTAAAAAGACATTATTCTTATCATACTTGGGTAAGAGGTATGTTCTTGCCTGAAGAAATCCTCACTGGGGAGTGGGGAGATGGCTCAGTGGGAGATGTAGCGTGTCACAGTGAATCACAGTTTACCTTTTAGCCCATACGTCTTTACTTGCGAATGTTCATTGCAATGAGTCATTGGTCTGTTCTGAGGGCTCTGGTTTCTGCTACACTACCGATATCTGGTACTCCTCTTGGATATCCTATTGTCCTGTGTCATGAAGATCCTACTGCTTTGGATCTGCAGGACCGGACCCTCACGTGTTCCAGAAGATCACAGATGGAGTCGATGTTGGGGTGAGCTAACTCATAACTTTGGTTCTGGGCCTGCGTGGTTCCAGCGTTGGTCAGCCTGCCAGC
This sequence comes from Arvicola amphibius, assembly GCF_903992535.2. Lineage (NCBI taxonomy): Eukaryota > Metazoa > Chordata > Mammalia > Rodentia > Cricetidae > Arvicola > Arvicola amphibius. The sequence continues at coordinate 113,064,649 of NC_052057.2, forward strand.
TCCCCCTTATCCCCATCACCCCGGTGAGCTCTCCAGCGTAACCTGGCTTGCTCACCCTGTGCAGGAAGCAGCAAGGGGTGGGGCGGGTTCTATCCTCTTATCCTGGTGGGGGGGGGGGCGCAGCTGACCTACACCTACCCCACCTCGGTCAGCTTTACTGCGTTGTACACTCAGATGCAGGGGCCATTCTTCCTGAGTGCTGGAGCAGGTGAGAAGTGGGGCCAGCTTTCTCCATCTCGTAACCTCAGGGCGACCTCTACCACCTGCCACAGGGGGTTAGGGGCTCACACTCACGTTCTCGGGGTTGGATCACACACCCCCTCACCCGCCTCTACAACAGAGTCAGTTCTGCTGTGCTGCCCGGGCAAGATGCAGGGCCCAGTTTTCTGAGTGCTACAGCTGGGGGGGATAGGGTGGGGCAGGGGCCGGGGCTGGGGCCGGGGCATCCGGCTCTCCTATGGTGCCCAAGAGAGGTGCAGGCCTGATCTCCAGTTCTCATGACCTCAGTGCCAGCTCTCCCACCTGCCAGCCTTCTCCCTTTTGACTAGTGAACTTGGGAAATGTTGGGGCTTTATAATTATATGAGCCAATTCCCAAAATATGTGTGCATAGATATGTGTGTGTGTGCATGCGTGTGCACGCTCAGTTGGTTCTGTTCTCAAGAAACCCTTGACTAATATAGCATCCATTATGTGTATTTTGCCAGGTGTTAGGTGGGAATCCAGCCAAGTGAAATGCCCCCCACCCCGCTAGGTGACATGGGAGCACATCCCACTCCTGCCTGCACCCTGTCTCAGGCCAAATCCTAACAAGCTCTTCTTCTCCTTCTCTTCCTCTTCCTTCTTCTTCCTCCTCTCCCTCCTCCTTCTCCTTCTTTTTTGGTTTGTTTTTTGTTTGTTTGTTTTTGTTTTTCTGTGTAACAGCCCTGACTGTCCTAGAACTTACACTGTAAGACAGGCTGGCCTCGAACTTACAGAGATCCACCTGACTGCCTCATGAGTGCTTGGACTAAAGGCATGTGCCACCATCACCCAGTCACAGTGCTCTTCTTAAGGCCAGTGACACCTAAGATGTTTTCCTCTCAATGGTGCTGTAAGTGGGTCCAACCTTTGGGCTCTGGTGCTGAAAAAGCATGTTCTCTGCAGGTCTACATTGCTGCTGTCTCCAAAGACCTTTGTGCCTTAAGATTTCTTTCCATGGAGAGAATCCCATTATGAAACAAGAAGTCACTAGGTTCCAGCATGGTAGCCCATGTCGGTGATATAAACTTCTGCTCTCCTCCTGTGGTCTTGTAAGCAAGATGGTTTCTAACCCATGCACCTCCCATCATTTTCCTAGTGTTAAAAAAGACAATGGATTTAGTATCATTTCCTTTGAACAATGTTGACTCATAAAGACATTCACAAAAGGTCATATGATTACACCCTTTCACTGGACCAGATTACAAGTTGACTGAAATTTTTAGAATTATATAGTAGATGTATTTCCTGACCGAGTGAAAGAAAGATTTCACATTTCAATTTTAATATAATTCTTCATTTTGGAACTTGCTGTAATAACTTTGGACATTAATCACTGAGTCTGCAAAGTTTTATATATAACTAAAATGATAAACATATCCCTTACAAACTGAGCTAAAACTTTCCAGTCACTTTCCTGCCCTGGGATGGCAAGTGAAGGTGCAGGGGCTTATACACGAGGGAGGCCCGGAGAGCAACTCTGCAGGTGCGAGCAAACTCCCACCCACTGTGCAGGAGGGTTAGCAGTTTTATTAAATTGTCCAGGAAAATAATTCCCTTTAGAAATGTCCTTAAAGTCAAAATTAAGTCGTGCAATGATTTTAATTTGCTCTAATAAATTTTATATCAGTCATGAATCTTTGGGATTAATAAAACCATGTAAAAGCACTTTTCTGCTGTGAGTGAGTTCGGGGATGTGCTAAAGGGTGAGGGATGTTCTTAGAGGAGGTGGTGGGTGGAGAAACACAAGCATCACGAGGCCTGGTCTCTCCCCATCACTCGCTGCTGTGGGCTTCGGAGTCAGGACAAGAGTTGTTTTTCTGTCCCAGCAGAACGGCAGTGACAGACATGGTGTCCTGTTGAGATAGACATGGAAACCTAGAGTCTGGGCTTCCAGGATGTCTCCCTGGGGTCTCCAGGTGATCTAGGATGGAGATGGAGAGGAAATCAGCTCCAGATCTTATTATAATGTTTTGTTGCCAACTTTCTCAGCATCTTGGAGCCTCGGGGAAAGCAAGAATTGGAAAAAGAGCAAAGCAATCTGCCTATTCCACGGAGCTGCTTCTCTTGGCGGGATGACTGTGGCTGTGGATCAACAGCAAAGGGCTCCAGGGCCCAGGAAAGGCAGGAAGGAAATAACAGCAAAGCCAGCTCCATTCACTACCGTGGCTCACCTGCCTGTTTAAGCGGGGATGGTACATTTCTCTGTTCTTAAAATTTAGAGCCAGGTGGCACATGCCTTTAATCCCAGCACTCGGGAGGCAGAGGCAGGTGGATCCCTGTGAGTTCAAGGTCAGCCTGGTCTGCAGAGTGAGTTCCTGGACAGCAAGGGCTACATTATTGAGGTATAATTTAAGATGTCCAATTCATGGCGTATGATATATCCCCATCTCTATCACATATAACATGAGCACATCCCTCTGCGTCTTCTACCCTGACCTCCGCTCCTGTTCCAGACAGGGCTCATCTACCTTGTCACCATAAACTAGATTTTCCTAACATTCCACAGAAATAGTGTTGTATGGTAATGAGGTATGCAGGAAATCAACTATCCCACAGGCTCCCCTGCCTATCTTCGGCTTCCTTTGCTCTTGGGCATTTACCTCTGTGACTACAAAATCTCCCCATGTGCTAGCAGCTGGTGACCTCTTACCCTCAGGAAGGAGAAACTAGGACAGAGGTCTTGCATATTCATCAGGAGAGAGAAACTAGAACATGCTGGGACAATCTGGCTTCCACTTTTCAAAGGTCTTCCTGTAGCCAAGGATAAGAAGGAAAAGCAAAGACCAGTGCCTGATTTGAGTACTTCCAATCGTACTTAAGTCTGAGAAAGCACAGATCTAGATGGTGTGAATGATGAACAGAAGGGTGAGCATACTGTTGGGTTTCTTTACTTCCCCTGAAATCCTGCCAAAATAAATTAAAAGCACTTTTAAAACAATAGTTTCTTTTCTCATACGGTATACCTCCTGATTATAGTTTCCCCGTTTTCCACTCCACCCAGTTACTTCCCACCTCCAGATCCATTCCCTTTTGCCAGACTACTGCTGTCTAGGGGGTCAGGGCTCTGAGAGGAACCCGTGGAGTCAGCATAAGCTAGACTCTTCTATCTGAAGGAGATTTTGAAAAAGAAACATCCACACACTCTCTTGATGGCTTTCTTCTTTAGTCTTCTTTTCTCTCGAGTTCTGTGGCAGAGTGTTCAGCCGGCCTGGCTTCAGAGGGACAGCAAGCCAGCTCGGCTAGCCATGAACCCTGGCTGGGCCATACCTGACCTACCCAGACTTGATCCATCCTTTGTGTTACAGATATCTTTTGTTGTCCTGTGTGAATCATGTCTGATAGTTTCCCATGGATACAAAGCCTATGCAAACTTGGTCAGAGGAATCCCAGAAAGCCATGGACCCTCATGAATCATGTATTTGCAGTTAGCATTGTATTTTTGGAAGCTCTATTCAGGTTGTTTTGAGCATATGGAAATCTACTGGATAAAGTAGGAAAAAATATAATATAGGAAAACATAAAATTGCCCAAGAGGCAAAGGGAAACTACCTCAGTCCACAGAGGTGGGGCCCCCTGCCTCCACAAAGGCTAAATTCATCCTCAAAGTGTCTCTGAGTCTTCATTACACGGACCCACGTGAACCCACACACCCACACCATGCTACCCGCAACAACGTTCTGTATTCTTTCTCTGTTCTTTCTCTTCTCTTCTGTATACTTTTTTCCTACAGCTAATTTACTCCAACAAAGTTTTTCGTGCAATATAGGAATTACAATGTGGTTGCATTCTGTTTTTCAAGTGAATGATTATAATGAATATAAAGCAAATAGTAAAAACATCATGTTTTTCATATCCCTTAATATTAAACATGTTACATACTATAGGTGAAAAGCAAATTATCCCAAGAACCCACATAAATTCATACCCAAGCAGCTTGTTATAAATTTACTGTGTGGCAGCGATCCCACTAAAATCAGGAACAAGACAAGGTTGTCCACTCTCTCCATATCTATTCAATATAGTTCTAGAGGTCCTAGCTAGAGCAATAAGACAACAAAAGGAGCCGGGCGGTGGTGGCGCACGCCTTTAATCCCAGCACTCAGGAGGCAGAGACAGGTGGATCTTTGTGAGTTCAAGGCCAGCCTGGTCTACAAGAGCTAGTTCCAGGACAGGCTCCAAAGCTACAGAGAAACCCTGTCTCGAAAAAACCAAAAAAAAAAAAAAAAAAGACAACAAAAGGAGATCAAGGGGATACAAATCAAAAAAGAAGAAGTCAAACTCTCACTATTTGTTGATGATATCATAGTTTATATAAGCAATGCCAAAAAATTCCACCAAGGAACTTCTACAACTCATAAACACTTTCAGTAATGTAGCAAGATACAAGAATAACTAAAAAAATGAGTAGCCCTCCTTTACACAGATGATAAATGGGCTGATAAAGAAATCAGAGAAATAACACCCTTCACAATAGCCACAAATAGCATAAAATATCTCAGAGTAACTTTAACCAAACAAGTGGAAGACTTGTATGACAAGAACTTTAAATCTTTGAAGAAAGAAATTAAAGAAGACACCAGAAAGTGGAAAGATCTCCCATGCTCTTGGGTAGGTAAAATTAATATAGTAAAAATGACAATCTTACCAAAAGAAATCTGCAGATTCAATGCAATGCCCTTCAAAATCCCAGCAAAATTATTCAAAGACCTCGTAAGAACAATATTCAACTTCATATGGAAAAGCAAAAAACCCAAGATAGCCAAACAATCCTGTACAATAAAAGAACTTCTGGAGGCATCACAATCCCTGACTTCAAACTCTACTACAGAGCTACAGTACTGAAAACAGCCTGGTATTGGCATAAAAACAGACAGGAGGACCAATGGAACCAAATAGAAGACCCGGATATTAATCCACACACCTATGAACACCTGATTTTTGACAAAGAAGCAAAAAATATCAAATGGAAAAAAGAAAGCATATTTAACGAGTGATGCTGGCATAACTGAATATCAACAGGTAGAAGAATGAAAATAGACCCATATTTATCACCATGCACAAAACTCAAGTCCAAATGGATCAAAGACCTCAACATAAATCCAGCCACACTGAACCTCATAGAAGAGAAAGTGGGAAATACACTTGAATGTGTTGGCACAGGAGACCACTTCCTAAATATAACCCCAGTAGCACAGACACTGAGAGAAACATTTAATAAATGGGACCTTCTGAAACTGACAAGCTTCTGTAGAGCAAAGGACATGGCTAACCAGACAAAACAGCAGCCTACAGAAGGGGAAAAATCTTCACCAACCCCACATCAGACAGAGGTCTGATCTCCAAAATATACAAAGAACTCAAGAAACTGGTCATCAAAAGAACAAATAATCCAATAAAAAATGGAGTGCAGACCTAAACAGAGAACTCTCAACAGAGGATTCTAAAATGGCTGAAAGACACTTAAGGAAATATTCAACATCCTTAGCCATTAGAGAAATGCAAATCAAAATAACTCTGAGATTCCATCTTATAGCTGTAAGAATGGCCAAGATCAAAAACACTGATGACAACTTATGCTGGAGAGGTTGTGGGGTAAAGGGAACATTCCTCCATTGCTGGTGGGAGTGCAAGCTGGTACAGCCCCTTTGGATATCAGTATGGTGATTTCTCAGAAAATTACGAAACAACTTTTCTCAAGACCAAGCAATACCACTTTTAGGTATATATCCAAAGGATGCTCAATTGTGCCACAAGGACATGTGCTCAACTATGTTCATAGCAGCATTGTTTGTCATAGCCAGAACCTGGAAACAACCTAAATGCCCCTTGACCGATGAATGAATAAGGAAAGTGTGGTACATTTACACAATGGAGTACTACACAGCAGAAAAAAATAACATCTTGAAATTTGCAGACAAATGGATAGCAGTAGAAAACATCATATTGAGTGAGGTAACCCAGACCCAGAAAGACAATTATCTTGACTACTCATAAGAGGCTTTTAAGCATAAAGCAAAGAAAACCAGCCTACAAATCACAATCCCAGAGAACCTAGACAACAATGTGGACCCTAAGAGACATACATGGATCTAATCTACATAGGAAATAGAAGAAGACAAGATCTCCTGAGTAAACTGGGACCATGGGAACCATGAGAGAGTGTTGAAGGGGAGGGGAGAGAAAAGGAGGGGAGCAGAGAAAAATGTATAGCTCAATGAAATCAATTAAAAAATATATAAAATAAATACTAATTAATTAACTGTGCAGGCAAACAAGGTGTTCTGGTCAGTCCTTTTACTGGCAGGCTGCATTTAAAGAAAGGGCCAATTACTTTATTACTTATCTTGAAAGGTAATTTTATATGGAATCTTTTTTTTCTTTTTTCGAGTTTCTCTGTGTAACAGCTCTGGCTGTCCTGGACCTTGCTCTGTAGACCAGGCTGATCTCCAACTCACAGAGATCCACCTGCCTCTGCCTTCCAAGTGCTGGGGTTAAAAGCACGCGCCACCACCACCTGGCTAACTTTGTTATTTTCAAAGCTTGGTTTCAGCTGCGATGCACTCCGAAACCTGTGAACACATCTCCCAACATTAGGGTTAAAAGAATTTAAACTAGCTGGGCTACTGGCACTCAATTGTTTTATCTTAATCATTAACTGGAGCTACAATCTATGCAGCCCCGTAGATGAAACTCATAGGCCCTGGCTGTGAAGCATATCCTTGTATTTATTTTTATCCATCAAAACTCTGTATAGGTTATCATTATTATTATTAATTTAGACAGTACAGCTTAGGGAGGGGTCATCTTCTTGACAATCCACAGATAAAAGTGCCCAGTAGAATAGAATGTTTCCAAGAGATATAAACACACTATATTACAGGCAGTGGAGATCTTCCCACACCCACTCACACCATGAACTTGTAAAGGGACAGCAGAAGCAAAAGGCATTCTGGGGTTTGTAGTCCGTGGCCTTGCCTAAGCGAGATTCACCCATAAGGGAGTTGCCTCCTGGTGGAGAGACACCATGAATTTCAGTTGCCACCTGCTGCTCCTCTGCCGTGGCCATTGGCACAGGACAGATTTTAGGTCAAAGGTGTTGTGGCTGGGCTAGTGTCTGCATTTCTCTTTCAATAGCCTGCAGAATGCCTCCCTCACCAGAGACCAGAACATAGGGGTAAAGACTCCATGTAAAGGAACCAGCACGTTTTCTCCAAGTTCAGCCAACTGTGTGGGTGTTGTTCTTGACAGTGTGGCTCGCCTTCAGTTTGTGAAGTGCAATCCTTTGTCTTGGCAACAGTCTGAGTTGTTTGGGGGATTTTCATGGGACCCCCTTGGCCAACAACTCAGTTGAATGCAACCTAGTCCTGAGATTTCATATCCTCCATTCCTAGGAGTCCTCACTAGAATCACCTTAATAAATTCCAGAATGTTTCTACTGTACTAGGTTTATATACCACACTCCAAGTGGCCCCCAATTCCAGCCATCTCTCCCCCCCACTCTCTCCATCCCATCTCCCCTGCCACCTGATCCCATGCTCCCTCCTGTTCCCACCCTTGCCCAGTCTGCCATTAAAATCTATTCTATTTCTTCCTCCCTGGAAGATCCATGCATCCCCCAAGACCCCTCCTTTTTACCTAACCTCTCCAGGTCTACTGATTGTAACTTTGTTATCATTTACTTAATGGCTAACATCCACTTTTAAGTAAGTGAATACAGAGCATATTTGTCTTTCTGGATTTGGATTACCTTACTCAGGGTAATTTTTTTCTAGTTCCATCCATTTGCCTGCAAATTTCATGATGTCATTTCTTTAATAGCTAAGTAATATTCCATTGTGTAAATGTACCACATTTTTTTATCCATTGAGGACTCTTCTGGCTCTTTTGCATAAAGCCACAATGAACATGGTTAAGCAAGTATCCTTTTAGTAGGATGAAGCATATTTTTGGTGTATTCCCAAGAGTGGTATACGTAGGTCTTGAGGTAGATTCCCAACTTTCTGAGGAACCGTCATATTGATTCCCATAGTGATTGTACAAGTTTGCACTCCCACCAGCAATGGATGAAGTTTTCCCTTGCTCCACATCCTCTCCAGCATGAGCTGTCACTTGTGTTATTGATCTTAGCCATTCTGACAGGTGAAAGATGGAATCTCAAAGTAGTTTTGATTTGCATTTCCCTGATGTCTAAGAATGTTAAATATTTCTTTAAGTGTTTCTCAGCCATTCGAGATTCCTTTATTGAGAATTCTCTGTTTAAATCTGTACCCTATTTCTAATTAGATTATTTGGATTTTTGATATTTACTTTCTTAAATTCTTCATATATTTTGGATATTAGTCTGGAGTTGGTAGATATGGAGTTGGTAGAAATCTTTTGCCATTCTGTAGACTGCTGTTTTGTCTGATTGATGGTGTCCTTTGCCTTACAGAGGCATCTCGGTATCATGAGGTCCCATTTGTTAACTGTCAATTTTAGTGCCTGTAGTATAGGTGTTCCGTTCAGAAAGACACTGCCTATGCTAATGTGTTCAAGGCTATACCCCATTTTCTCTTCTACTAGGTTCAATGCATCTGGTTTTATGCTAAGGATTTTTTAAAAGATTTATTTATTTATTAGTGGTCTGCCTGCATGTATACCTGCACACCAAAAGACAGCACCAGATCTCATTATAGATGGTTGTGAGCCATCAAGTGGTTGCTAGGAATTGAACTCAGGACCTCTGGGAGAGCAGCCAGTGCTCTTAACCTCTGCTCTCCAGGCTTTATGTTGAGATCTTTAATCCATGTGGGCTTGAGTTTTGTTCAGGATGATAAATATGGATCTATTTTCATTCTTGTACATGCAGACATCCAGTTTGATCAGCACTATTTGTTGAAGATGCTGTCTTTTTTTCCAGTGCATATTGCTGGTTTCTTTATCAAAAATCAGGTTTTCATATGTGCAGATTTATGTCTGGGACTTTAATTCTATTTATTGATCAATGGGTCTGTCTACTTTTATACCAATACCATGTGGTTTTTATTACTGTAGTTTTGTAGTACAACTTGGAATTGGGAATGGTGGGACCTCCAGCAGTTCTTCTATCGGTCAGGATTTGTTTTGCTTTTCCATATGAAGTTGGAAATTTTACTCTGGAGGTTTGTAAAGAATTGTGTTGGAATTTTGATGCGGATTGCATTAAATCTGTAGTTGCTTTGGTGGGACCTTTAAAAGACAAAACTGAAGAATAAGAGGAGGTGTCTTGGGGAGGCTCAGGGAAGTGATACAGGGTCTTGCTATGTAGGCCAAGTTGATCTTGAACTTTCAGTCCTCCTGCCTCAAGCCTTGCAAAGATGGAATTATAGGGTTCAGCCAACATGCTCTGCTGGAAAGCAGTGCTCATCAACAAAGGTCACCCCAAACCACAGCAGAACACTCTGGCACTCTCCCGTGTTTTGGAGACATCAACTCTATGAATAATGAACAATAGAATTTTTAGATGAGCTTTTATTCATGGTCATGATAGAAAGAAAGGTGTCCAGCTGGGTGGTGGTAGTGCACACCTTTAATCCCAGCACTTGGGAGGCAGAGGTAGTGAGTTTGAGGTCAACCTGGTCTGCAGAGCTGGTTCTATGAGAGCCAGGGCTACACAGAGAAACCCTGTCTAAAACAAAAAACAAAACAAAACAAAACAAAAAACAAGAAAAAAGGGGAAAAGATAAAGAAAAAAGGGTATCTATCTGTCTGTCTAAAATTAGCTTGGCTGGTCATCCCTGGAATCATACATGAGAGAGCCATAGACACTCAAGAAAATAAATACATCCAAGCAAGTTAAAAGCATTCTTACATGAGCCGGAAGGAGTTTACAGTCAGAACATCAGTTAGCACTATATATTTAACGGGAGTCATGATCAATGTGTGTGCACCTACAGCAATCCCATATCATACCACTCCCATACAGTAGCCTGCATATACCCACCATGGAGAAGACAGCCTCTTCAACCTAACCTGAATGTACAAAATGATGGCCTTGGCCTTGGGGGCTGGTCCGTCGAATTCGGACTGTATAAAAAGAGTTGCTGAACATCTGAGTTTTCAAATGTGAAGCCTTCCTCTATCTTAGCCTACAGGAAGAGCCAGTCTCACCTCTGGCGCCGTGGCAGCCTGGCTCAGGTCCCTGCCTGATGGCCAAGCAGAATGTCAGTACAAGGCCCGCAGCACAAAGAGAAAACACGGTCAAGCTCTGTTCTGTTTCTGGATTTGAGTCACAGCTAACGTAAGCGATGAAAAGGCAATTGTTTCCACCAGCATCGTCAGTGTGAGAACAGCTCTCCCTGTCCGCTGCTCAGCCTTGTGCAGATCCCATTGTTCTCAGTCTTAGTGCCCCAGACCTGCGCAGTCTCTGGGAACCTCTGTAATTCCCTTCTTCCTACCTTTTACTCATACACACCATATATAACTGCAAAACAAAACCACAATATCCTTTCAACCTATTGCCTTATGCTGGCAGATGAGAGAGTCTAAGTGCCAGAGCATTAATTATCTTTCTTACTTTAATGCTTTATATGGAAAAGCAGGGACTTTAAACGACAAAGGTTGTTGCTATTGTTGCTGTTTTAATTGCCAAGAGGACAGGCGTGGCTGCACACACCTACCGTCCCAGGGCTCAGGGGGTAATGTAAATTTGAGACCATCCTGGGATACACAGTAAGACCAATTCTTCAAAATTAAAAACAAAATAAAAAACAAAAGACTATAGAAACCTTATTACATCATAATGCTCATACAATGGTTTATAAGCTTTATCTTTCCTTGGTACAGTTTATCTAGATTTAATATAGTGATTCTAGATCATATTACCGTTAGCAGAGTTTCGCTTTCTCTGTCTTTTTTGATATGTGAGCATTCTAAAGCTGGCTTGTTCATAGAAATATTAGATGTCTAGTCAGACCAACAGATGAGCACGTGCCTAGTGCTACACAGACAAGACAGTTTTGTGACCCAAGGCGGTAATGCCTGGCAACAAGAGACCTCAAAATGAAGCACCATGGCGGGGCGGGGGGTGATACAGAACAAGTAGGTTTGGGATTGGCTAGCTTGTGTAAGCTTCCTCAGCTTGGGGATAGAGGGTGTAAAGTTCTCCAAGCTTTCTCTACCTGACCATGCAGTAGTTACGGTAAAGACAGTGGTATAGGGTGTGTGTGGTGGGGGCAGTGGGGGGCTTTGGTCTTGCTGAACTCGGCTGTGATCACAAAGGCTGGTTCACTGGTGAGAGCGTCAATGACGCAGCCAGGTTGGAATGCTGCAAGTCCAGAGACCAGTTATCTTGGACCATCTTCAGCCTCCTTATTAGCCATCTACTGTCTTCCTCTGTACCCGACCTGACATCCTAGTGACCACTAGATAAGCCCTTTGGAATGCCTAGACAGACCCCATTTCCCACACCCAGAAGGCTGGGACTGCTGTCAGTCATCATCCGAGGCCTGGTGCTGAGACTCGGGCTTCTCCGGAACCTGCCTACTTGACGCTTCCACTCATGGATCTGAAAAGTGTCTTGAGCTACAACTTCCCTTGTTCTGTTGCTGCGAAACGGCGCGGAACTGGGACCATGTTGGAAGATGACATTTGGGTGCGTGGATCTGTCTTCCTGGGCCCTGGCCACTCATATTTAACTCCAGAACAGATGATCTCTTCTGTTCCTTTGAGGTGAGAGCTGTTTTGCTTTGTTTTGTTTTTCTATAGGCACAGGAAGGACAGAGGAACGATGGAGGCAGGAGACACACTGATGGGGCCAGTCCCGCCCAGACTGGAAGGGCAAATGTGGCACTGAAAAGTCCATCTCAGCATTCACTGTCAGCCTGGTCTACACAGGGAGCCCCCAGCCACCTGGGCTACATACATGGTGAGACCGCCTCAAAAGGAAGAAGAAAGGCAGGCGAGAGAGGGTGGAGGAAGGCAGAAAGGCACTTCTAAGGACGGCCTGGGTTAAAATGTACTTTTGCCACCAATCTAAGTCCAGTTTTTAGTAACATCGCACTGCTTCATGTAAAATACAGACGCCTCGGAACAATGTCCCCAGCTCCTCCCCTTGAACGGCCTGCATTTGTTTTATTTACTCATGGGGTATAAACATCCCACACATTGTCTGCTAGGTCAATTGATTCACTTATCCTTTGTTTAGTTCTCTTTTTATATCTTCCTTGGTTCCGGGTATCTGCATTTCTGAACTGCTCTATATGGGACACACTTTCTTTTCCATGCTGACCTTGAATTGAACGCTTTGAGTGTAGGCCTGCCGTGGGGCACACACCTGTAACCCCAGGACCCAGAGTGTCATGAGAGGGTGAGAGGGCAGGGAACTGAGTCAGGAACTTAAAACCAGTCTCAACTATAAAGGGAGTCCCAATTCATCCTTGGCTAAGCAAGATCTTGTCTCAAAATCAATTATAACAGAACTAAAACAAGAGAAAGACCCTTTTTGTTATGTACAGCTGCATAAAACTTCCATGTGTACTACAATTTTCTTGGTGAGGGATCTTATTCCATATCTTTGCCATTGTGAGTTGTACAGTGCTAAAAACAGAGGTGTAAAAATCTCCGTGGGTGCGGAACAGATTCTTTTAGGTCTATTCCTATTGCTGGTGTAGCTAGATCAAATGGTAGGCATGTTTTCAGTTTCTGATGAGTCCCCTATCGATTTCACAGTGGCCGCATCTATTTATATCCCTCTCCTCACTGCTGCAATTCCTGTCATAGGTTTCCTTTACGGCAGCCATTCTGCCTCCAAAGCACCAAGAATTTTCATTTCCCTGAAGGATAAGGGTATTAAAAATATTTCAAACACTTATTGAATTTCTTTCATTCAAAACATCACTCATTCATTGATCGACTGAGAGGGTGGAGTTCAACCATTGGAGCCTCTTGAAGTCTCTAGGTGTTAATGGCTGACCTGATGTACCTTGGACCCGGCTTCCCTCCACCCCTGCAGGCTGCTCACTCTGCAGACTGACCCTGTGCCTAAGTCAGAGCGTCCCACTCACGAGCTCTGGAGATGACTTCCTGCTGCCAAGTCCTTTCCCGGACGTCCTGACCTGAGCTCGCATCTTCAAGTGCTGTCTTCTAGCAGCTCTGGAGTTTCAGGTCTCACGTGCAGGTCTTTGATCCAATTTGAGTAAATTTTCGTGCAGAAATAAGGTTCCACTCTTGGCTTTTATATGTGGACATCCAGTTTTCCCAGAACCATTTCTTGGAGAGGCTGTCATTTGCAAAGTATGCATTTGACACCTTTGTGGCCATGTGATTTATTTCTTGGTTCTCCTATTCTATATTCTAAATTCTAATTATACTCTATTTTGTGTGTGTGTGTGCTTCTGTATGAATTTTATAATCCTACTTCTGTAAAAGATGTCATTTGAATTTTGAGGGGGGTTGTTTTGAATCTGAAAGTCACTTTGATTAATAAAATTATTTTCATGATATCAATTCTGACAATCCATAAACATAGATCTTTCCATCTTTTAGTTTTTTTTCTTCAATTTTTGTTTCGGTGTCTTAACTTTTTATTGTAGAGGTCTTTCACTTCTTGATTAGGCTGTTTTTATTTTTTTAACTATTTCTGATGGGATTCCCTAACCCCACCCCAATTTCTCCCACTGGGTTTTATATGCCCATTTTGTACCCTACCACTTGGCTGAAAGTCTTTGTCAGATCTAAGGCCTCTCTGGTAGAGTCTTTAGGGTCTCTTGAGCGTCAGATCATCTGCAAATTGTGGACAGCTCCTTTCCTATCTGTATCCCTTTTATTTCTGTCTCTTATTTTAGCCAAGACCTCAAGCCCTATACTAAATAAAGGCTGAGAAAATGGACATCTTCACCTTATTCTGGAATTTACAGGAGATGCTCTAAGATTTCACTGTTCAGTGTAACGCTGGCTATAGGCTTGGTGTATATAGCCTTTATCATGCTGAGGTGTGCTTCTTCTGTCCCTACCTTCTTTGGAACCTTTACCATAAGGGATGCCAAACTTACCAAGGGCCTTTTCTCCGCTGATTGAGTTGGTCATAGAATATGCCTTATGTCTTTTCATCTATTTTTTATATCATTTATCAATTTGCATATGTTGAAACATCCTTGTATCACACTATAATGAACCCAACCAACATGGCCATGATGTATGATGTTCTTCAGTTTGGTTTGCAAGACTTTTTGTGTCTATGTTCATCAGAGAAGTTTGTCGACAGATTTGTATCTTTGCTGTTGGTATCAGGATAATGCTAACATTGTAGTGTTCCTTCCCTGTGTGGTTTACGGTTTGTTGACTATTTAAAAGTTGAATTGAATTCAAGAATAAATTTATCCATCCCTAGACTTTTCTTTATTAAGAGCCTGATTACTGTTTTAATCTTATTGCTTTTTAGAGATGTATTAAAATTAGTTATAGCCTATTGATTTAAGTTTGATAGATCATACATGTATAGGCATTCATTTTTTTCTATATTTTGCAGGATTTGAGACCCTTGAGTTTTCAAAGTATTCCCCAATGATCATCTAGATTTCACCGGACTCTGCTTTAGCTGCTGTTTTCATCTCTTGTATTAATTTGGGTTTCTCCTTTCTTTCTGTTGGCTAGATTGACTATCAGTGCTCACCAGTCTTGTTTATTTGCTCAAAGATAATGGCTCTTTGATTGATTTTCTTTTAGTCTCTGTGTCCTTAATTTTCACCCTCTACCTCTATTTCTTTATCACTTGCTGCTACCTACTGCTTTAAAGTTTGGTTTTGGCATGCTTTTGTCTGCTTGTATGGTGCTGAGAACTGAACTTGGGGTCCACACACGTTAAGCAGGCATTCCATCGCTGAGTTATTCCTGCTCTTGTTCTTATTTTTCCTGGACCTTGAAGCATATCGTTATATTATTGATTTGAAATGTCTCTGACTTTTTAAATATAATCTTTCTTTTTTTCCCCTTGGTTTTTCGAGACAGGGTTTCTCTGTGCAACAGCCCTGGCTGTCCTGGAACTCACTCTGTTGCTCTGTAGACAAGGCTGGCCTTGAACTCCCAAAGATTTCCTTGCCTTTTCCTTCCGAGTGCTAGGATTAAAGGTGTGTGCCATCACCCTCTGACTATATGATCATTCTAACCTATAAACGTTTAGCAGCCTTACCTGTGTCCCAGAGGTTACAGTAAATTAAGCTTTTGTTTTCATTTGATTCTGAGAATTTTAAATTTCACTCCCTGATTTCTTCAATGAACCGGTGGTTATTCAGAGGGCGTCACGCAGTTTTGAAGTATCTGTGCAGCTTCTGCGATCCCTCCGACCTCCTTACAGGTCCTTTTATTGCATCAAGAAGCCATATGAAAGCTGGGCAGTGGTGGTGTACACCTTTAATCACAGCACTTGGGAGGCAGAATTTGAGACCAGCCTGGTATACAGAGCTAGTTCCAGAACTGCCTCCATAGCTGCTGAGAACCAAAAAATAAAAAGTAAAATAATAATAATAATAATAATAATAATAATAATAATAATAATAATAATAATAAAATAAGAAGTCATATGGAGTGATTGACTTAGCCCCCATAGGGTTGTATGATACACACTGCAATGTTCACACAATAACCAATTCCAATACATCTTTCAGAATTTGCCTCCATGGTTAAGCAACATATGATTACAAATGTTTGGGGCTGACAGTGCATCATGTTGGCATCACATCTAAAAGGCAAAAAAAAAAAAAAGCAAATAAAAAACAATGAGGGCTGTTCTTCTGACTTTTACATGAGTTTGAGGTGGTTTCAAACTTAAAAACATTGAAAAACATTCTAGGAATGTGTGCTTTCCAACACATCCTGGCACTGTGGCAATAACTGAATGGATTTGAATAATAACAGTCATAGTTTATACTACACTAACCTGTCTTCTCAGTTTAGACATAAAATACTTATTGATCCTGTGGCCCTTCCTTTTGTTTGATTTAAAGTGAAACGTAGGAATATTTGTCTTTGGATTTAAACTACCAGTGTTGAGTTATTTTGAAAATGAAAACACTTGAGACCTGGACATAAACAATGTGTCAAGCCTTAAGGGACCACAAGTGAAAGGCAGGTACTTTAAAAACCTGACAAGTTGGGGCTGGACGGGGGCTCAGCAGTTAAGAGCCCTGGCTGCTCTTCCAGAGGACCTGGGTTCAAGTCTCAGCACCCATATATATGGTGACTCACGACTGTCTGTAATTCCAGTTCCAGGGGATCCAACACCCTCACATAGATACACGTGCAGGCAAAACACCAATGCACATAAAATAAAGCCATAAAAAAGCACTTGCCTTAAAAAAAACTGACAAGTGGTTTCTAGAATTGTAACATCAGTAGGCTTTTCTTGTTTTTTGTTTCCTTCGAAATTTGCAGTTTTAAACCAGGCGTGCCTAAAATCTCGGCATTCAGGAGTCTGAGGCAGAACAGTGAGTCTCAGGCCAGGCTAATTTATACAGAGACTCAGCCAAGAATAACGCTTTACGGGTTTGTTAGAAGAGTACTTATGTTAAAGGTCTTATTTTCTTTTTGTTGGGCTTTCTACAGGTGAAGTTCCTAAGCTGTGGCTCAAACACCATGAAGAGGCAATGATCAATAAAGACAAAAGGAAACAGGTGTTTGGAAACTTTCATGAGCATCTCCTTCCGCCTTTCTGTCTTGTCTCCCCTGCTTCTATTACTTGGATATGTGATGAAGTCATCTCAGTTTCTATTAAGATTCCTGAATGTCTTGTCAAAGACATACATGGTTCATATACTCAAAAGTTTTAGCAAATTTATTTTTGTTAATGACTTAGCTGGAAAAGCAGTCCCTTCTGAACCTGGCTGGGTTCTAACCGGGAGAAAGGTCAGCCTCCTTCCATCTGGAGAACTCTACACCACATGTGAATGAGACAAGAAATTCAAGGAGTTGCATTTTCAAATCTTTTTCATTCCCTAAAATTCAAGTTAACTTATTTTTCAAATATTTATATGGCTTGTGTTCTGTGCCAGATACTGTCTTAAGAGCATTTAAAAAATTAACTCACCTACTTTTTTTTTTTTTTTTTTTTGGTTTTTCGAGACAGGGTTTCTTCTGTAGCTTTTGGAGACTGTCCCGGAACTAGCTCTTGTAGCCCAGGTTGGCCTCGAACTCACAGCGATCCGCCTGCCTCTGCCTCCCGGGTGCTGGGATTAAAGGCATGTGCCACCACCGCCCGGCAACTCACCTACTTTTTAGGCAATTTCATGAGGTACTTTTCTTATTTCACAGGTAAGAACAGTGAGATACAAGAGTAATGAGTAACCCGGTAGTGGAGGCACAGGCCTTTAACCCCAGCACTTGGGAGGCAGAAACGGGCAGACCTGAGTTCGAGGCCAGCCTGGTCCACAGAGTGAGTTCCGGGACAGTGAGAGCTACACAGAGAATCCCTGTGTGTGTGGGGGGGGGGGGTGGGGGGGAGGTGTAGGGGGAAAGAGCAATGAGTAACTTAGATGCATAATAACGGGAATATAGCTGGGACCCCTGCGTTTGGGGTCCACAGTCTTTCACACAGTCTGGTCCAGTGAGCTATCTCTTAGTAAAAAGTGCCTTTCTATACAAAATCTAGAACTTAAAAATCAATTAAATTTCAGTTGATTCAGTAAAGATTGGAATGTCACACACAGGAACCAGAAATAAGGCCCTAACAGAAAGGATGGAAACTAACTGGTGAGTTTCACAGCGTCCTGGAATCCAGAAACCGTGCGTTGGCCTAGCAAAAGAAGGCAGAGCAACAGCGGCCACACTGGAAACCGGGAATCAGGATCGTTGGCTGCTCGGGGTTCAGAATGGAGGAGTTGGAAGAAGGCAAAAACCAGGGCCTTCCTTTACAGACTAGCAGAGTGTGGGGCCGAGAGCGACCCAGGGAGGCTCTGCGCTTGCCTAGCCTACGTGAGGTGCTGGGATCAGTTCTCCACACTACAAAACAAGAGCTGTGCTATAGGCCCCAGGCTCAGCAAAGCACTGTCCAACACTGCATGGCCGCTGGGAAGAGCCAACTGAAGGCTTACAAGAGGACCTCAGCTCTTCACTGCAAGCACACTCTTGTGAGGTCCCCAAACGCAAAACCCACGCGGAGTAAGACATGTGGGAGAACAGGAACAGGAAAGATCCCAATTGTAACCCATAAAAACTCATTTTCCAAGACAGGGTTTCTCTTGTCCTGGAGCTCACTCTGTAGACAGAGTGGCCTCACACTCACAGAGATCCATCCTGCCTGTCTCCCAAATGCTGGGATTGAAGGCGAGCACTACCATGCTCAAAAAACACAATTCTTTATAAAAAGATGTATTTATTTTTATAATTTATTTTTATTTTATTTGTATAAACATTTTTCCTCTGTGCATGCATGCATGTATGTATGTATGTATGTATGTATGTGTACTTTGTGTGCCTGGAGCCCAAAGAAGCCATAAGAGAGAGAAGGAATCCCTGAAATTGGGGTTACCAATGGGTTGCAAGCCCACATGGATGCTAGAAACCAAATCCAGGTTCTCTCCAGAGCAGACAGTACTCTTAACCACCAAGCCATCAAGAACATAATCCTTAAGTATGAATAGAATTAGTCAAATATGTGTGTTAAATCCAAACACTATGACATTCTATATAGTCATATATAGAGAATACACACATGCACACACACACACACATACATATATATTCTATATAGAGGGCTTGAGCATCTGTAGATGTTGGCCCCTGCTGAGTTCTAGAACCCATCCCCCATTGGTACCAGGGGACAACTGTAACTAAGAAAGGATAAAGATGTCACAGAAGTGATTATTTGGGTCTCCTGGAACTGGATCTCCTAATGACTGTGAACCACCATATGGGTGCTGGTACCCAAACTCAGGTCCTCTTCCAGAGCAGCAAGTGCTCCTTAACACTTTATTGACCAACCATTTCCCCAACCCCAACAGCCCCAATTTGTAATTAGAAAACTTCCTCAATGTTCTGTGGTAGAGAACAACATACTAAATATTATTGCTATTTTCTATCCCCTCTTACATTTAAACTAACAGTAAGAGACACTTTCCTGTTTTCACAAAAATTTTATGGTCACGAACCAATCACAATTTACCCCAAATCATTTGGATGATCTACGTTTAAGTGGCCATTTTCTTTAGTTTAATGGGTTAGCAATATAACTGTAAGGCATACAACTTCCAAATACTGGGAGAAAAAAATAATGGAAAAGCTAAATAAATATATTTAATGATTTCCTAGATATGACCCTGGAAGCAGAGGCAACACAACAAAGATAGACATATAGGACTACATTAAAATTGAATTTCAGTTAAATGACAATCAACAGAGTATCTTCGTATTAAAAAAAAAAAAACTAAGTCAATAACCCAGGCCTGGAGTTAACCTATAATCCCCAGCACTCTGAAGGCTAAGGCAGAAAGAGCAGTAGCAATTCAAGGCCAGCCTTGGTCATCTAGTAAGTTGAGACCAGTTTGGGCTACACAAGACCCTGGCTCATTAAACAGAAACAATGAAATACAAAACAATGAAATTAGCAGAAGATAGAATGAAAGACAACTTACAGAGTCAGAGAAAATATTTGCAATGATATGTTTGATAAGGAGTTAATAGACACAAGGAACTCAGATAATTAAGTAGCAAATCAGGTTATAACCACCGCCATGAAAATGGGGAGTTTGTAATTCTAGAATTCCCGAGGCTGAGGCAGGAGGACTGCCATGAGTTTGAGGCCAGGCAGGATTACATGGTAAAACTCTCTCTTCAACACTGAAAAGACAGAGAACTTGCTGCCACGTGACATGGATGACCTTGATGTGAAATGAACAGGGCTGGAGGATTCCAACCATATGAGGTAATGAGACAGGAATGAACAGGGCGGAGGGTGAGGGTTAGTGTGCAAAGTCTCAGATTTCAGCTTTACAAGAGGAAAAAGTTTAGGGGGTGTGTTGCACAGTATTAATATAATTACCACTGAACATTTAAAAAATCATATTTCTCTAATTTTATTTTTGAGATTTTCATACAAATATACAATGAAATATGATTAGATCTATCCCCATTTCCCAACTTCCTCATATCTCCCCCAACTTCACCTTTTTTAAAATTCTGTTTTTGATCACCCACTAAGCCGAATTGGTGCATGGGTATGGAGTCATCGGCCGGAACACGGGAAACCCACCAGAGGGAGCTCTCGAAAGTCAGAGTGAGTCTCCTTCGCTGAGCAGCTATCGACGATGGGCAACAGCTCCTCAGTTCAGGATGGGGTCTGGGCAGTACCTTCCCTCTGTGCCTGAATTTTGGGTAGCTTAACCTCGTTAGCGGCCAGGGGTTGGGAGGATTCGTTCCGTTCAGAGGATGGGGCTCAACGGCCAGCAGTCTCCTAGCAACAGCCTACAACCGACTCTGCCTCCAGTTCAGGGATGCACCAACACTCTCTTCTGCCTCCTTAAGCAGGTGAGAGGAATGTGGCTAAAGGTACATTCTTGCAACATAATATTCATGGAAAAGAATGAGGCAGATATATGTCTACATGTGCAGAGAAGTATGCTGCAGGTATGTAACCAACAGTAAAAAAAATACAGATCGATCTCTCTCTCTCTCTCTCTCTCTCTCTCTCTCTCACACACACACACACACACACACACATACACACACAAATAAAGTATTCAGCCAGAAAAAAAAAAAATAAGAAATCCCCGAATTTGTGGCAATATGGATGAAACTGGAGAACAAAATATTAAGAAACCAGGTACAGAAAAATACTACATGCTTTCTTCTGTATGGAAGCTAGAAAGAGTTCATTTGTGTAAGTAGAGACAATAGGTCACCAGAGGCTAAGATGGGAAAGAAAAACAGAAAAATGTTTGATAAACATTACCAAAATAGTGACACTGGAGTAAGTTCACAGAATTTTACGGTACAATAAGGTGACTTTCAGAATAACTTCTCAGGGCTGGAGAGATGTTGAGCAGTTAAGGATCACTGGCTGCTCTTCCAAAGGTCCTGAGTTCAATTCCCAGCAACCACATGGTGGCTCACAACCATCTGTATGTAATGAGATCTGGTACCTTCTGCAGGCATACATGTAGACAGAACACTATATACTTATCTTCAAATAAATAAATAAAACCAGAGTAACTTCTATTTTAGAAAGCAGTATGAGTGACTCAAAGATTCACAGCATTAAGAAATCGTGATTGTTGGGTCGAGCTCCCAGAGTCCAGTTGAAGAGAGCAAGGGGGTCAAGACCATACTGGGGAAACCCACAAAAACAGCTGACCTGAACTAGTGGGAGCTCACTGACTCATGACTGACAGCTGGGGAACCTGCATGAGACCACACCAGGTCCTCTGAATGTGGGTGACAGTTGTGTGGCTTGGGTAGTCTGTGGGGCCACTGGCAGTGGGACCAGAATTTATCCCTAGTGAATGAATTGGCTCTTTGGAGTCCATTCATTCTCTATGGGATACCTTGCTCAGCCTAGATACGAGGTGGGGGATTGTGGGGTGGCTTGGTCCTGCCTGTAAGTGATGTGCCAGAATTAGTTGACTCCCCATGGGAAGCCTTAACCTTCTCTGGGGAGTAAATGAGGGGAGGTACGGGAAGCAGGAGGGGAGTGGGGACTGGGATTGGTATGTAAAATGAAAAAGAGGTTGATTATTTAAAAAAATTCCAAATGTAGGGAGAACTGCAAATCCCCTACATTTTGCAAACATGCACACCTAAAATGCAAAAGCTTCGCAGCAGCTCCCATTATCTGACAAAAAAGGAAATATCTGAATAGAAGATCTAATTCGTGAAATGTTGAATGAAGAGCATATAAATAACCCATCAGGAAATACTTCAGTTCCTTTAACTGCCTCTTGGTGAACTTGAGTAAATATTTTTTAATTCTTTAAGTTTAGTATGGGACACGTATAATGAGATAAAAATTAGACATCTAAAGCTGACATTTGAGTCTTCTTGATCAGGGTTTTTTTTTTTTTTCAAACTTTCCTCCAGTTGGGAATGGGTTTATAATATGCCCCAGTGTAACTAAGGCTGTGTCCTATGACTACAGCACTGTGCATACAGGTCAAGGTGGTGAGTGGCTGGCCACCACTGGTTCCCTGCCACAAGATAAATGCACACAGCAGTTTCGAATGCATACAAAATCTACTATGTGGATTATTTGTGGAGCTGATAGAACCATTTTTATGAAAACTAGGATCGTATCCTTTTAATCAGCTGTTGGGATATTATTTTAAAATAAAGCCAATTGAGCTTAAAAAAAAACGTGCTTCTAAGTAGATGCAAATTCAAACTACCCCGATTTCATCATTACATGCTATCTACACGTTAAGAATCACACTGCATACTGTATTTGTACAAATTTAAGTTGAAAGCCTAGCATATGGGAGGCCGAGTTTAATTCCTGAAAACAAAATGAAAATCTTTATAGTGATAAAAACATAATTTACAATTTTAGTAACACAATTTTTGGGGGTGTTCTAAGTTAATGAAAAATGCAAAATGTGAGGTGAAAATGTTTTTACTTTTGCAGAAAATGAACAGGAACTTGTGTGATTTAATGTGCTCTGAAAATGTTAGCCCTAGGATGAAAATAAAAGTTCACTTATTCCATGCTCTCTAGTTGATCCGCCCCACCTCTCTTCCATTGAGGTGATCCATTTAGAAATCTCTTAACTGGGTCTTAGAGTTTTCTCAAAGAAAAGCCTTGCCGGGCGGTGGTGGCGCACGCCTTTAATCCTAGCACTCGGGAGGCAGAGGCAGGCGGATCTCTGTGAGTTCAAGACCAGCCTGGTCTACAAGAGCTAGTTCCAGGACAGGCTCCAAAGCTACAGAGAAACCGTCTTGAAAAACCAAAAAAAAAAAAAAAGCCTTGCAGGTAGCTAATAGCAGTAGCCTAATAGCAGTTAACTGCTAATAGCAGTTGAAGCAGATACTGTAGTCACAACAGAATGGATTTAAGGAAGTCTTGTAAGTTGATCCAGCCTCCCAATTCGAGAATCTAAAGTTGGAATTTGACTCTGTAGCCACTTTCCACTCAGCACCCTTTTGCCTGTTTATCTCACATCCACAATACACATAAGGCCCTAGGGACGGCAGGTGCAGAGACCTGAGACTGCAGCCAAGGGGCTTCAACTCCCTAGGAAATGGCAGTGCTCTGAGTCAGTCATTTCTCCCTTTAACTCCTACAGGATTCAGAGAGCCATGATTCACGGCTAACTACCGTCCTTCTTAGACTCATTCTCAAGGCTCTAAAAATGACTTTTACTCTCTGGAAGCATTTAAAAAACTTGAAAGGTAAAATTTTTTAAATTTTTGTGTTTTGTAATTAGGTCTTACTATGCAGCCAGAAGTTAAGAGACCCACCTTCACTGCTGGGATTAAAGGCCTGCATTGCCACACCCAATTTGTACATTTTAGTTTTTTTGAAAGCATGTTTTTGATCCATGCTCATTACCTACTACTAAATGAAAACAATGTGGGTGAAGCTGCATCTTCACTCACAAAATGGTCTTTGGCCATAATGATCCATCTTCATAGAATTTAACCTTTCGGTTTACTCAGGATGCTGAGTAATATGCCTGTCTAGGGAGACTCAGTAGTGACTGACATACAGCCTTGGTTGTCCATTTAACACACCTGGTATGAAGGACCTGCCTTCCTTCACCAATTAGCCTGCTGGGCATTTTAATTGATACAGGTCTAGCCCACTGTGGGAACCATTCCCAGGCAAGTGGGCCTTTGACTATGTGATTGAGAGAAGCCAGTAAATTTAACTGGTCAGAAGGAAAACCCAGGCCCATTTCCAGTCAATGTATTCTCTGACTAACCCTATTAAGTGACTAAATGGCAATCCAAATGTCATAATTTGCAAAATATTCACTTCTAGAAACTGTTTCTAAAAAATTAAGTCTTCATCTGGCTATCCACTGGATAATTATCATTACACACCTTAATAGATCACTCTTGACACTAGTTAAGTGGTGGGACACTGTTTCCCAACACTGAACCTCCCCAGCACTTACACAGCTAATTTCACTATAAGACCTACTGCGAAAAAGTCTTCCTGGTTAAGCTCTAGGATGCTTTTTTCAAAATTACGACCTTGTGCGTTAAAATGGAATATGCACACTTAGGTCCAAGTCACAAAACCCAAGCTGGATGACTATGCTGTACCTTCAGTGCTCTACTTTGACAGACCCTGCCACCCCGCACTTCACAATGTAACTGTAAGAGCAGACACCACCAGCAGCTTGGGTCTAGATTTTCCTTAGTACAGTCTCTGGACACCTCAGTAACTTTCTATAGAGTCAAAGCAAGCTACACTAGGGGCTTATGCTTATAATTGGGAAGGCACTGTGACTAAGCACGACCCCGGGTGCTGACCACTTAAGGGTCACATAATCAGTCTGTTGTCTGGTATCAACTTAATTTATCCTTTAAATTGGCCTAGTGCCTCTAGAAAAGCTGTTCCTTTTCACCTGACCCATTTCTTACACACCTCTAAATGGTTCACCACTGCACGGCTTAGCAGTTAAAAGAACACATTCTCTTGCTAAGGACTCAGGTTCAGTTCCCAGCACCTATGCAGTGGCTCAAAATCGCCTGCAACTACAGTTCCAGGCAATCTCACACCCTCTTCTAATCTCTGCTTGCACCAGACACCCGAGACACTTAAACATGCAATAAATTTAAAAAAAAAAAACTGTTTCAAAAAAAAAGTCAACAAATTCTAACCGATCAAGTCAATTTATTAAAACAGTTGACTTAGGCATCTGCAATGGTGACTTCAACCTCCACGCCCGGCTCAATACTGATGGACGTAATCTGTTTAACTATCTCGGAGGGGCTGTGCAAGTCAATGAGGCGCTTGTGGATTCTCATTTGGAAACGATCCCACGTCTTGGAGCCTTCACCACAAGGTGTCTTTCTCGTAGTGATCCTCAGGGTCTGCAACGAAACAAACTCAAGTGTACCCACGAACCATTTTCTCCACCCACCATCAGGTGTGTCAGGTCCCAGCAACTTCCGTCAGCCAGCGGCGCCTTTGGAGTTGGCTGCTTTAAGTAAGGCATAAGCCAGGCAGCACCATTAGGTGCTTGCTAAACTGTACAAACTCATTTCCGTCTGTGTCTCTAAGTATCCCCCGGGCAACCAAACCCCGAGACACCAAGCGCACCGTTTCAGACCACCGGAAGATTCTGGCACTTACCTTGGTGGGCATGCGCACCGGGCCCTTCACTTTCAGGTTCTTCTCCTTGGCGCCTCTGATCAGGTCGGCACACACTGAAGGGCCAAGAGACAGACGCTCTTTCATTTCGGTTAACTCAACCCTCCCCAGTCGCCCCCGGGAAGCTGGCCCGTCGGCTCAGAATAGCGTAAACACTATCACAGCCATTCAACCATTTGGGTCTCCTCATCGCCGACCGCCCCGCAGCTGAGGAAAGCGCCCGAGGGGCGAGCCCCGACCCCGCCACACTGACCCTTCTCCAGCGACTTCACGTTGCGGCTGGTGAGCGTGATCCTTATGCGGTGGATCGCCACCTCGGGCTCCACGGGCGTCTTCCCGGTGTCTTTGAAAGCCTGTTACCACCCCGGCGGGAAAACAAACAGCGACCCGTCAATGGCGGCCCGCTCCCGAGACGCCGACGCCACCGGGGCCGTCGCCGCGGCGGGAAACCCTCGGTTCGCCGGCGCCCGGAAACGCGAGCCCCGCAGACGCCCCGGGCCGCGCGGCGCCGTCCCCCGCCTCACCATGGCTGCGGTGCGGGCTTCCTGACCGACTTGTTCCTCGGCGGGGAGCGAACAGCGGTGAGTCAGGACGGGAGCAGGCCGTGCGGAGCTCCGCGGCGCACACCACCACGCCTCAGAAAGGAGGGCGGGAGGGCCGGCGGGCGCTTATATACACACGCTCGCATCCGGGTCCCTCGCGCCCCGGAACGGGAAGCGCCCTGCCCGCCAAGGGGCGGCGGCGGGAGGCCGGGCCTGCGGCGCTCGCGGGTTGGCGGGAAAAAAAAAAAAAAGGGAGGTCGCGCGCGCGTCCCCTGCCGGCTCGGCGGAGTCACTGCCCTGATCCGGAGGACGCGGGAGGCTGGAACCCGGTGAACGTCCTGTCCCTTGCAGGACGCTGACCCTTGTGGTCTTTAAGAGCGAAATACCCTTCCCGTGCACACCCAATCCACGCGATTTGTCCTGGCAAGTGATCCGCTTTCCTGGGTTTAAGTGGCACGCGCCTTGGGGGAGAGCTATCCGACGAGCCCGGCGTTTAAATTTATTTACTTTCGGTGCTGGAGCTAGAATCCGGGGCTCAGCAGGAAAAAGCACCTAAGCCACGAGCCCGACACCCTGAGTTCGGTCCTGTGAGTCCTCGGTGGAAGGAGAGACTGGATTCCGGAAAGTTGTCGTCTGACTTCCGATCGAGAGCTGTGGCATCCACTCCCACCCCCCTATTAATAACCCAAATTACATTTTAAAAAAATTATTCGAAAACTGTTTTTCAGAGCCGAAATGTCCTTTTGTGACATCTCCGCTTTGGACTTCCCAGAACATAGGAAATGTCTATATCGGCTAGGAAAGACCCGAGTTTAGCGTCCACACCTTCAACTAAGAGAAGGCGAAGTCCAACCCCAGGGCTCTGTGGGGTCACAGCGCAGGTACCTGCAGCCCGGCCTGGGACCTGGGTGCCCAGTTTTAACACATCCTCTCCTCTAGGTCGCGATGACGCAATGTGTACTGACTAAGACCTCCGAGGACTCCTCAGGACGAAGCATTTGTTCATAATAAAACCCGTGTCCAAACACAGCAGAAGGAAAGCCAAGCCAGGTCAAACGCCCTGGGAAGCAGGGGAGGGTGCAGGTTGACCTCCCCCTCCAAACTCCCTCCCCGTCAAGGGTAAGGATTTGGTCAACTGGACTATAAACACGGAGGTGGGTTTAGGACAGGACAGGAGAAAATAACAAAGTTATTTGCTCAGACCTGCCAGACTGGTGAGGGTCTGAGCACTGCTCTCTTCCAATCAGAACTCCATTTAAAGACTTTCTCTTCTGATCTTTGTGAGAGAACTACATCTTAGGACCGGCACTGGCTCCCTTGCTGGGTGATACTCAACCTAGCTAGGAACCGGCTTTCTGGTTCGCAACGTACATGTTGTTTTGCATTGAACAATTAAGATAAGTGTTAAACTAGATTTTTTTTTTCAAGATCAATTGTTTTTAAATATAACCCATTGACTGCAAAAAAACTCCTAGTATATTTCTTTTTTTTTTTTTTTTTTTACTTAGTCTTACTAAGTAGTCTTGGCTGACCTGGAATTTCTAGATATCTCCCCACCTCTGCCTCCAGAGTGCTGGGATTAAAGGCATTGGCCACCACCCCAGCCAAAACCTGCTTTCTTACCTTAGTACCTGTGACCTCCACGAACGTATTATAGCGCTATCTTCAGCAAATAGACAAATGCATACTCGCCCAGTGTCCTGAGCTGTGATTGGTACTAGTATCAAGAGGAGTTGCATCTTCAGAAGCCTGGCCAGCCGTGCTTCAGGGTTGTCCAGGAACTCAATGGAGTGCTTGAGAAGTACAATTAGAAATATTTTAGTAGCCCAGGCTGGCCTCAAACTTTAAATCCTCCTACCCAGTGCAAAGGATTACAGGGGCACGCCACCACTTTGAGCTAGAATTATTTTCAAAACCAAATCTTAGACTTTCCTTACTTCATAAACACTTGAGGAATGGTGAGCATGTTAACTTCTTGAACAATAAGAAAAGAATTTTTCTTAGCTTTTTAAAATTTTAAAATTTGTTTATTTGTAATTTTTTGGTACATTGGTATTTTGCCTGCATGTATGTCTGTATGAGGGTGTCAGATCCCCTAGAACAGAAGTTATCGACAGTTATGAACTGCCATGTAGGTGCTGGGAGTTGAACCTGGGACCTCTGAGGATTTCAGATCTCCTAGGACAGGCATTATAGACATTTATGAGCTGCCATGTGGGTGCTGGGAATTTAAACCTGGGACCCCTGGAAGAGCAATCAGTGCTCTTAACCCCCAAGCCATCTCTCCAGTCTCCAAGAAGATGGATTTTAAGATGGTCTCAGTAGCATTGGTCTGTAAACCCAGTTCTGGGGAACCATAGGCAGGAGATTCAAGACCAGCCTAGGCTACATATTAAGAACCCATTTCAAAAAACTAAGGGCTGGCTGCATGCCTTTAATCCATGTACTTGGGAGTCAGAGGCAGGCGGATATCTGTGAGCTTGAGACTAGGCTGGTCTACAAAGAGGATGCCACGACATTAAGGACTTTTACACAGAAATCCTGTCTCCAAAAAAATATTTTAAAAAGAAAAGAAAAAAAGAAAAAAAAAAAGCAAACCAAGGGCTGGGGATGTAGCTCAGCCGTGGAGCCCCTGCTAGCTTGCCCAAGGACTCCCTTGGACATCAGGCACATTATGATACACATGCGTTTATGCAGGCAAAACACTCCAATACATAAATTACACAAATCTTTAAAAAAGTTTTGAAACAGAAAGCAAAGGGGGTTCTTTAAAAATCGTAATTATGGCCAAGGAAGTAACCTGACTACAGAGCACCCACACAGCCTGCGTGAATGCTGGGTAACCCCCATCACCACACTGAATAAATAAATCAATAGAACCACCATATGTTCCAGAAACCCCACCCTTGGTTAGCTGTTAAATCAGTATCTCAGGGCTGGGGAGATGGCTCAGCTGGTAAGAGCTCTGGTTGCCCTTCAGGAGGATTCAGGTTTGGAAGTCTCTTGATGCCTGTGACTTCAAGCACCAATGGATCCCTTGCCCTCTTCGGGTCTCTGGGTACCCGTGCACAAATGGCATACACTAACAGACACAGGTCCTTAAATAAAAAGAAGGAGTGTTAAAGTCAGTATCTCAAAGAGACACCGTCTCATATCTGCGGCTGTGCTATTTACCATAACCGAGGTGTGGAGACAGCCTAAGGGTCTGGCAATAGATGAGCAACTAATGAGAAGGATGCATATACACAGTGGAGTATCGCCTGCCCTTCAGAAACCAATGCTGACGCATATCAGTGAGGCTGTTGGCATAGACTCAGTGGAGAAAGGAAGACAAAAAGTGCGTGCCCTCAATGATACGGAGGCTGATGTGGGAGGGTCTTCTGTTTGAGTTGATTTCATTGGTTAATAAAGAAACTGCCTGGCTCATTTGATAGGCCGGCCCTTAGGTGGGTGGACAGAACAGAATGCTGGGAAGTTAGTCAGACCGCCTCTCCTCAGGGAAACAGATGCCATGAAGCTCCGGCCCAAGATGGACGTACGCTGGAATCTTTCTGGTAAGGCACCACTTCGTGGTGCTACACAGATTATTAGATATGGGTTAATCAAGATGTGAGTAAGAGGCTGAAAGTAATGGGCCAGGCAGTGTTTAAATGAATACAGTTTGTGTGTCGTTATTTCAGGTTTTAAGCTAGCTGTGCGGGAGCCAGGAGGCCGGGAGCCGGGCAGCGGGAACGCAGCCCACAGCTCCTTATTACACGTGGCAACCAGAAAGTCTAACTCATAGAGGCTAAGAGGGAAAGGGGTTGCCAGGGACAGGGTGGGGCGGCATACTCTGGGGAGATGTTCAGTAAAAACTGCTATTTAAAATTTTCTTTTCTTTTTTTTCCTTCCTTCCTTCCTTCCTCCCTTCCTTCCTCCCTCCCTCCCTCCCTCCCTCCCTTTCTTCCTTCCTTCCTTCTTTCCTTCCTTCTTTGGTTTTTCTCCTCTGTGTAGCTTTGGAGCCTTTGGAACCTGTCCTGTAACTCACTCTGTAGACCAGGCTGGCCTCGAACTCACAGAGATCCGCCTGCCTCTGTGTCCCAAGTGCTGGGATTAAAGGTGTGTGCCACCACCGCCTGGCTCAATTTTGTTGGTTTTCATTTCAAACTTCTTGCTGTGTTTTTCCTCTTGAAAATTTGTGTGTAGAGTGCTGCCCAAATTTCTATGTTAATGTGTAAGGTTACTATTGAATGAAAAGTATGAATTAACAATAAGCAAAATGCTTAAGGAAAACACATATTTTCACCATTCAAAGATAAGCAACTTATACCCTTAGGTATGTATGTATCTTTTTAAAAATATGGCCTCTATCCTATGCACAATACGATTCAAAGAATATTTTATAAGTTTATTTCTGTTTTATTCCTTTTCTTTTTTAATTAAAATAATTGTTATAACAATTATTAGTGTGTGTGTAATATGTGTGCATAATGTGTGTGTGAATGATGTGTGTTATGTGTGTATGATGTGTGCATAATGTGTGTGTGAATGATGTGTGTTATGTGTGTATGATGTGTGTGAATGGGAAGGTTGTGTGTGTGTGTGTGAGTGTGTGAGAATGATATATGTGTATGATGTGTGTGAATGGGAAGGTTGTGTGTGTGTGATGTGTGTGCATAATGTGTGTGTGAGAGTGATATATGTGTATGATGTGTGTGAATGGGAAGGTTGTGTGTGTGTGTGTGTGATGTGTGTGAGAGTGATATATGTGTATGATGTGTGTGAATGGGAAGGTTTGTGTGTGTGTGTGATGTGTGTGAGAGTGATATATGTGTGTGATGTGTGTGAATGGGAAGGTTGTGTGTGTGTGAGAGTGATATATGTGTGTGATGTGTGTGAATGGGAAGGTTGTGTGTGTGTGTGTGATGTGTGTGAGAGTGATATATGTGTATGATGTGTGTGAATGGGAAGGTTGTGTGTGTGAGAGTGATATGTGTGTATGATGTGTGTGAATGGGAAGGTTGTGTGTGTGTGTGTGTGATGTGTGTAAATGGGAAGGTTGTGTGTGTGTGTGATGTGTGTGAATGGGAAGGTTTTGTGTGTGTGTGAATGGGAAGGTTGTGTGTGTGATGTGTGTGAGAGTGATATATGTGTGTGATGTGTGTGGAGAGTGATATATGTGTATGATGTGTGTGAATGGGAAGGTTGTGTGTGTGTATGATGTGTGTGAATGGGAAGGTTGTGTGTGTGTGTGTGATGTATGATGTGTGTGAATGGGAAGGTTGTGTGTGTGTGTGTGATGTGTGTGAATGGGAAGGTTGTGTGTGTGTGTGTGTGTGTGTGAGAGTGATATATGTGTGTGATGTGTGTGAGAGTGAATGGGAAGGTTGTGTGTGTGTGTGTGTGTGTGTGATGTGTGTGAGAGTGATATATGTGAGTGTAGGCAGAGAACAGTTGGTTCTCTTCACCCCACCTTCACGTCTGGTCTCGAGCCCAGCCTTTGTGAGTCATTTCTGCAATCCTCATTCTGCTTTTAGTTCTTAGTTCCAGGGATAGAACTCAGGCCATGAGGCTTCTAGCACCCAGCAGCAAGCGCCTTCACCTTTGAGCCATCTTTGCCAGGCCCCTTCCATCTCTTTTAATGACAAAGTGACTGAAGTCCCTAAAGAAACCGCGTCTGTATTAAAGACTGACTGGCCTAACCTCACCACGGAGTTAGTCAGTAGAGACAGCCGCGTATGAGAGTTAGCAGCACCTTGGGCTGGCTCTTTGTTGCTAATCCATGTCTCTTCTAGTTTTGTGACTGTTAGTTAAAACTTTTGAAATGTGTTATTATCTGACTATGGACTTCTACCACCTCTAAATCTAAGCATTATGAGTTAGCCTAAGAAACCTCCAGAACAGGCTTCACCCCGCACTGCTTCTGCTGTACCTGGCCGCTTACTGACCCCATCGACGTGTCTTGTCAATGTGTTGATTTGGGTTTTTTTCTTCGTTCTATGATCCTAAAACTTCACGGAATCTCTCTGAAGTGGAGCATATATTTTCAAGTTCCCCGAGGCTGTGGTCCTGAGCTATGAGCACTGATGTTTGGTTTGGGAGAAGTGCTCTCCCGTTCCCTCTGGAACAAGACCTGTGTTTGCATGAACACTGTGTATCATGAATTGTATGGAAGATTCTTTTGGACTTTTATCATGAATTGTGTGGAGGATTCTTCCATAGTTTTTAGATGTGGGTTTGTTTTCCCTTTTTTTCCCCTCTGATAAAAAGTCCTGGTGGGTGCATGGCTGTCTGTCAGGCCTCTTAACGTTAGTAGTGATGTGTGAGGCAGGGCATTTAGACATCATACCTTTGACATTTACCCCCTCCCCCCCCAACAATCATCCATCCCCTCCTGCTGTGACATCAAACACTGGTCCAGACGCCGCCCAATGTTTTCTCTGGGGCACATTTGGGACCCTCCCTCACCACCATTGACAACAATGACATCGACAGCAATGACAGGCAATGACAGATAAGTCACTGTCTCATCTTTAGCACTGTGGGTCAATTTTTAATTATTCTTGCTTTCCGAGAAAGCTGTACCTACCTAAATACATATTTCCTTCAACAGTAAGAATTCTAAGTGTGGAAAAGCTGAATTAAATATCCATTTTATTTTAACTTACAAAATAGTCTTGAGACAACTAGAAAATGTTTTCATTATCTCCCCTTAGCCCTTTTAAACCGTATTTTTCTTTGAAAAAGCTTTTGAAGACTTGCGTTGCACTCTGTATTCTCGTGAGTCTGTGAACTGCCACCTACTGGCCTTTTGGCATAATGACATTATCATCCTATTCCTTCCAAAAGGAAAATTGTGGCAGTTGAAAGCGACTTAATTCATGGGACATGGGAATATTTGTGAATAGAATAATGAAGCTATATGGAAAATTAGCATTGGAGAGTCTGTGAAAATGGTGTCGTCTTTCTGTAATTTGGGGCTTAAATAGACATTTAATTTTAAACTTCATCAGTCTGAAAATTAAAGGTAAAACCTAGAAAGCATTTAAAACCCCTGACTGCCCAGGCTGTATTGCTCAGGGAATGGACCAGAGAGACAGCTCCTCTTGAGTATCTAGCATTGCAGGATGGCCCTAGCAGGTCCCGCAGCGTCACTCTCGGAAGTAATCTGTCTGTGTTGGTATACAGCCATTGATCTTTATGCCAGCGTCAGGGGACGTTCTGCTTAGGAAGAAGCTAAAAAAGTTAGACGATGGGCTCAGGGCCAGGGAGAAGCCAGTGTGTGTGCTTAGCCGGCGGGCTGCAGAGTCAGGACAAGGCAGGGGTCACTGTCATCAGCAAGTCTGAGATAGAAAACCCTAGTGTTCAGTAACAGGAGCAGAAGGGCCTTCTGTAGTTTCCTAGGAAAGGTCACAGATTTTCCTGGGGATAGGAACGGAGGCCTGGTGGATGGTGTTTCAGACTCGACTGACCCTAGTCATGCTGAGCAGTAGCCACCAGGCACTATGCTAACTGTCCTCCCTCACCTGTCCCTGGGAACTAGACCTGTTTGCTGCTGTGGCCACCACCATCTCCAGAAGGATTCGAAGGATTCAACATATTGGCTGTTTCATTATGCAATAATTTTTTATTTTTATTTTTATTTTCCATTATTAATTATTATTATTATTATTATTATTATTTTATTATCTGCTGGAAACACCTTGCTCAAGAAGTCAATGTCAAACTGCAAAGGAGGCTGGGAAGGTGATTACCTGGCCATTTTAATCGCATCACCAAGAGAATAGAAAATGTCTATCCAGAAAACAAGCGAGGAAAGAAAGAAGGAAGGAAGGGAGGGAGGGAGGAAGGAAGAAAGGAAGGAAGGAAGGAAGGAAGGACGGACCAGTCATGTAGTGTGTAGTTGTGATCTAGAGAAAATTTCTCAACCCAAACATGTGTTTCTGTGGAAGAGGAAAACTTGCTGTGTTAGACAGGAAGCCCAACGAAGCCTTAAGTGGTAAGGGTGGATGGTGGAGGAGATGGGGTCCAAGACAAGGCAGGAACTGGGCAAGGTTGCACCTTGTAAAGTAACATGGCTTTTAGTGTAAGCACAATGGGAAGTTGCTTGTATTCCTTTCCTTGGGGGCTACTAGAAAAACATATCACAAACTTGGTTGGCTGAAACGAAGTAAGCCCCCCTCCCCGCTAGTTCTAGAAGCCAGACTTACCAGATTACGGTGTTGGCAGGATAGGATGCTTGCAGGTGCTTTGGAAGAAGGATCCTGTTCCACACCTCACCCAGCCTCTGCTGACTTTGCCAGTTCCATCTGCCCTTGCCCAGGAGCCCAGCACTCGCCTCAGCTTCCGTCTCCACATAGCCCATCCTTGTGTTGATGCGTCAAGTCTCCCTATTAGTTCTAAGGCTACCTGGAGAATCTTCATCCTTAGGTCTGCGACTTAGTTACATCTTCAGAGACACCACTCAGGTTATTCACAGGTTCTGGTGTCAGGGCTTGCGCGCATCATTTCAGAGATACTCTGAAGGAATTTTGATGCAAGGGGGTGATGTGGTGGGACGATGTGGATGTGATTTGATGAGCTGGATCTAGGAAGGTGACAGTTTCAAGCAGGAGGCTGGAAGAGGGTTAAGACAAGCCGTGATCTTTGCGGAAGTACAAAGATGTAGCCTTGGAGAGACAGCAAATGGTTTGGAAGGAGCCTTGGTGACTTCCTGGTTGGTTGCCTAGAGAATGTGGGAAGGGAGGGCATCAGGAGGAATCTGGGCTCCGAGCCTCCATGAGTCTGGACATTTCCTGAGACAGAGACATGGGAAGGAGAGATTAAGGCAGAGCCCAGGATTCTGTGATAAGCATGTTTTAGTCTGCGGAATTCCATCTGTGCTGTGTGCACTGGGGCTTCCAGGGCCACAGCAGAGGGAGAACATGGTGGCCCTGCTGCCACCTGCACTTGTCACCAATTGTTTGCTCTGCCTTTCATTTTTAAAACACCCCATTTATTTATAAAAATTTATAAGCTCTATTATTAAAAAATAACTTGTGAAATCCCCCTAAAACATCATACAACGCCTGTACAACTCCATGAACGTCTATCCAGTTAGAACAGGCATTTGAATAAAGAAGCGGAGCTTTCGATATCACACGTATTTTATGTTCTTAGTCACCAACCAAATGGAAAAATAGATGTCAGAGTTAGAACTAGAAGAACAAGTAGCTTTGCATCCCTTCTTTTTTGTAACTCGTGCGCATTACCTCCACCCCAGTCCTTCCGTATAGTTAGCCTTCTTGTCTTTCCTCAAAGGCATCCCACACCCACATTTGTTTAAAGATATACATATATCATTGGCTAGATTCCTCATGGAGAGAGACCATGTGTTTTTCAGAAGGAAACCCAGGGGACACCCTTCCTGGTATTGGGGTCAGCAAGAGCTTTTGAAATAGAACACCGACAGCACGGGAGTCACCCCAAGCAGCAACAGATGGGGTGCATAACAGTAAAGCTTCTGTACAGCAAAGGAAACAATCAGCAGAGTTAACTCACCACCCTCAGAATTAGGGAAAACCAACGCGCCACACTGCAGAAAGGGGCCAGTAGAGAACTTACAAAGAATTACAGACGTTAAATGCCCCGGAAATAAAACTGCCAATCAATAAATGGGCCAATACGTTGAATACACAGTTTTCAAAAATGGAAGGGAGGGAGGGAGAGAAGACCAATAGCTATTCCAAAAAATGTTCAGTATCGTTTGACGTCAGGGAAATGCAAAGTAAACCTACCTCACCCCAGTCAGAATTGCTATCCTCAAGTAAACTAACAAGAAAAGCTGGAAAGGGTAGTGAAGAACTGCTCCTCTGGGCTGGAGAGATGGCTCAGAGGTTAAGAGCATTGCCTGCTCTTCCAAAGGTCCTGAGTTCAATTCCCAGCAACCACATGGTGGCTCACAACCATCTGTAATGAGGTCTGGTGCCCTCTTCTGGCCTGCAGGCATACACACAGACAGAATATTGTATACATAATAAATAAATATTAAAAAAAGAACTGCGAGGAGTGTAAGTTAATAGTCACTGTGAAACTCAGTTTGAAGATTTCTCAAAAAAATTAAAAATAAAATTACCATGTGACCTCCTATTTCACTCCTAGGCAATTCCTAGCTATACCAAACTATAGAGATTCTTCCACACTGTACTTATTGCTGCTTTCCTCACTGTTGCATAAAATTGAATCAACCTAGTTGTCCATCGCCTGCCGATCTGGATGTAGAACTCTCAGCTCCTTCTCCAGCACCGTATCTGCCTGTGTGCCACCACACTCCCCACCATGCTGACAATGGACTAAAACTCTGAATCTGTAAGCCAGCCCCAATTAAATACTTTTCTTTTAAAGACCTTCTGTGGTCACGATGTCTCTTCACAGCAACAGAAACCGTAAGACAAACATATATACTACTCAGCTCTAAAGAAAATATTTATTTTGTATTCTGCAACTGTAGCATTTATCAGGCCCGTAAGTTTTCCAGTGGATTCAACAGGTCTTCTATGTGAAGAGTGACGCCATTTGCAAATAGGAATTGTTTAACTTCTTCCTTTCCTATTGGCATCCTGTTATGTCATTCTCACGTCTCATCACTGCAGCTAAGATTTGAGTACCATGTCAAACAAGAGAGGGGAGAGTCGACATCTTTGCTTTGTTCCTGATTTTAGAGGAAATGCTCTCGGTTTGCCTCCATTTAATAACGTTGGCTACAGGTTTATTGTGCATAGCCTTTATTATTTTGAGGTTTGTTTCATCTATTCTTAACGTCTCTAGAACTTCTATCATATGGGCACGTTAACTTGGGGCAAATGCCTTTCAGTACCACTTGAAATAATGATGTAGTTTCTGTCCTTGAGTTTGTCTATATGATATATTGCACTTACTGATTTACAGATGTTGAACCCACCTTTCCTTTCTGGGATGAACCACTGAGCCATCTCCAGCCCCTCTACTTTGTTTGCACATGCATGCAGGAGTTGTGCGTTTGTTTCTTTAGATGCCATGCGGGAGTAAGGCCGTGCTGTGCTCTTTCTGCGTCTAATGTTTCATGGCGATCTTTACTTTCACCCTCTTGTTACTGAAGTCTCTTTTCTAGGACTGAATGATATTCTGACCATGGGGACTTGTAAGTAATAGGTGACTTAGGCTTTCCAACCTTAAACTGGTCTATTACGTGTGGTTGCAGGGAAACAGGCTGAGAACTGGCTCGGGCTGGAGGTGGAGTTCAGTGCTGGGGCCCTAACGTGTCACTTTGAGCAACTGTTCACAGGAAATGTGGAGACAGAAAAGGCAACAGGATATGGTCTGAGTTCAAAGTGGGACCAGGGCTGCGAACGTGAACTTGGGGTCCACTGCCACAGATGCCATGCTCCCAGTTCAAAGACAAGAATCAGGGTGGCTAATGTGAACTTGGCAGGGGCATCACCACAGATGCCAGCCCAGGCCAGGATGAGATCACTTAAAGGGAACACACAATTAGCCCACTGTTCTCAGTGCTTAGGAAGCAGAGGGAAAGGACACCAGGAGGTAGGAGGAAACCAGTGAAGAATAAACCAAAAGAAGAAGGGAGAGTGTTTTAAAAGGAGGGACTTGGGAAACTGTTAATGTTGGTCGGAGGTCATGTAAGAACAGAGACAGTCCAAATGCTTTTGGTCTGTTTATCTATTTTGGTGTTTTGAGACAGGGTTTCCTTGTGGAGTCCCTGCTGTCCTAGAACTAGGTCTACAGACCAGGCTGGGCTCAAACTTAGGGGTCTGCCTGCCTCTGCCTCCCTGCTGGGATTAAGGGCATGGTCACCCGGTCCAACTGAAGACAGTCAAATGTTAGCGAATTATACCATACAAACAGAAACCATATGACGAAATAGGCAAGGCAGTGCATGCGTGTAATCAGGCTTAGGGAGTAGATGAAGGGGGATCAGGAATTGAAGGTCACCCCAAGTTTGATGCCAGATGGGGGGGTTACAGGAGACCTTGCCTAAAACACAACAACATAAAAAGCAAGCAACCCACATAATTATCTCTACAGGCTTTCTTTTAGGCCACCAACCAGTTCCTAAATCACGACACGGAGACTTCTTAGTTCTGAATGCTCGGCACTTACCCTATGCTTAGTCCACCAGCTCTTGTAACTTAATCCGTTTCTCTTCATCTGTGTTTTGCTCAGGGCTTTTTACCTTTCTTTCCTTCTCTACGTCTGACTTTCACTGTTTCTTGTGTCTGACTGGCTGGCAGCTGCCTGACCTCTGACCCCGGACATGGACCTCTCTTTCACCCTTGTTCTCTTCTCTCTGGAGCCTAGATTTCTCTTCTTACTCATTCTCTCTGCCCACCAGCCCCACCCAGCCCTCTCCTGCCAAGTTTTTGGCCAGTCAGCATTTTAATAGATCAGTCAGGTGCCTGAGATAGGCAAGGTAAAAAGCAAACAACACATCTTTACATAGTTAACCAAATACAGCATAAACAAATGTAACACATCTTTACATAGTTAACCAAATACAGCATAAACAAATGTAACACATCTTTACATAGTTAACCAAATGCAGCATAAACAAATGTAACACATCTTTACATAGTTAACCAAATGCAGCATAAACAAATGTAACACATCTTTACATAGTTAACCAAATGCAGCATAAACAAATGTAACACATCTTTACATAGTTAACCAAATGCAGCATAAACAAATGTAACACATCTTTACATAGTTAACCAAATGCAGCATAAACAAATGTAACACATCTTTACATAGTTAACCAAATGCAGCATAAACGATGTAACACATTGTTGCTTAGTTAAGGTAACATTCCACAACAATTATCTCAACAGACAATGAAAAAATGAAAAATTCAACTTTCCTACTTGGTAAAAATACATTAATCCGAGGAAAATGGCCCCAGGAGGGGATTTTTCTCAGGAGGGAATGTCTATGAAAAACCTACAGTGAACATTCTACTCAAAAGCAAAAAGAGCGAAAGGTTTTCCTTTAAGTTCAGAAACAGGGCAGGGATGTTACTCCTATCCTTTGCATCCAACATTTTACAGAAAACAGTGGTCAGAGTAATTAAATGAATAAAGGAGACCGAAGTTGGAATGAGGAAGTAGTGCTCTCTTAATTCATTCCAGAGATAACTCTGTACATACCCAGTTCTAACTGACACACTAACAACGCTGTCAAGGACAAGTTCAACAGTTACTTTGGCTGATTTGCACACACAAGTCAGCTGTGTTTCTACATGCAAGCAGTAATGACACATTAAAAAAATTAGGAAACAGTAACATTTATAATGTCATTGATAAGAATAAATTAATTTAATGTGAATTCCACAAAAAGAAGTCTAACCGCCATACTTAGGAAACTACAACTTATGGATGGCGGAAGTCTGGAAGGCTAAGATACATGGATGTACACCCTGTGTTCACGAGCTGGAAGATTCCGTATGTTTAAATGGTGATGATTCCAGATCCCCCTGCGGCCAGTGCAGTCTCTATCAACTCAGCTGACTTCTTTACTTGCAATCAAGTGATTCCCAAAGCAGGTGACCACGGCTGCTGGGAATTCCTGAGTGCAGTAGCCGTGTCGTGTCCGGGGGACAGCATCCTTGGCATCCTTAGACTCTGCACCGCCTGCTGCAGAAGGAAGCTTCTCTGGCCAAGGCACATCACTAGTCTATGGGATGAAACATAAACATTCAGAAGACCATTTGACAACAGCACCATTTAGCAATAACAATAGTCGGTGCCCACCGTAGGGCCTATGACCTTCCATGCCACGGTCTTGTGACCAGGTTCACAGTAGGGGATGTAATTCTCTTCTGTGAAGCAGGTCTTAGATCCAATCAGAAAACAGTTGGTCACCCTCGTAACCTTCACACCAGTATTGTGCAAGTGAGCACATCTTGCCTGGTGTGCTGGTATTCTAGCCTTTGGGTTCACCGCCAGGTGAAACCACCAATGACTTCTTTCATCCAGAGTCCTACCCAGCACTTTGGGGGAACTCTGAGAGTAACCAGCAGGGAGGATCTTTTCAGCTTAGTCCCCGATTGAGCTCTCTCCTTGTCCTACAGTCAACCTGTGCCTCAACAGTAAGGTTTTGCCATCTACTTCTAGTGATGATCCAACAGCAATAGCAAGAGCCTGCATTGTTTGGGGGCCTCCCTGACTAATAACTCACGGCTGGCACCAAGATTTTCACTTCATAACCAATGTCTTCTGGTAAAGCGCTGTCTATGCTTGCGGTGTTCAAACTCCTGTTTCATTGATTATTTGCGGTTTTTTGTTTGTTTCCATCTCTCTCGTTCCTTCCATGATCTTAATGTTTTCTTTCTGTACTGATTTGAGGTCTGGTGATTTTCTTTTCCTGTGTCCTTAAGCGGGCTCGTTCAGTCCTTTACTTGAGGTCCCTCTGATTGCTTACTGTACACATGCAGAGCTGAAACCTTCCTTCGGAAGACAGCTTTCATTCTAGCCCGTAAATTTTGGGACGTTGTGTTTTCATTCGATTCTAGGATTTCAAATTTTTTCTTCTTGGTTTATTCAAGGACTCATTCAGATTCAGTTGAGGGTTATTTAATCTCCATGAGTTTATGCACATTCTTGGATTTCTTTTGCTGATTTGTAGTCATATTCCATTGTCCTCAGATACAATTACTTCAATTTTGATAAGCTGTTGAGACATGTTTTGTGTCCTAATATATGTTTTGTTTTTTAAATATTATTATTTCTTTAGGAATTATATACAGTGCATTTTTTTATCATATTTACTACCCAGCTCCTACAAGATCTATCCCTACCTCCTATCCACCATGTTCTCTCCTCTTGTTCTCTCTCTCTCTCTCTCTCTCTCTCTCTCTCTCTCTCTCCTACCCTCTAACATATGATTTATTTTGGAGACAATTCCATGGGCTACTTAGAAAATTAAATTCTTCTGTAGTATTTGGGTGAAATGTTCTGTAGGTGTCTATTAACTATGTATGACATCATTTAACTCACTTATCTCTCTTTTTTTCCGTTGGTAAGAATGATGTGCTGAAGTTGCCACTCCTATTGTACTAGAGTTAATTTGTGTCTTCATATTATTTTATGAACTTGGGTGGACTTGTGATTGCGGCATAT
This sequence comes from Arvicola amphibius, assembly GCF_903992535.2. Lineage (NCBI taxonomy): Eukaryota > Metazoa > Chordata > Mammalia > Rodentia > Cricetidae > Arvicola > Arvicola amphibius. Next base: position 113,105,816 of record NC_052057.2, read on the forward strand.
GTGTTTCCTGCATTTTGAGCCAATCTAGCGTCTGTGCCTCTTGATTGGGAACTGAGATTATTAATTATTCAGTGTTATGACTGGGTGTTCTGTACTGGTTCTTGTAGCTTTGTTGACATTGAAGTCCCCCCCCCCCGCCACCTCCTCTTCCTCTCTTGCTTAACTATTTTTCTAGTGTGGTTTATTCTTTCCTGTGGCCTCATGGATTTTCTCTTCTTTCCCTCAGATACTTTCTGTAGAGCTGACCTCGTGGTCATGAATTCTTTTAGACTATCTTTATCATGGAAAGCTTTTATTTTTCTTTCAGTTACGACAGATAGCCTTTCTGGAAATCATAGCCGGGGTTGGCAGTTGTCTTGCAGAATTTCAGTTGCCTCCTCCCAGGCTTCTTGGCTTTTAGAGTTTCTGACGGACCTGTCTTGATATGTGACTTGATGCTTCTCTGTGCTCTTGATAACTTTTTTTTTCAGTATATTTTGTGTTTTAATTATAACACGAAGAGGGGAGTCCTTTCTGGTTGTGTCTGACTGGTGTCCTAAATGCCTTGTTCATTTGCATTGGCATCTCTTTTTCTAACTCTGGGAAGTTTTCTATGATGGCTCTGTTAAAAAAAAATGTTTTCTGCCGGGCGGTGGTGGCGCACGCCTTTAATCCCAGCACTCGGGAGGCAGAGGCAGGCGGATCTCTGTGAGTTCGAGACCAGCCTGGTCTACAAGAGCTAGCTCCAGGACAGGCTCTACAAACTGCAGGGAAACCCTGTCTTGAAAAACAAAAACAAAAACAAAAACAAAAAAAATGTTTTCTGTGCATTAAGGTCCAACAAGATAGCTCAGTGTATAAAGGTACCTGCTGCCAAGCCATACGATCTAAATTCAATCTTTGAGATCCAAATAGTAAGAAGGAACCAGTTCCCCAAAGCTGTTCTCTGACCAATGTGTACATTTTGGGTGACTGTCTGTTTCTTTTTCACAAAAGAAATAAAATGAAAAATATTTTTTCCTTCTATTCCTATTATTTGTAAATTTGACATTTTCAGAGTGGCATATGTACCTTGGAATGTAAAACAATTTAGATGCTTTTAGAGGCAATTGTTTTTTTAAAAAATTTTAAAACATTTAAAAAATTGTTATCACTTAGGCCCTATGTGTATATATGAAAATATTTCTCTATACAAACATTTGTCTGGGTGATTATATCAGAATGATTTTTAACACCTCCCAAAGTAGGAACAGTTCAGATGCCCATCAGCCACCAAACAGATAAAATGTGCTGTGTTCATGGGGCAGAATTCCAGGTATGCTGCACAGGAGTGGACCTGAAAACGGTGGTCTGTGTCCGACAGGACAGTCTCAGGCGGCCATGTGTTATGTGATCAGATTCTATGCAGTGTCAAAACTAGGGACCTCTGTAGAGACAGAGTGAGACGGTGGTTGTGTAAGGCTGATGAGGGGAGAAAGGTGGAGTGGCTGGTGCAGGGAAAATGGGGAAAGTGTGGTAAAAATGTTCTAATGCAGCTGGGCGGCGGTGGCGCACGCCTTTAATCCCAGCACTCGGGAGGCAGAGGCAGGCGGATCTCTGTGAGTTCGAGACCAGCCTGGTCTACAAGAGCTAGCTCCAGGACAGGCTCTAAAGCTGCAGAGAAACCCTGTCTCGAAAAACCAAAAAAAAAAAAAATGTTCTAATGCTTGGCACAGGAGACCACTTCCTAAATATAACCCCGCTAGCACAGGGACTGAGAGCAACAATTAATAAGTGGGACCTCCTGAAACTGAAAAGCTTCTGTAAAGCAAAGGACACTATCAACAAAACAACAGCCTAGAGAATGGGAAAAGATCTTCACCAACTCCACGTCAGACAGAGGACTGATCTCTGAAATATACAAAGAACTCAAGAAACTTGATATCAAAAGAACAAACAATTCAATAAAAAAATGGGAGGCTGGAGAGATGGCTCAGAGGTTAAGAGCACTGGCTGTTCTTCCTGAGGTCCTGAGTTCAATTCTCAGCAACCACATGGTGGCTCACAACCATCTGTACTGAGATCTGGCGCCCTCCTCTGGCGTGCAGGCATACATCGAGGCGGAATGTTGTATACATAATAAATAAATCTTTAAAAAAAATGGGGTACAGACATAAACAGAGAACTCTCAACAGACGAATCTCAAATGGTTGAAAGTCACTTAAGGAAATGCTCAACATCCTTAGCCATCAGAGAAATGCAAATCAAAACAACTCTGAGATTCCATCTTACACCGGTAAGAATGGCCAAGATCAAAAACACTGATGACAGTTTATGCTGGAGAGGTTGTGGGGTAAAGGGAACACTTCTGCATTGGTGGTGGCAGTGCAAACTGGTACAGTTGCTTTGGAAATTTCTTAGAAAATTAGGAAACAATCTACCTTAAGACCCAGGAATACTGCTGTTGGGTATATACCCAAAAGATGCTTGATCATATCACAAGGACATGTGCTCAACTATGTTCATAGCAGCATTATTCGTAATAGCAAGAACCTGGAAACAACTTAGATGCCCCTCAACCGAAGAATGGATAAAGAAAATGTGGTACATTTGCACAATGGAGTGCTACATAGAGGTAAAAAAATAACGAGATCTTGAAATTTGTAGGCAAATGGATGGATCTAGAAAACATCATATTGAGTGAGGTAACCCAGACCCTGGAAGACAAATATCATATCTACTCATTCATAAGTGGCTTTTAGTCATTAAGCAAAGAAAAACCAGCCTACAATTCACAATCCCAGAGAAACTAGACAACAAAAGAACCCTAAGAGAGACATACATGGATCTGCACAGGAAGGTAAAAAAGACAAAATCTTCCGAGTAAATTGGGAGTGTGGGGGTCACGGGAGAGGGAAGAAGGGGAGAGGGAAAAAAGGAAGGAGAGTGGAGAAAATGTATAGCTCAATAAAAACAATAAAAAATATTCTAGTGCTGAGCCCTCTTCTGATTGCACAACTCTAGATGCACCAAAGGCCACTGAAACAGACACTTTCAGTAGGGGGAAGTCATCTCGACTGTGTAATTAATCCTGGCAATCTCTTCTATAGTTTTTCCATGGCTTTTGAAATCTTTTCTCTCTTCAAACTTATAATAACCTTTCAACTCTGTTTTCTTCCAGTTTTACATATGGCCTCTAATCCATCTGGAAACGATTTTGGTATGTGGTATGTAAAGTATTTATTGAAAAAAAATAGTTTTAGTAAAACTGATGTGGTAGGCCAGACTCTTTGAGAACAGGAAGCATGTTTTGATTCACTCTCGGGGATCCTGGCCTTTCCCAGGCTGAAGCATGATACACTCACCCTCTGTCTGTAGGGCTCTAGAAGCCGGAGTAAACTTAGGATCGATGGCTTCTCGCGATAGACAGTATGCAGGTGACAGTATTTATGACACTCTACTAGTGTCAAGACATCTCCCACTTGGCCTGCGACATCTTCCACCCTAGGTCTCCATAGACTCAGGAAAATGTTCCTATAACCCTGGCAATTGCCCTGCCTCTGGCCAACAGCGCCTTCTGGTGTCACCTTGCAGTTGCCTGCAGTGACAAGCCATGTGGGCAAATTCCTTTCCACTTGAATAATGCCTCCCCATTATTAAGAGGCAGCCATTTCCCTGTTACCTCCTAATAATAGTGGTGACAACGATGACGATGATGATAATAATAGAGATGATGATGATGATGATGAAGATGATAATAATTTGATATGGCTAAGAGGAACTATTGGGGGTGGAGCTGTTAACTTGGCTCCTTAGTAACCAACACTATGGTCTTCCCACACCAGTGTCTGGAGCTGAGAGTTCCAGTCGCTGCTCTAACTGGGGGTTTACAAGAAGGTCCATAAAATGTGCTAAAATTGAATTTTATTAGACAAGGAAGAACCCTTGAAATTTCCAGAGAGCAGAGAGTTCAAAGAATCTAGTAGTACGTGCTCAACCCAAATTAAAGGCAATACAGGATAGTATTGCTGTACAAAATATGTAGTTGACAAAAGATGCTAGCAAGCAGAAGCCAAAACATGAATACTAAACAAAGTCCTGGTACAATGCTCTGCCGGCATACCCGAGACTGAACTCAACTGACTGCATGTACAGAACAGCCCTGGTGAGGGATCATTGTGGCTAAAATCACAGTAGCCACAAGTCGTGAATAAATACGGAGAGCTACGCTGGAGTGGATCGTTAAGGATGGCTACAGGGACTACTAAGGCACCCCTTGCCACAGCATTTAAAAAACGTAGGAGAAAATCTATATGACTTATTCTGGGGGGGGGGTTTGTGGCAGGACTCCCCATCTGTCTGGAACCCAAACCTTCCTCAGCACTTCTTGACAAATGTTTGCTTAGACTGACGAACTGTGTGTTCTATGCTTCACTGCACCTGAAAGCGGGGAAAATCTGCTTCCGCTTCTAAATCAGGGAAGTTCCGCACCTTGACCTCTTTTGGAAGGGCACAAACCTCTGGCCCTGGCCAACCTCCTGCCTTTCTTTAAATGTCTCCTGGGTGCTGTCTTTGTTCCATAGACCTTCCGGTTTCCCTCTTTGTAATCTGACTCCCTACTCAGCAGTGTGCTCACTTGGGTTTCTTTCTCCCCAGCTGCCTTTCCTTAGTTGACCACGTGGACTTTTTCATCTTTTAGGTTTTCCCCTTCGGAGGAAGCATGCTCAGTGTTAATAGTGTGGGTGTAGAAAGAGTTGACTCACATATACCAAGGCAATTGATAAGGATGCTTTGTTTGTCTCTGTGTGTTGTTTCTTAAAACTCGTGCTGGGTTTATTTCAGCCCAGCAAGGTGACGACACAGCACCTATGATCTCAGCACCAGGGAGGCTGAGACAGGATGATTGAGAACTAAAAGCCAGCTCGGGACCATCAAGGTGGCTCAGTGGGTCAGTGTTTTTTTTTTTTGCCAACACTCAAGACCTGAGTTCTCTCCCCAGAACCCACATAGTAGAGAAGACAGACTCCTGCAAGCTCTCCACTGTCTTCCACACATACCATTCATGGCATGACCGTGTAAACACACACCACACACACACACACACACACACACACACACACACGAACAATAGATATAAAATAATTTTTAGAAAAAGAAGGCAGCCTGGGCTACACAGTGAGACCCTGTCTCAGAAACAAACAGAACACTATTTCATGGTTCAGAGTTGAGTGGCATCGCTGAAATACATCCCTAAGATGTACCTCGGCCTCCGTTTTCCTTTTTCTTTTTTAAAATTTAGTTTAAATTTTCATCAATTACACATAAGCAGCAGCCTCTGTCTAATTCCTACTCGATGCTGTAAGCACTTTCCCACATGATGGTGTGAGGGTACACAAGTGCTAATATATACCTGAATATAAGAACACATGGGAAATGATCTTATGATAGGGAGGACATGAACAAAAGGATTAGGTGTACACTTGGGCTCTTGTTCCCTTGTAGCTCATATTTTTCACGTGTCTTTTCTGTTTCTTTTATAGTAAGTACCCTAACATTTGTACGAAGGAATGCCTTATTTTATTATGATTCAGATAAATTCTTTAAACACTTGAAGTAATGAAGCTAAAAATTGTTTGCTTTTTTCTGCCACTACCACCATCCCAGGTAGAAGAATATGATAGTTAAGGGTATGGGTTATGTTCCAATCCTTTGTCTGCGTGACAGGTTGTCCTCACTGGGTCTTAGTAGCCTGATATTTAAAAACAAAATCACAATAATAGTAAACAGGATGGTTATGAATAGTTATTTCTGTAAACACAGTTCTTGGCATATAATAGTATATTTCAGACACGCTAGTGGGGGAAAAGGAGGATTTGCATCAAGAGAAAAGAGGGTGATTGCAGACCAGCAAAGGCAGCAGAGGACAATACAACATCAATGCTTATCTGAAGGATGGGACAGAAACTGGACGTCTGGCTCTCTCTCCTTCAAAGGCCATGACCATGTCGGTTGCTAAGGACCACAGCTGCTTTGAACCTGAGGAACTAGTCAGAGAGAAATGATGCTCCTGGCATGTTTCAAAGTGTGTTTGCTGAGATTCTGTTGGCTGAAGGAGGATGAAGGGAATGGCAACGGGAAAGGTGCATTGAAACTGTTTGAAGGCAAGCTTTAGCGAAGAGGTCTTTGACTCTGTGTAAATGCTTTCTACTGTTAGATTTTATTATTATTTTTCAACAGGAAATATGGTTCAGTTCTCAGATTACTATAAAAGATATACACTGCACAGCCTCATTTTGTCCTAGCATTTAGTTTTCCTCTGGAGTTTGTACGCAAATTCAAATAGGAACTGTTGCTTTTTTTCCTCTTTCCTTCACAGAGGAAAGCCGTTAGTTGCATTCATCGGTCCTATCCCTTGCTCCTAATCGAAAATATGAAGGCTTTCCAGCAAAGTGGAGGCTCGTTTATTTTAATCAGTGCATAGGGCTTTATGATGGGATAAATAAAGGCCAGTTCCTATTGAGAGACACTTACCTTTCTGCTGCAGCTGAGGTGCGGCTATGAATGAGCTTGTTCTTGGGTCTCTGGGTATGTATAACAGCTTAAACTTCCAGAAGTAGAATTATTGGGTCACCAAGTAAGGATCTTATGATTGTAAATAGATGTTTGCAGGTTATTTTTTCCAGGGATTTATACCAATCTTGGATTTTACTAGACTAGCCTAGCTTGTGATTCCCCTTTTGGCTTTGGAAGCACCGCTGACGCTTTCCCACGCACCCACGTTCCTTCTCACAGATAATACTCGTTTTCTTTTATGGCTTTAGGAAGACATCCCCACTCTGATATCTTAAAGCAGTTCACACCTGCCTTCTGGGGCTTCTCATCACTTCATGTTTTAACTTTTAAGTCTGACCCTTTGGGAATGTATCCTTTGTCGTATGAAGTCTGGATGCATCCTGTGTTTCCAGTTGGCTACATAGATGTCTATAGATGATTGCATTAAAAATCCGGTATTTCTCCTGTCTTCAAATACCATCATATTATATCCAGAATTCCCCTGTGTGTCTTTTTGCGTCTGTCTGTCTTTATTTTTAATATGTGTTTTTTGTCCCAGTGGTCCTGTACAGTCACACTCTTAAGGCAAACAAAAATAAATTAATTCCATGCTAGCTCAGGGAACATGCAACTGAATCCAATATCCAGGAGAGGAGAGGAGAGGAGATGAGAGGGAAGGGGAGGGGAGGGGAGGGGAGGAAAGGGTAGGGGGAGGGGGGGGCATACACCGTTTTTTTGGTACCCAAGGCCACGCCCAAGCTGGTCCAGCCTCTCAAAGGCCACTGGCTGAAGGATGTTCCCCATCAACACTCTGGTGTTATCTTAGTTCAGGTTTTACAGGTTGTGTTGAATCTGATAGAAGCAGTGCCTGATTGTTTCTGAATTTTTCTGGTTTTTTATTCCTCGTACAAGGTTTGTATCTGGAAAAAAGAATCTGCAAACAGAATTTGTTTTTTCTTGTTATAGTTACAGAACTCAAATATTCTTCCTTTTGAATACCATTGATCAATAAAGATACTAAACATCCACAGCATAGTGGGCATTCTATTGCTCCTAAATTTGGGGAGAATGACTCCCATGATTGCTGGTGAGATAATTGTTATTGTGCTGATATTCGTGTGTGAATTTTTTTTATGTGTATGAGTGTTTTACCTATGTCTGTGCACAGTGTATGTGTCTAGTGCCCAGAAAAGCCGGAAGAGTAGGTCAGATTCCTTGGGACTGGAGTTAAAGGTAGCTGCATAGGTGCTGGGACTTGAACTCAGGACCTCTGGAAGAACAGCCAGTGACCTTAACTGCGGAGCCATCTCACTAGTCCCTATGTGTGTGAAATTTAAACATTTAGAAACCTAAAGGATGCACAGACAAATATTTAGAGTTGCAAAGATAACACAGATGACTAACGTATGTCTTCTATTTAGAGTTCATGAATGCTAGCATCCTATCTCATCATGAAATAATTATCAAAACCAAGAAATGAACATTGGTTACATGTGTGTGCTGAATCAGATTAAAGGGGGAATTCATTTATTCTTTCTGAGTCTCTTGTAAAAATTGCACTCTGTCTTGAGAGGGCTGCAGCCAGTGAGGGTATCGAAGTGATGACCCTCACAACTGCTGCAAGCACGAAACCCTGGGGAGGAGGGAGTGTGGGGTAGGGGTGTGCACGTGCATGCACGCACGTGTGTGCACTCAGAGGTTTGCGCGAGCTGAGGTTCCCTCACTTCTTAAGCATTCCTAACGGTCCTGTGCCAAGACCACTGAGGAAAATGGAAGATAACAGATGATTGATTGACACGTTCTCAAAGCCCCAGAGAACCGCTCCCTCCAGGCTGTTGAACTAGTGGGAAATCACTTGGATTCAGAAATAGAATCACATTGGAGGAGGTGAACTGAGAGCCCTCGAGGAACACAGACTCCAGAAAGCTCAGCTGAAGCAGGAAGAAAGGCTTTCTGGAAAAACTTGGGGAGTACAGAGAAAACCCCAGTGAGAGAGACTCCATCCAAGGAGCCCGTAAAAGTGGCTTTCCCTGTCTACAGAGACTTCACACTCACATGTCAAATACTAGACAGATATTTAGCAATACTAGCCGAAAAAACATCTTGAAACCAAATTTTCGAAGCTGAATGTGGAAAGGGTGCCATTACTTTGTGGCAGACTTTGGATCAAAGTCACTTCTACACTGGCTCTCTTAAGAGAGAGAAAATGCAGGATTATGCTGTTGGACACACAGATCTAGAAATGCAGCTGAGTTCGCTGTGAAATTTTCTGATGGGTTCTCTGATACCATGAATTACTGAGAAAATTCAATGGTGCTGCCTTCTCAGAGACAAGAGAAGTTTGGGACAAACTTCACAGAGCTGGGAAGGGAAGCTGTTTGAGAGAAGAGATAGGATTCCAATCCTGCTTCAATTCTGTGCAAACTGTCTGTTTATGTGAGATTTAAACACACTTTCTAAATTCTATTGATTTTGGTTCATAGACCATCTGATATTTATATTCTGGCATTCTTCACTGATCCGTTATATGCAAAGACTACTAGTTTTTCTGTGGCCTTGTGTCTTAAGTGAGCCATCTCTCCAGCCCTTGTGGTTTTTTCTTTTTTTCTATTTTAAAGTAATCTTAATCAGGTTTCTGTATAAATGCTGCTCTTTCAAGAGTGTCTTATGGGTAAGTTGTTCAGAAGTTGAATAAGTATGTTTCTTCCAGTTTGTGTTTTGTGTTTGTTGGGGGCTAGTTTGGGGAAGTTGCCTAGAAAGCCATACATTCTTCTAGGTATTCAGGTTTATTTCCAAAATTTAGCAAACAGCATTTTTCTTAACTTGAAAAATAATCTTGTTTTGATCTGTATTCTCCATTTTGGAGACTTTTTTCTCATAGCAGTAATTATGTTGGCTTTTAGTCAACAAACATTTGTTTTATAGCTTTTTAACTTTTTTGACTTTATTCCTGTGTTTTTTAAAATTTTCTCAGTTTTCTGTTTTCTCTAAGTGTTGACACATTTTTTATTTTTTCATGTTACTATTTGAGATAAGTTCTAACTCTTCCATGCTTATCCACTAGCAGTAACCTGTTTTCATTATTGTTCTCAATATTCGTACAGTTCTAATTGGTTTTTTTTCATTTAGTTTTTTTGTTTTTCAGCACAGTTGCATAATAGCTGTGACAATGAGATGGCTCACTTGTCACCAAGGGCATAGGGATCCAGTTTCCATCCTGGGAACCTGCATAAAGAACTACCTCCTAAGATTTTCCCTCTGATCGCTGCACATGTGCCCTGGCACACACACGTGCATGCACAACACACACTAAATAAATAACTATAAAAAAGGAAGGACAGGTTTTGGGTTGGTAAGACAGCTTAGGCATTTATAGCCAACACCGATGACTTGGGTCCAGGCCCTGAAACCCACATGTGGAAGGAGAGAACCAACTTCCACATGTTGCCCTCTGACCTCTACCGGATGCTGTAGAACACCCTTCCACATACGTTTTTTAAAAAGCTCTGATTTTGCTAACATTTTACCTTTATCTATTTCTCTTTAGATATAGGGCATTGATTGTATTTGGTTACATCATTTGCCTGTGTATAATACCCTTCCTGCCGGATGATATCCATTTGCTATTTCTGTGAGCAAGGGTTATCACTGGTAGGTTGGATCTCTTCCTGCCACAGCCTGTCCCTTCTCTCCAAGACTGCAATCTTCCTGTAGCTCCGATCTTTCTGCTCTTTGACTTTTAGAATTTCACCAGTTATCTCCTCAGCTTTCATTCACAAATAAATTTTTACCTCTTGATCCCAAACGTATCCCTCCTCTGGATTCCTCCAGCGTTCTGCTCTTCTTTCTGCAGCACACACAGCCTTTTCCCCAAGCGTGGGCCACCAACCCTCCCAGCCATTCTGTTTGTCTGTCCCGCTCCACACATGGACACTGTTGTCCTGAAGAGAAAGCCAACCCCGTCCCAATCATCTCCTTCACTGGAAACCCCATCAAGTCACGACACCCAGTATCTCGACTTCTGGAAAACCATACAATCCCGCTCTTACTGGTCTTTTCTTCCCATCACTAAACCCCCACTCTTCACCGGACTCCTGTCTGCAACCGCAGCGCAAATTTTTTTTTTTTTTTTTGGCCATCTTCTTTGGAATTCAAATCTGAGGCAAAATACACCCAGTGGAGAAGTATTTTTGCCACTTTTCTGCTCACGGCCATGTTCAAATGTGAGCAATTACAAGCCATTTAGAATATTATTACTTGAAAAAATAATTTACTTCAGTTTGTAAAACTTATGCGAAAGGGACTGCAAAACACATTTTCTTATGGAGAGAAGAGAAAACCACCCATTCTTTTTAAAAAGTGTTGGTTTTGCTGTTTGGTCGCAGGTGAACTGAAGAACAGACGTAGGTGAGGGGGGATGCGACACAAGAGAATTCACTTAACAGGAACAATGAGGCATGTCTAGAGTGGCATTCTGTTTCGGAAATTTGTTCTTTATCGGGAACTGCTCCGTTTCAAAAGGTTGAGGTGCCTATTTAACATATCCAAGTGGACCTGGAGGCCAGATTTCTCCTGCATCCCTCAGTTCCTCCCAGCCTATTACAGGGCCCTCCTGGTTGGCACACCCACCCTCTACCCTTAATTCTCCCTCCCGCCCAGAGGCTGGGCTGTCCTTCCTCCAGCTGCTCCTCCCTATATAATCCAGCCATTTTGGTTACTCCTTCCTTTTTTGGGGGTCTCCTGGTTAATGCACCCAGTTCCCCTCTCCCATCATTTCCCTTCCCTTCTCACATGGCTCAGGGCCATGTCCACTCTTGGGTCTTCCGGATGTTCTTGCATTTCTATATCTCCTTTTATCTACAATAAACTTTCTCCTTCACCATACCTAGCTGCAGTTATGTCTCCTCTCTCTCTCTCCCTCTCTCCATCCCTCCCGCCCTCCCTCCCTCTTTCATTCAGCAGCAACTCGTACTGACAGTAATATTACAGAAATGATACAGTAGGCCAGGAGCCCAGAAAGGGGACAGAGAACCATAAAGGAGGTCAGGCTGGTTACCAGCAGTGATGTCCACGAGACCTGTAGCCTCGTTAGTCTCAGGAAAAGCATTTCAGGTTGCAGTTCTGAGTAACTTTATTTTCTAAAAATATGCCCCAGGGGACCACACCATCCTTACGTCTTTAAAAATAAGCAGAGATAAAAGCTTCTCTCAGCCCAGGCTGGATGGAGTCAGCCCAGTGCCGCTCGGAAGGCGTTCAGGTTCCTCAGGAGCAGTTCTGCACCGGGCCTCTGCAGGGCGCGGGCCTCCCAGCAGCTACAGAGGATGCTCTGCAGCGTCTGCCCCGTCGGGGAGGCAGTGAACACCTCTCCTGCCAGCGATGGGCGCAGATTGTAGGCCACCACCGCGTACAGCACATGCAGAGGCTCACCTGAGTAAGGCACTTCCCTGGTGGCCATCTGCCAGAGGGTGATACCAAAAGAGTAGATGTCGGCTTTGGGTGTGGCGCTCTCTCCTTTCAGGAGCTCGGGAGCTTGGTGCGTGTAGGTGCCTCCTATGTGGTGAGGGCGCGTCTGACTGTACAACAGATCTTGCAGCTTCTGGGAGCAGCCAAAGTCGCTAATCTTACAGATGTCCTGCTCACTGATCAAAATGTTCGCTGGTTTCAGGTCCAAGTGCAAAATGCTTTGTGAGTGGAGAAAAAGCAGGCCGCGAACAATATCTAGGGAATACTGAAGGCACTTCCCCAAACTCAGTGGCTCTCTGCTGCAGCTTAGAGATCCTGGAGAGCTGGTGGCACCGTAGATTACTTGGTGTAGAGTGACATTGCCCCCAAACTCCATGATTATGGTACCCAGGCTGTTGGAGCCTTTGGGCGTGCGCGTGCTGGCAGCCACAACCCCGACTATGTTGTCGTGGCGCAGCCTTGCAATGTTGAGTTCAGCCCAGAAACTCTGCTGGGATGCACGTAGGTTCTTGGTGCACTTGTTCACTTGCTTTATGGCCACGGTAACACCACGGTAAGTGGCTTTGTACACCGACCCAAACCCTCCGGAGCCCAGCTTGTACAGCAGGCATACCTGTTCCCAGTCGATGGAGCACCAGGCCTGCCGGCGTGGCAGCCGCGGGGCCCGAGGAGAAGTCGCTCCCAGTAACAGCTTCCCTGCCTTCCTGGGAACCACCAAGGGGCTGCTGCAGGGCCGCGAGTCCACCGAGGGTGACAGCTTGCCATGGGTGTAGCGATACAGGGCTAGAGGTGATGGCATCACACCTTCAGGTAGGAGAGGCGCCGGGGCACTAGGGAGAAATGACTAGGAACAACCAGGAGGCGCTGGAAATGTGGTTGAGTGTTCCTGCCTTCCTTCGCCCTAAGCCCCTTTTACTCCTTCCTTGTATTCTTAAAACGAGCTACATCTGCGCTATCACTTGGCAAGATGGGGTGGAGGTAGGGCGCAGGTGAAGCATGGCAGTCTCTTTCGGGTGAAACCATTGCTGTCTCACAGCTAAAGTAAATCCTTAGCAAAAAACGACCTCTCACAGGTTAAAGAGCACCGGCCTGCCTCAGGACTCACCTCTCCTTTAAACTGTTTCTTTAATCATAATACAACGAAAGCGATGTTCAAGTATCATCTGATACACCAGCCCCTAGACCGAAGAGAAAAAACAGAAAAAGCAGTGAACTTTGGTACACTTTCCAGGCTATAATGATTGCCTTTAATCCCAGATCTGCAGAGGCAGGCAGATCTCTGTGAGTTCGAGACCAGCCTGGTCTACAAGAGCTAGTTCCAGGACATGCTCCAAAGCTACAGAGAAACCCTGTCTCGAAACAAACAAACAAACAAACAAACAAACAAAAAGATCCCTGAGCTTATAAAATTCCTTCCCCAACCCCCCAACCCCTCAACCATATACTAATTATAATCAACCCTTAAATGATGTCCCTAAACTCAAGGACAAACTTTACTGGGAGAGGGGACGTTGTCCTCTAGAATTACTTCCAGCTGTCATGGGGGCGATGTTCTTTCTGGGGGATCCTGTGAAGGTAAAATGATGGTTAAATTTCAAGATCGATGTCTTTTAAAATTGCAAATAGTCTCTGAGTATTTTGTGCAGGTCTGGCCAGAATGTTGTACAAGATGTGCACCATTTCATCTAACCAAGTTGGAACCGTCTTGTGCAGCTGGTACCCAAAACGGGTCTTGTAGTAGCGCTGTCAGTATCATGACGTCATATCAACCAGGTGGAGTTGTTGTTATGGGGCCCCATCTTCTTCCTGGAAACTTCAAATGTCACTCATTGTTTATTGTGGAAAACTTAAACATTAATCATATAGACATATATAGACATACATATATTCAATGAAAGGTATGATAGATATGAAGAAAAGAAATGATGTTTTCTAAACTCATATTTCTTTCTGTCCCATATCATGGCTCTTGACATGAGACAGAAACTCCAGAAACTCTGGGTTTTTCTTTTAACAACAGGCTTGGAATTAGAGAGGGACAGAGCCAGAGTCCAACTCCAAAACCAACTCTATAAATTTAGTAATATAATTTAGTATATTTTACTTATGGAACCTATTCAGTTTTTTTGATAGTCCCTATTGAGCAGTTATTTTTCCATCTGTCAGTATTCAAACATCCAGGGTTCCTTGAATTTTTCAAAGATGAATATTTTCTTGTGGAGATAAGAACAGAACCCTGCCCCCATTCTATATGTTTTTCTTACCACCTGTATGAATATCATCATTGTGGATGAGCTGTCATTTCACCTTTCCAAGAGGTTTCTCCTCTTCAAATCGAACCTTTATTAATTTTGATGGTATCCACAATTTTTCTTCTCATGTGGAAACAAGAGCAAAACCCCTTCCCCAACATAGCACATCTCCTGGCTTCCATTGAGAGGTCAGCACATCTTTGAAATAAATCGGTTGATTTAGTTCAGCAGACTTTTCCATTATCCAATGTCTTTCTGTAGCTGTTGTTCCTTTCTCATTAGCATTAAAAAAAATCAAGGTTAATAAAGCATTATGCAATCTATTTCTGGGGGTATTTTCCGTCTTTTTCTGTTTGTTCAGCATATCCTTTATAGTACGATTTGATCTTTCTATAACTGCCTGACCTGTAGGATTATTTGGTATACCTGTAATGTGTTTTATAATAATGAAAAAAATCGTTTCATTTTCTTAGATACATATGCTGGACCATTGTCTGTCTTTATTTGTGCAGGTATACCCATGATGGCCATAACTTCCAATAAATGTGTGATTACTAAATCAGCCTTTTCTGAGCTCAGGGCAGTAGCCCATTGAAAACCCGAATATGTGTCTATGGTGTGGTGTACATATTTTAATTTACCAAATTCTATAAAGTGGAACACATCCATCTGCCAGATTTCATTCCTTTGAGTACCCTTTGGGTTACTCCCTGCAGGCAATGGTGTTTGATTATAGAAAGAACAAGTAGGACATCTCTTTATAATGTCTTTAGCTTGTTGCCATGTAATGGAAAATTCTTTCTTTAGGTCTTTACTATTAACGTGATGCTTTTTATGAAATTCTGAGGCCTGTAACACGCTTCCAATCAATAATTGATCAATCTCAGCGTTACCTTTGTGCTAGAGGACCAGGCAGACCCATATGGGACTGGATGTGTGTTATGTACATTGGACAAAGCCTATTCCTGATTATGTCTTGTACCTGGATAAATAATGAAGTCAACTCTGTGTCATCTGGTATAAATTCAGCGGTTTCAATATGCAAGATAACTCTTTCTGCATATTGTGAATCTGTAACTATATTAAGAGATTCTTTAAAATCCCTTAGCACCACAAGAATGGCATATAATTCTGCCTTCTGGACAGAATTATAAGGGCTTTGTTCCACCTTATTCAATTCATCTGACTTGTAACCTGCTTTCCCTGATTTATTTGCATCAGTATAAAACGTACGGGCTCCAGTTATTGGAGCATCACGTACAATTCTAGGAAGAATCCAAGAAGTTCTCTTTATGAGGTTAAGTTTATCACTTTGGGGATAGTTGCTATTAATTTCTCCCCCCAAATTAGCACAAGCTCTTTGCCATGGTTCATTGTCTTCCCATAATTTTTTTATTTCCTCAGTAGTAAAAGGCACTATAATTTCTGCTGGGTCTATACCTGCTAGAGATCTGGGTCATTCGAAAGGAGAGCAGCTAAATGCTGCTTATTCAACCTTGGAGAAATCCTAGCTGCTGTACAAGGAGTTCCCCCCAGGCAGGTGGGAAATTGCCACACCCAAGATGGAGTCAACAATGCCCTACAGCTAATCACCAGGCCGGGCAGAGGGAGCACAGGAACAAACAGGATGTTTTAGCTTGCTGACCAGAAACTGTCCTCAAGTAACCCCAGGAGCAGGGCAGACCCGGGCCCTACATTTGCTGAACCCCAAATAAAAAAGGGTAAATAGTGAGCATAGAAAAAAGTTAAAGTACTGAATTAGCTGGTTGATGGTGGGGCACGCCTTTGATCCCAGCACTCGGGAAGCAGAAGCAAGCAGGTGGATCTCTCTGAGCTCAAGGTCAGCCTGGTTTAAAGAGTGAGTTCCAGGATAGCCAGGGCTACACAGAGAAACCCTGTCTCAACCCCCCATCCCCCCAAAAGAAGAGTACTGAAATTACACTACAAACATGCGCCATAGCTATCACATAGATAAAATTACAGCTCTGGACTCTGAACTGGGGACTTTAGGAGTCTAGGGTGCCTTCAACCTGGGGATCACACAAAGTACGTTATAATGGGATTTATTTTGTAAGTTTCAATTCTAAGACAACCTCATCAACAATTCATTTTTTAAAGTCCATTTTAGTATGGAGCCCAAATGCCAGGTATTAGTGAAAGCATGACTCATGGTGTATGCTCAAATCTCAAGTTCATTGCTTCTGTCACCCACCCGTCTACTCAAGTTCAAATGTCCACTAGTTACCGCTTGTTTCCTTTTAGAGATATTTTAAATAACAAATGGGTTACATCCTAATAAGCCCACCATAGGTTGAAAATACTAATAGATCGACAAGTCATTTATTAAATGTGTTACCTACCAAATGTCAGAGATAAAGGACATCCTTAGCCGAGGAGAGGTCTGCTGAGGGAGTATGGATGCTCCACCACTGTAATGTTGAAACATTATAGTTTGAAGTCATAAATCAAGCCATGGAAAGCTGGGCGACGAGCTATATTACACTTCTTTCTAGGCAAACTGCCATTACTCTGAAAAGATCTACCACCGTTATCAATTTTCTATAACACCTAAGTTCTTATGATTTTAATAAACTTTATTTAACGTTGACTTTGTCTATATACTATTTTGTTATTTTTAACCTATGATGGGTTCATCGTGGTGTAACCCAGTCATAGTTTAAAATATCTATAAAAGGAAACGAGTGAATAGTGACCACTCAACTACAAAACGTAATAGATGAGCAAGTGATGGAAGCAGTCAACTGGAGATTTGTGCATACGCTGTGAATCATGTTTTCATCAATACCTTGCATTTGGGTAGATACTAAACTCGACTTTAGAAATGAAATATTTACAAATCTCAGAAGTGGATAAAGCCGGGATATGGAGATAAATTACAAAAGCTCTGGGGTTAGATGGATGGGGTTGCTTACTGTCCCATCATCTAAGTTTCCACCCATGGAAAAGGTGCTGCACACAGCCAACCATGGGCTTGCGATGAAGACTCAGATTACCAAAACTCCTTTGCTCAGGGTTTATGATCGATGCCACTTAACTACGAATTATTGTTTATGAAACTCATAGAAATAAAACTCTGGTGTGTGTGGGCTTATCCCAAGTAAGACACACAGATGTGTTAAGAGCACTAGTTTAAAAAAATAATCTACTGGGGTTAAATAATTACATTTTATTGTAAGTTAAAAGTCTAAACTGTGTTCCCCGGCACTTTCGTTTTCAAGTTAAAGATGTGAAAGCACGTCACAGTATCCGAAAGCACGTCACAGTATCCATGTACGGCCAATCCATGGAGCGTTAACTTTATCTCATCAAAAACAACAAGGTTTTGTGACCTCCACAGGCAAAAGGCAACTCCTGAAGGTCAGGGCAGGTACGACCTAGAGCTGGGAAGGAGGCTGGGCTGGTCCAGACCGCTCCTGGCAGGCAGCACATCCTCTGTCCGCCCCCCCTCCCCCCAAGATGCAGACGTCAGCACGTTTATCAGAGGCGACAACAGACACGGAATCTACAGCTCCCGGGACGCGGTTCCCTACGGAGCCCCTCGGGGCGCACAGGCCGGCCCCGCCCCGTCGCGGGCAGCCCGGGCGTTTCCTTCCTGCTCCGGGTCCCGGAAGTCGAGCGGCGGCGCCGTCGGACCCGCCCGGTGGCTGAGGCCTCGGGGGTCCCCAGAGGAGGACCCCGCCACCGAGCACCGCCCCGCCCTTCCCCACAGGCTAGCGCGTCCCAGGGTCGTCGCTTAACCGTCGGGAGACATTTTGAAAATGCTTTGAAACGCCACAGACAGCACGACGTCGCTCAAGGCCCTCGGGGGTGGGGGGAGGAAGGGACGGGCGACGCCATCGCGCACGCGCAGTCCTGAAAACAGGCTGCTCGGGGAGCTGGGGGGCGGGGCCGCTACAGGGAGCTCAGGTTACGTCCAGCCGGATTTCCGAATGGCGAAATTAGAAGTCGGAGAGTATTGGAGCCCTTGGCAATCACCCCCCCCCCCGCCCCGCCCGTTTACAAAACGCGAATTAAGGCCGAAAACTCACTTTTGAGTTAAACCAAACCAAAACCCCAAATGTCCAAACATAGACAAATACCTGTCTTACTAAGAATTCCAATGCAGAAATTCTCGAGTCAAACTTGAAATAGCATTATGCTACTTATATTCTTCTGGAATTTGAATTTCATACCTTGTAATAGAACACTGACTTTCTAAATCTGTGACGTGCACATAGAAATACTGCCATTTCTCTGTGATCAACTTCGAATTTCAGAGCTTGATCTACATTTTGTATAACGGAAGTCCCAGGGTGAGATTTGTGCACATGACTTGGTTCTGTTCTAGAAGCGGCACTCTCTACCATTTGGGTTGGTCACTTGGATTTTGAATTTTAACTCTGAAAATATCATATATATATACATATATATTTAAATACCTTCTCACTTGACAAGATTTTAATACATTCAGAAATTTTATAAAAGCTTGCTATAGAAACTTTTGAGTTGAATGATATCTTGCAATTTTTTTTTTCATCTTATTGAAAATAAACTGGCTCATGGACATTTGAGACCGCATCAGACTGAGATTTGGCCATTCTTAACGTTTTTGTCACAGCTTAAGAGAATATTCTGTTGCCATCCTTCTCTGAGCCAGAAAGCATTATGTGTTTAATACTTATAAAGTCTGTATTTCTCACTGGTGGTAAGTGAATCCAAATAATAACACTTTTGATTAAAGGACTCAAAGCTAATACAGGCTATTCAACTGATCATCTTTATTCAATTTTATACATTTTTATTAATATGGACACATGACTTTTTCATACATTCAATGTGTCTTAATGAACTACAGTAATAATTATCTTTTATTGCTCAAACTGACCAACTTTGGCCCGTGGGTTTGACCCTGTTGTTTTTGTGTGGCATTGTCCCTTTGATCTGAATTATTTCTTGTCCTCCTAATCTTCAGTTGGATCAGGCTCACAGTGGCTTGTGGAATCCATTCCTCAAGTGTGACCTGGCAAAACAGAGTTGGAAATCATGACTGTAGAGGTACTTTGCACATGAGGTTCATTTTCTTCCCTCTGTTCCTCTCTTACTTCAAGACAAAAACTGGAAAACATACCCTTTTCTTTTAATAGGCGAGAATTGCTATTGCCTTTTCTAATTCACTCTTAGCAGCACGGTTCCCAGTTAAATCGTCTTATTGTGTTTTCTTCCTATTCTTAGTCATAGCATCTTGAGTCAAGAAAATATAACATAGTTACTGATTTTTTATCTTAGAAATTACAAATGAATTTCAAAGGCTTTTTTTGCAGTTAACTAATCCTTACACTGTAAGTCATTACAAATGTACAATCAAGTTTTTTTTTTTGTTTGTTTTTTTTTGTTTTTTGGTTTTTCGAGACAGGGTTTCTCTGTGGCTTTGGAGCCTGTCCTGGAACTAGCTCTTGTAGACCAGGCTGGTCTCGAACTCACAGAGATCCGCCTGCCTCTGCCTCCCGAGTGCTGGGATTAAAGGCATGCGCCACCACCGCCCGGCTTCAAGTTCTTATATAGTAACTTATTTTGTAAGGACTTGCATGGCATATAGAATGCATAATTATGGTAAAGTTTGGTAGTGTGTGATTATATTGAGAGAAGCACGCCATACGTTCTAAAGAAAAATTTGAAAATTAAAAAATAGGAAAATAAATTTAAAATATTGTTTTCAGTTCTGGGGGTGTTGTTGGTGAACTAGATGGCAGATTTCTTGGATGGTAATGATTTTTCATGGTTTGGGGCCAGACATGATGGCACACGTCTATAGGAGCCTACGAGAGGAAGCCTGCTGCAAGTCTGAGGTCAGTGTGAATTACAGAGTGAGTTCAGAGCCAGGGTGATAGTTAAACTCTGTCTCAAGATACACAGCAAACAAAGAGCAAAGTAAAATAAGATATTGAGTCCTGGAGGATGGTCAAAAACCATTTTTGGAGTATACTTCTTGAGCTGGAGGGTGAAGGGGAAATGAAGAAAATGCATTTTCCAGTTTTTGTATGAAATTTCATCTGGCCCCAGTGCAGTGCTATAACATGTACTGTGGAACACGTGTGTTTGAAGTCCTGTATGCATAGTTCTGTCTTGCACTGTTAAATTCCTGGTAATATTACATCCTACACGGAGCCACATCCATTAAAATCTTATTTAGTAACATTTTAAATTTGTTACCTCCTCCTTTTTGAGATTCCATAAAGCATAGTGTACTTTGTTCAATTATAATTACACAGCACCAAACTTTGCCATGTATAAAACAAAATGAATCGCTAAACTAGTTATTATAATCCATTGCCAGCCTCCTACATCTATCACCACACCACATACTCGCACCCTCCCTGGGTCTTTTCCTCGATCCTTACCCCCAACCTTGAAGTTTTCCATATATATATATGTGCGTGTGTGTGTGTGTGTGTGTGTGTGTGTATAATTTCACTCAATGCTTCTTTTTCCTCCTCTTTCTTCAAAAGATGCAAACAATTCTTTTTTATTTTCTTAATTTTACTAACATAGACTTATTTGAGAAAAGATTTCCATTTTTATCTTTTCCAAAATGTTCAAATGTACCGCCTTTCCTAGATAGAAGAAATGCCCTAGCTGTTGTTTGTAGTGCATGCCCCCTTCATGCCTAGAGGATTTTGAGGCTAACGTTTTGGGGCTTAATGTGTATGAGACAAGAGGAATGCTACAGTGCCCTTTTGAGTACCCCCGCCAGGCATCTTGGGAAGTGAAGCATTGGGAACCTTGTTAAAATGCCAGAGTGGACTTAGGTGGTTTGGGGTGGTGAAGGAGGAAGGTTGTCCTCCTTATCAGGTCTTGGCTCTTGGATGGGCTCAGTTTGCTGCTAAACTGGATCATCTGACGCTCTGAGTTTTATCTGCAGGACTCCCAGGGTGGAGGGCAAGAGCAGACCCTTACAAGTTGTTCTGTGATCAGTACGTGTGTGGCACATGTACCCCCAGTATAAGTAGATGTAGATTCTTTTAGCAAAGACTTCTATTATTTATGTGTGTGAATTGTTTTGTTTTTCTGTATGTCTGAGTACCACATGTGTGTAGGGTGTGAAGAAGCTGGAAGAGGGTATTGGATACCCTGAACCTGGAACTATGGACCCATTCTGTGGTTGCTGAGACATGAACCTGGGTCCCCTCAAGTGCCCTTAACTGCTGAGCTATCACTCCAGTCCCCATATATATAATCTCTCTCTTGCTCTCTCTGTGTATTGGAGCGGGGCACCCAAGTGCCACAATACCACATGGAGGTCAGCAGATAACTTTTAGGGGTAGGTTCTCTCCTTCCACTGTGTGGCTCCTGGGGGTTCAACTCAGGCCCTCAGACTTGGTAACGGGAACCTCATTTTTTGATACATACATGTGTGTGTGTTATGATTTGATTTGAAGCATCACTGGAAGCTCATGTATTGAAGGGCAGTGTGCTACCTGGGATCTGGTCAGCCACCTGAGACCATGTTGGTCTCCAAAGGCCATGCTGCCACTGGGGGACGATACTGATCTGGGCAGCTGGCGCTGCCACCCAGGACCACGGTGTGATGTCCGGGCCCAAACTGCAGCTAAGGGCCCTGTCTCAGTTCACGGTCCTGCTGTAGCTGGGGTCTGTGTTGATCTCCATGGTCCAAATTAGCGCAGGGAGCCATAGGAAACGTGTTGAAATTCAAAGGCCTTGTTGAGCCAACACATAACTTTACTGATCCTGGGAGACCTGACTCTGTCCCTTGCTGGCCAATGCAGCAGAAGGACTGACCCCACACTTGGGAGAGATGGCCCCATCCCATACCATAGGCATGGGAGATCTGGCTCGGCCTCTTTCCTGAGGTGGGCAGTCCCAGTGGCCTAGACTGATCAAATCAGCTACCATCAGATCCTTATCCAGGACTCTGAGTTGGCACCCCCCGACATCTACCCCATCTACAGTCTGCAGGAGTGAGGGAAGGGACTGGCCGTGGGGAAGCATAGCAGCAGGATATCAGCAGTCTCAGTGACAGTCCAGTATCGAAGGTGTACCAGAAACCAGTGGCCTTGAACTTGCTCAACAACACGTTCCACAGTGAGCATTTGCTAGTAAAGCTGAGTAGACAAAAGGGTGCACTTCATGACACACAGCAGCTCCCAATGTCGCTAAGAGGAATGAAGAGGAGATGGAGAGTCAGGAAGATGGAGAAGACAGTGTCTTGTTTGTTTGTTTGTTTGCTTTGTTTTGTTTTGCATTAGGATTTTTAAATATTCTTCTGGAGGAGACTATTTTTTTGAGAGTGAGTAGCAGAAATGAAAGGACTGGGAAATAAGTGGGATTGGAATTCATGATGTGAAATTCCCAGAGGATCAATAAAAGATTATGTTAAAAATGATTTACTAATTACCCACAAAGAACTCTTCCACAACTGAGTATAATCCCATTCAATGTAGTTCTTGTCCCCAAATAGTTCACAGAATATAGCGAGGTGTTATTACTAATTTAAGTTCCTATTGACCCTCGCATGCAGCCTATTGCAGTCAGGGAAGGGGGACAAACAAATTTGCCCCCAAACACTCTGTAGGAAACAGATCTTCTGTTGCTAATATTATTTTTTCACAATGGAAATAATATTAACACATTAGCTAGATGGCTGCTCTAGCTGAAGTAGAATTCCAATTCCAGCGCTAAACACCATGTGTCAGAAGAAGCCATGGAAACAGGGCATATGGTCCAAGTCACGAATTGTTCCATTCTAAATGAGTCAGTCTTAGGTTGTGTTGTCTCTCGCTTATCCTTGTGTGTTGACCTTATCTTTCTCTATTCCTTGTTTTTCCCCCTTTGTAAATATCTTCCACTCCATCCCATGTTTGTATTCCCCTGTTCGTCCACTATTAACGTAATAATTCTATTTGGGTCTAGCTGATTCGTCAGTTTAAATTCCACTGTGCTATATTATGACACAAAGCTGCAGAGCACACAGTTCAAATATTACTGGTGTCCAGAGATGGCAAGAGAGGAGAGACTGTATCAGTGTGACTGCTCAGAGCATCTTAGATGAAGGGTGAGAGTTACTCTTATCTGTGGTTATGAGGGGTAAGTTTTAGTAATGAAAACAGTGTTATTGTCATAAAAACATGCAGGGTAACAAAAGTGACAAAATAGAAGAGCTAGACATGAGCACATGCAACTAAAGTCATCTGTTATTTTGAAAAGAGGACAAAAACGCAACTGGAGAAAAGACAGAATCTTCAAATGGAGCTGGAAAAACTGAATGTCCGCATGCAGAAGAATGATGTTTGCCTTGGTCACTGCTCTACTGCTGTGAAGAGACAGACACATTGACCACAGCAGCTCTTAAGGAAGAAGGCATTTAATTGGGGCTGGCTTGCAGTTCATTATCATCATGGTAGGCATGCAGGCAGACATGGTGTTGGAGAAGGAGCTAAGAGTTCTACATCTGGATCCTCAGACAGCAGGAAGATAGAGATGCTGGATCTGGCTTGGACTTTTGAAACCTTAAAGGCCACCCCAAGTGTCACACTTTCTCCAACAAGGTTACACCTACTTCAATGAGACCATTACTCTTAATCCTTCTCAAGTGCCACTCTGTGATGACTAAGCATTCAAATACATGAACCTATGAGGGACATTATTATTCAAACCACTACAATATTAGACCCATATCTATAGACCCTGCACAGAAATGAACTCCAAGTGGCCCAAATAAATCGATTTGAAACAGAAACATTAAAACTATTAGAAGAAAACAGGGAATACCCTACACAATTTAGAAGGAGGGTGTGGACAGGATAGGAGCCCTTTCGGACAGCGGCGTGAGAGACAAAGGAAGCAACTAGTTTCTGCTCCAGGTTCTTTGATCTTCCAGGTTTTACCCTGATATCTGAATTGTGGTTTTTATTGATTAAGATTGATTAGATTCATGCTTCAGAAAGTAGAAGAGGGGCTAGTTGGGGAAAAAGTGGTTCAGTGGGAGTAGGGACCAGGAAAGGTAATGTGGGGTGAACGTTTCCAAATCATATGTATTTATGAAATTTGAAAGATACAAATAAAAAGAAAAACACTTTAAAAGTGTTTAATGATGCTTTATTGCTATGATATAAATTTATTTCATGACAGTAGAATAAGGAGTAAAACAGAAGTAAATATATAAATACACATAAGCATATCTTTATAGCCATATGAGTTCATGGAGATATGTATGTCAGTCACAAAGCTCACGTCTGTCACTAGTCATATGGCCACAGCTGGCTATGTCTAACTACAAACGTCCATTACTCATCTGGATCTTTTTGTCTTCAGCCAGCACTGGTTTGGCTCTTATCTAGTGAAGGGATCTGGCACTTCAGTCCTAATGATCTGGGCCATTAAAGGTCCTTGGAATGGGCTATCATTTTCTAGCAAGCATAACCATAGGGCATAATAATAACAGAAGCCATAAGAGAGTTCCTATATTGCAGGTATTGTCTCCCTTACCAACACTGTGTAGGAGTTGAACTTTCCTTTGGTAACCAAGGTCAGCCTCCCTTGTAACAGGGGAACAATCATCCCAAACATTCTAGATGCAGATGAAGCCTTCTGGAGAATCTTGCCCAACCCTTCAGAGTGCTGTTCTCTCACTGGGACTAGAAAAGAGTCTTCAAAGGGCAACCCTTCCTTCTGTCAATCCAGCTGATTCAGGATAGTTGTAACATGCTGTGACCCGTGGAATTCACAAGCATGAGACTTTATCAAGTTTATTTTGCTTTGAACTCAGTTCTTTGATCGAAAGCAATAGTATGCAAGATACTATAGCAGTGGACAAAACATTTTGCAGTCCATAGATGGCAATTTTAGCACAGCGTTAAATGCAGGGAAGAAAACCTATATCTGGAACAAGAATCTGTACTAGCACCATCCCATCCTGTGTGGTAGCAGACCCACGTAAGCAACCTGCCATTAGGTAGCTGACTTCATTCCCCTGTGGGAAGGAGGCCATAAAAGGCATTCAACATTAGTCTCTATCGCTCCATAGTCAGATTGCCTGGCAGAATATAGTTCATGCTACAAGTCTGTCCATAATCTTCATCCTTGCCTCGTGGCACTGCTGAATATTGATTGAATCCATGGAAACAGCTGCCGAGTACGCACAAATGGCTCGTCCATCCCTGTGCTTATTAAAACTTTTTTTTTTTTTTTTTTTTTGGCTGAGGTTACCACCGGGAATCATTCCCCTGGGATGCCAACACTTTCAGGCTCACACCTCACCGTTCTAAGTTCTGCCAGTGGGAGGGCTTCTCTCCACCTTTCTGCAGGGATGGCTCAGAAAGGGCTGTGGTCCCATTGCTATTCAGTCCAAACTCAGTGTCAGAGCACTGCACAGGAACACCTGTAGCCAGACTTTTCTTTCCTCTTCCTCAGCTTCTGATCACAAGAACCACCCAAGAGGCCATCAGCACAGACTGGGAGAGAGAAGGGAGAGTAATAGAAATAGGAACCTGTAGACACTCTGGTTTCTTCATGTGACTTTTAGAGTTTCAGGATGTGTTCGGTACCACTGGCCCGCACACAGATTTCATTTGATGGTAGCATATGACTGTGTGAGCATGTCCAACTTTATGTATTAGTTAATCAGGTAACACCCAGCCCATGATGGACAGCTCAGGCCTCCCAGTAATGTGGTGGCTTATGGTGCTGATTTCATAACAAGGTCCAGGTTGTTAGCCATAGTATTTCAGATGATTGGTTAAAGCTGGGTGCTGGGTGCATAGAACTTCCAGATAAAGACATACATTTATACATTATTTATTTATTTATTTTCTACTTTCTCCTCCTCTTCTTTCTTTGGTTTTTCAAGACAGTTTTTTTTTCTTATAACAGTCTTGGTCATCCTGGAACTCTCTCTGTTGACCAGAGATGCACCTGCATCTGCCTCCTGAGTGCTGGGATTAAAGGTGTGTGCCACTACTGCCTGGCTATATTCCTTAATGAATATGATTGATCTGCTTGTAACTGATAGATCTGTGTTATGGTCCTCAGCATATTTGAATATTTAAACTTGTAGATATCTGCAGGTTATTGACTATTTTGCCATGTAAAACGACCTATGAAGTAAACTGCTTTCCTTTTAAGTTTTCTTTTTAAGTTTTCAAATAAACTCTACATAAAACACAAATACACATCTTTTAAAGATGTTTAAATTATTTATTTCATGAATTATGTTTTGGGGGCCTTGAATCTCTTGTGACTTCAACATTCAGGAGTGTAGAACTCAGGACTGTTTGTTCCCTACAAATCCAACAACATGGTAAGTTTCTAAATCAAGACCATCTAGATCCCTCTGAACTAGATCACAGCACTGGACTGGAGAGCTGACAGCTTTGAGAGATGAGGGAGCACAGTGAAGGCGATTGTTGGTCTTGCCAACTAAAAGCAAAGTCATTTTCAGTATTTTTTTCTTAGTGGGTATTGGAAACTTTTTTTCTTTCAAAATTGGAAACTGCACATCAATCCCCAGGAAGTAACAAACCCAAATCTGCCCAGCAGCTGTGACTATGGCCGTGGCCTGGTTAAGACACAGCCCACCGCCGAGTCTCCCCGATTCACTTATCTTTTGTAGTAGTCACACAGATGAGTTAAACGAGATGCAGGAAGAACCGCACTCCCACGGTGTTAGAGTCCTGGATGGTGGTTAAGTCCTCCGTGAGACCTTCAGGAACTCACTGTTCTTCATTCACAACTTTCCTGGGGGGAAGTCAATCTAGCCACTCACACTTATAGGTGCTGTCCCCACAAGAACAGTCCCCGTTCCACAGGTTGAGGGACCAAAGTGGGGATCATTCCAGAACTAAAGAAACAGTGACCAGATTGGTTCAGGAACCCTGTGTGCATACTGAAAATTGATCTGAGCTAAAATGCCAGTATTTGCTTCCAGAAGGCTCTACATGGCTGGGCTGGTAACACAGTGGGTTCCGTGGAATTAGTGTCACATTAGAGTCAGAGTTCTTGTAGTTTCTGAAAGCTTTGGTGACTTTGTCTGAATGTGTGTACTCATTCTCATAAAAATCTGGTACCTTAGGGGAACTGGAGGAAAGGTTAACAATGTATACTTTTGGTCATGTCCTTCCTTAAGGGGACATATTCTTTCCTTCATTCCAGCTATTATTAATCTGGAGATTGGCTTAAGTCTGGGTACTGATTAAGTAACCATGCCTCTGTTTTTGACCCAAGTTAGACTTTCAATCAATTGATTTAGAAATATGAAGTTATATAAATAGTAAGAGTTTAGTAGGCTTCCTATATTAGCTAATTTTTGGTTGTTGTGTCTGAAATACCACAGACTGGATAATAATTTAATCAGCCAACAGTTATTTAGGCTTGGAGGTTCAAGGTTGGGAAACTCATCTAATGAGAATGTTCTTGCTGGTGGGTGCTCTCAGCAGAATTGCAATGTGATGCAATGTGATTCTATACAAGGGAGTACCAACAGAGGCTGAGCCAATCAGGACTTAGTAACAGATCCACTCTGAAGTACCTCATTAATTCACTGATGCATGATTTGATGGATACATTCATGAGGGGAGAACTCACAGGACTCAAGGCAAAAACAGACAGAATCCTAATAATCCGACATGAAGCAAAATTCAAGATACATCAGTTAAGTAAAAAAAGCAAAGCATAGGAAATGTTTCCTGTTAAAAATGACCAGAGATGAGAAACTATGTATGTGCTTATGAAAGAAAAATAAGAGTTTTAAGAAAGACTAGGCCAGAAATCAACAAGATTGCTTATTAAAACCAATGAGTAAAATGTATGAGGGTGTGAGGAGAGGTATTTATTTGCTGTGCTTTTTAAAATATACGTTATACATTTTAGAATCATAATATTTAAAATGCTCAAAATATTCAACAAGAACAAGGAATGAGCAGAAACAGGATACAGAAACAAATGAATCCACCTGTTTCAAACACGGCACACCTATACTGAAAGAGGTGACACTGAGCGTAGAACTGTGACACCATTTCTATCAGGTAAAGAACAGAAGGACTATAAATATTATGTCATTATAAATATGTATTGGCTGTGATGCTATTCTACATATATTTCATAATTAGTAGTCACATAAACTCAAGATGAAAGCTAAGTTTCTCACTCGCGGAGGAGGGAATTAGCTTGTGGCCAGGAGAAAGGTTAGAATGAAATCTGTTGTTGTTGGATTGAAATCTTTGAATTTGTAAACAACAATGAGCTTGTGGAAATGCATAAATACATTCTGTGCTGGCTAATTTTATGTCAACTTGACAGAGGCCAGAGTCATCTGAGAGAAGGGAACCCAATTAAAAATCTGTCACCATAAGATTGGGATGTAGGCAAGCCTGCAGAACATTTCCTTAGTTAGTGATTGATGGGGAAGGGCCAAGCACGCTGTGGGTGGTGCCATCCCTGGGCTGGTGGTCCTGGGTTCTGTAAGAAAGCAGGCTGAGCAAGACATGATGAGCAAGCCAGCAAGCAGTTTCCCTTCATGGCCTCTGCATGAGCTCCTGCCCCCAGGATCAGGTTCCTGGCCTGTCTTGAGTTCCTGTCCTGACTCCCTTCAGTGACGAACAGTGCTGTGGGAGTGTGAGCCACATGAACCTTTTTCTCCCCAACTTGCTTTGGCCATGGTGTTTTGTCACAGCCATAGAAACCCAAACTAAGACAAATATAAGCATATTTTTGCATATATTATTAAGAAAAAGAAATAAAAAAATCTCTTGTGAACATAGACACAAAAATTCCTAACACAATACTAAGAAATCGAACCCAGCATAAATACTTATAAAAGAGGATAACACCCCATTACAAAGTTGTGTTTATCCTCAGGATTCAAGGTCAGTTAAATACTCAAAAATCAATGAATATACCTCAGAAGTTAAATGCACTGGCTGCTGTTACAAATGAATTCCCAGCACCCACGTGGCAGCTAACAACTGTCTGTAACTTTGGTACCAGGGAATCCAGCACTTTCTTCTGGACTCTGAGGATATCAGGCATGCATGTGGAACACAGACATACAAGTAGGCAAAACACCAATTTATATAAACACATAAGTTAGCTAATTTAAAAATGGATCATAAACCTCCATTGAAAACATCAGACTATGTAACTTCTAGAGAAAGTTTAAGAAAAAATATGCATACCTTTAAGTTTAGTGATGAGTTTTTAGATTTCTATTGCAAAAGTACCATTCAAGAAAGAAAAAAAAAACATGTAAGTGGATTTGATAAACTGAGAACACTAGTCACAGACTGAGAAAATAATGCAGATCACATAACTGACCATGCCTGCAATATTAAAGAACTCTTAAAACTCAACAATAAAAATAATCTAATAAATATATTTTTTAAATGGGTAAAAGACTGGAAGGAAAATTTTTCTCAAATTTTGTACAGTTGGCAAATAAATATCTGCGATGGTCCTGGGCATCATTTGTGATTAGAAATGCCAAGGAGAATGGTAAGGAGACAGAGCTAAAGTCCTCACACTCCACTGCATCAGACCCCACAAAGATGGGTAGCAGCAAGGACTCTCCAGACAATCAGGGGCAACAAAAGGAACAGCGCTTTGGGAGGGAGATGCAGAAAAGTCTGTGATCAAAGGAATCACAAAAGCAGACCCAGTCCTAAAACCTCATCACAACACAGATCTTCACTGCCTAGATTGACTGCACAGAGAATAACAAAAACGGAGCAATAAAAAACTCTGTGCATATTGTAACTTCGCACTTCTTGTACCTTAGTTACACCCTAAAACTAGGGAAACGCCTAAGACCCAAGAATTCCATAGATTTCTCAGACGCAGGGATTATAAACCACGGTGAATAAAATTCACTTTCCGAGTTTCAGACAATCTCGGGAGCAATTAAAACTGAGATGAAATTCAGTCTTACTCACATGAAAAACCAGACAACAGAGTTTGGAGGAAAATCGCCTGGTTAGGTGAGCAGAGGAAATCTCAGAAAGGGGACACTCAGATTCTTTGCATATACTCGGTCCAAATTTCTGGCAGATTCCTGGCATACTCCTGTGTTGGGCAGACTCCAAGCTGCCATAGGTAGGCTAAAGGAACCTCTGTTTGAGCGCAGCCCGCCACCAAGGGATCAGGCTAAAGCAAACAATACTGCTCCTCAATACTCCTTAGAACAGTGGTTCTCAGACTTCCTAACCCTGCGACCCTTTAATACAGCACCTCATGTTGTGGTGACCCCAACCATAAAATTATTTTGTTGCTACTTCATAACCGTAGTTTTGCTGTGTTATGATTTGTAATGTAAATATCTGACCCTTAGGGGTTGAGACCCATTGGCTGAGAACCGCTGCTTTCGAGACACAACCAAATCATGAAATTGTTAGAAGCGTCAAGAAACAGGAACCTGTGCGCCACAGGTAAGAGAGAAAGTGACTTGTGGAGGCTAGCCCCGGGAAGGCACAGTCAGATGAATTAGCAAAATGGATCTAAAAGCGGTGCACGAGGGCTGAACAACTTAATTTCAGTAGAGAAAAAGAAATCATTAACAGATATGAAGGTCCAGAAACTCAAAAACACTCTCCTGGAACGAAACACTCCGAAGGCTGGGGATGCAGTTCAGGAGGAGAGCTTGCCAAGCACACAAGTGGCCCTGTTTTCAGCAGAATATGCAGATAAGTAAAGAAACCGAAATATTACCCTAAATACTCACTGAGAGTTACACAAAAGCCTTAAATGCTAAGCCATGCTTGCGAAGCTCCAGGGTTATGCTTGCGAAGTTCCGGGGCTGTGCATGCGTGCAGGGAGGTGAGGAGGGAAATTTGGCTGTGCTGTAGGCAGTGTCTCCACTGGTGGCTCAGTCATTTTTCACCTGCAAATAAAAGGAAAATCAGGCACGGTGAATGATAAAACCAGGGGGGAGGGGTTGGAAGTCACGGATTGGATGGAAACTGATACAGGGACACCGACATTCAAAAGGGCAAGTAGGATGGCTAACAACTACAAACCTCACAGAAACAGGGCCAGAGAAAGGGAAAACTAATCCTTAAAGTCAATAATAAATATAAGAACAAAACCAGAACCTAGGTGGAAAGGAGCTGAGTTAACCTATTAAGCATCAACGAAGGCCGGCAATATGTGAATGACAGAAACAAAACCAGGTTCCTCCCATCTCTCCCTTCCTCTCCTTCCCTTTTCCCTTTCCCACAGGTCACTTCTCTCCCACTATCTCGTTTTCTTTTTTTTTAATCGAAGCGAGAATTCTAATTGTTCTAGACGTAGTACAAATTCTAATTGTTCCTAATAATAAAAACCCAGAGTCAGCTATCAGGGGCGAAAGTTGAAAGATCAGAAAAGCAGAACAGCCAACCATTAGGAGTTCTTACCTATACCAATGCTCAGACCAAAGGGGCTATTCTGTCTCCATGAAACTTCAACTGAATCCTGAATTCCTCTCTCCTCCCGCCTTATATTCCTCTCTCTGGCCAGCCATACCATGTCCCATCTCCACCTCCCAAGTACTGAGATTAAAGAACCTCAGCTTGGCTCTGGTTCTCTTTTAGACTGATTTAATCTTGTACAGCCCAGGGTAGCCTTGAGCTCACAGAGATCCATCTGCCTCTGTCTCCTAAATGCTGGGATCAAAGGTGTGTGCCACCACTGCCTGGCCTCTATGTTAGCTAGTGGCTAGCTCCACCCCCTGATCTTCAGGCATGCTTTGTTAGAGCACAAACAAAATATCACCACAATACCACTTTCAGTCATATACCCAAAGGATACTCAATCATGCCACAAGGCCACTTGATCAACCATGTTCACTGACGCTTTATTCATAATAGGCAGAAACCGGAAAGAACTTAGATGTCCCTCAACTGAAGATTGGATAAAAAGGACATAGTAGATTTATACAAATACAATGAAGAATTACTCAGCTGTTAAAAAACAATGACGTCACAAAATTTGTAGGCAAATGGATGAAACTAGAAAAAAAATATTATCCTGAGTGAGTTAACCCAGACCCAGAAAGACAAAAATGGTATGTACTCACTTATAAGCTGTTAAGTAAAAGATAATCATGCTACAATTCACAGAGGCAGAGAGGCTAAATATCAAGGAGCACTCAAGGGAAGATGCGAGAGAGAGAGAGAGAGAGAGAGAGAGAGAGAGAGAGAGAGAGAGAGAGAGAGAGAGAGAGAGAGAGACAGAGACAGAGAGACAGAGCGAGTGAGACAGAGAGAGAATACTGGGAGAGATGCCTGGAATTGGGAAGTATCTGGATCTGGGTGATGTAGACACCCAGTGCAGTGGAAACTCCCAGAATCTCCAAGAATGACCCTAGTGAAGACGCCTAGTAATGGGGGATACTGAGTCCAAACTGGCCATCTTCTATAACCAGGCAAGGCTCGTAGCTGTGGGAGCCAACGACAAAACCTTCAACCTACGATCTGTCCTGCTTGCAAGACATGTCAGGGCAATGGTGGTGCAGAGCTTGTGGGAGTGGCCAACCAATGAGAGGTCCAACTTGAGGCCCACACCAAGAGAGGGAATCCACAGCTGACACTGTGTGGATGGCCAGAAATCATAGGTAGAACAGCCCAGAGACCAGGATAGAGTCAAATAGAACTGGGTTAAAAAAAAAAAGTCAATGAAATGATTCCTAATGAGATTCTGCTGTACTCATAGATCAGTGCCTAGCCCAGTTATCACCAAAGAGGCATTATCCAACAACTGATGGGAGCAGATGCAGAGATCCACAGCCAAACACTAGACAGAACCAGAGGAACCCACAGACAAAGGGGAGGAGGGGTTGTAGGAGCCAGAGGAGTCAAAGAAACCATGAGAACACAGATCACAGAATCAACTAAGCAGGGGCCATAGGGGCTCACAGAGACTGAAGTGACAATCACAGACCCTTTATGGGTCTTATCTAGGTCCTTACGTTTGTATAGCTTGGTGTTCTTGTAGGACTCCAAACAGTGGGAGGGAGGGGACTGTCTCTGACTCTTTTGCCTGCACTTGGGACCCGTTTCCTCCTCCTGGGTCACCTTGTTCATCCTTGATACGAGGGTTTGTGCCTTGTCTTATTGTAATTTGTTATGGTTGATATTCTTGGGAGGCCTGTGTTGTGGAATAGTACTTTAACTATGTAAAGATGTGTTACATTTGTTTATGTTGTGGAATATTACTTTAATTAGGGAAAGATGTGTTACATTTGTTCATATTGCATTTGTTTAACAATGTAAAGATGCGTTGCCTTACCTATCTAAGGCACCTGGTTGTTATATAAAAAAAAAGCTTACTGGCTAATAGCTAGTCAGTGGAGGGAAAAGCAGGACTGGGGAGCAGAGGGAATAAGTAGGAAGAGAGAAGGAGAGAGGAAGAGAACGAGAGAAAAGAGAGGGGGATGCCTGGAGCTAGCTAGCCAGGCAGCTGCCATCCAGCCAGACACGGAGTAGGACCTACAGAAAGGAACGAAGGTGAAAAGCCCGAGGCAAAATGTAGGTGAAGAGAGGTAGGTTAGTTGAAGCTCTAAGAGCGAGTGGGACAAGCATAAGCGAGTGGGACAAAATGTAGGTGAAGAGAGGTAGGTTAGTTGAAGCTCTAAGAGCGAGTGGGACAAGCATAAGATAAGGTCGAGCACTCATAATTGGTAAGAAGTCTCTGTGTCTTGATTGGGAGCTGGTTGGTGGCCCATAAGAAAGCCTGCTATATATGCACCAGTGGACAGAAGGGCAGGGAACCCAGGGCTACAGGCTGACCTACTCAGCCAATGATGACCAGAGCTGGAGGTGGAATAGATAGAAGTGGGAAGCACAAACGTGGTCAGCCGTTGATGCCAGCACTGCTGTCTGTTCTTCTAGAAGTTCTATCTGCATCTTACGCTTGATATAAAAACAAATACATTTAAATATAAAAGTGGGAACGAAAGTTATAACAAATCTGTGAGGCTAGGCAGACCCAGGTGATTTTCCCACTGAGAAATTCTTTCCCTGGACTGTGTCCCATATAACAATGCCTGGAACTCTAGAGTCATAGGGATACCTATAAAAATCTGTGATTATATAGGAATGTAAAGCCTTAGGGGCTGGAGAGATGGCTCAGTGGTTAATAGCATTTGATGCTCTTCCAGAGGATCTGGGTTCAAATTTTAGCGCCCACATGACCCCTAACAACAATCCAGTTTCAGGGGATCTGGCACCCCCTTCTGGTCTCTGCAGGCACTGCAGGCATGCGTTGCACAGACATAAGTGCTGGCAAAACACCCATACACATAAAATAAATAAATATTAAAGAAAAAAGAAAGTTCGAGGCTTTAAACGTTGCTTCTCTGCTATCTTTTCATGCCAAAAGCATAAAAGTAATATTGCTTGAAAATTCAGAATGCAGATGATCCATTTCTCTATAAGAAAAATTTTATGAATATATTAGGAGCAAATATGAAAGTGTGCAAAGGGTACATAAGCAGGTCACAGAAGCCATCAAATATAAAAGCTGATGTTTAAATTCAATAGTAAATTCCAGGAAATGAGAATCAATGTAATAACCAAAATACCTCTTTGATCTCATTCAACTGGCAAAAGCTAACAGGAAGCATGGAAGTGCAGACATCAACCAAAACACAATCCGTGCATTCCTGGGCAGCTTTTTCTTGATCAGTTTATTTGAGGCAGGAAGATCCACCCTAAATGAGGGCGGTAGCTCCTGGTGGCAGCTCAGGTAAAAAGACATTGAAGATGGGAACTTGGCTTCTTGCCTGCTCGTTCTCACTATCGCTGGCAAGTTCATCCACCCATCCTGCTGCCAAGGCTTTACTTCCCTGATGCTAGCAGCTGCTTCCTCGGGATTCCAACATGGGCAAAGGACCACAGTTCTTCAGGCTACCCTGGGACTGCGGAGACGCCCAGCCTCATGGAATCATGGTGGAGTCACCAGATTTCCAGCCTCTCTCTTGTGAGACAGCCATTGTTGGACTGTTTGAGCCATATTGTGTAAGGCAATCTAATAACTTCCCCTTCGGTACATGTACACTCTATTGATTCTGCTGCTCTATGGAACCCTACTACAAACTGTCATCTCTGTCCACCTTATCTCCCCAAATTCCTTGGAAATTTCAAGATCTTAAGGGTGAAGCAAGCGACATCCTTCTGGGAAAATAAGCATATATAAACTGCAATTACGGAACAAACACATATAAACCACTCGTTTTTCTGCCAAGCAAGCTGACGAAATATACATTGATGCTGCTGTTACGGAGGGCAATCTGGCAGTGGTGACCACGATTTAAGTTGGAAGAATTCAAAATTCTTCATGTTTTTTTGAATTATCTTAATATTTGTGGGGGGTAGTGACTCAATCTGATGAGTTTTTAATGTCTTAAGGATTTTTCAAAATTGGTCACTAGTGAACTATTGAACACCACGCTCCCGTGATCCAGGCCAGTTTTCCTCTCCTTGGGGCCTTGTTACTGCCGCTAGGTGACCTCATGGGTACTCCTGATATTATGCCCCATGGAGCTTAGCCATGTGTGGTGTCCCTCCCCCTCCCACCCCTTCTTGTATAGTTGTCTTGAAGACTCAGGAGTTTGGAGTCCAGAACCTTACCAAGAACTTCCCTTGGGTCTTGGGTATGGGAACCGCAGAATGATGGCAGGATCTGGGGCCAAGCTGGAACGCGAAGAACGGATGCTTCTGCACTACCGCCTTCTAGTTGTTTCCGTGGTGACTGTAATCCCTTTACAGCCAGAACTTCTTTTCCTTCCACAGATGATGGTGGTGGTAGGCATCATTACAGACTGGTATTGGCATAGCTGTACTCTCATTTCACACTTTGGAAGCACACAAGGATGTACGCACGTTTGTCCTTCCTTCCTTTCTTCCTCCCTCCAGCGCTCTTTTTTTCTATGAACATTATTTATTGTGTATACAGCATTCTGCTTGCATGTATGACTACAGGCCAGAAGAGGGCACCAGATCTCATTATAGATGGTTGTGAGCTGCCATGTGGGTGCTGGGAATTGAACTCAGGACTTTTGGAAGATCAGGCAGTGCTCTTAACCTCTGAGCCATCTCTCCAGCCCCTTTCTTTTTTTTTTCTTAAGGCAAGACTCTGAATATGTGTCTCTTGAAAGGCTCAGGTTTCCAGAACAGCAGAGTTCAGAGGTGGGGCTTTAGTGCTCTGAGGTTATTAACGGATCAATCCATTGACTGACACAAAATTTTATGACATTTTTAGGAGTTGGTAGAAATTTAAGAATTGCGACCTATCTGGAGAAGTAGGTCATGGGGGTGTACTTTGGGAGGACATTACTGTCAGCGGTCTCTTATTCTACTTGTGAGTCTCTACAAGGCAAGAAAATGCTCGCCCACTAATGTCTCTGCCATGATGCTCTGCTTCAGCACAGCAGAACAACCGAGCCAAGTGACCATGGGCTGAAACATCGGAAACCATCAGCCAATAGGAATCTTACCCCCTTGGGTTTCCCCCTCTGGTATGTTGCCCAAATTAGGACGGTTTGACTTAATGATATGTCAGTAATCTGCACTTCCTAATGGAAAGCTACTGCAGATTTAAAGTTTGGCCTTTTCCTGGCCTCATGCTACCTTCTTATCTCCTTTTGTGATGCTGGGCTACAGCCACCAGCTTCAGATCCGAGTCAGCTGTGCACCCATGAGGGCGTCAACGGGCAACTGCAGTGTTCTGCTACGCTGGCTGGGCAAGGGTGGTGAGCAGGCTAGATGTACCTTGGGCAGTTCCACTTTCATCTGTGTGCCGGATGGGCTGGGAACCCCATCATAACTAGGCAACATCTGTATTCGGAGACACGTACATTCCTCATGATGTAACACAAGGACAGGGGTTGTTTTGTCCGATGTTTTTTTTTCACAATTTGGAGTGTCCGGTGCACCTTAGGTGATTAACAGATAGATGTTTGTCTTATAGTCTTCTGCAGGCTCTCTGGCTAAAGCTGCATCTCCCCACTACAGTTGTGCTGACCGGCCATCGAGCTCCCAGAATCTGCTTGTCCCCGCCTACCATTGTTGGAGTTACAGGCACATGCAGTTATGTCTGTTTTTTTTATGTGGGCGCTAGGACTGGAACTCAACTCCACCGGCTGATATAGCACATTTACCGACTCGGCTATCACCTCAGCCCCCTTGACTATAGGATTGTAATGAATGACCCATTTGTCTGCTTTCAAAAATGTCTGGCTCACAGACACTTTCACTTATGTATTTATAATACACATTGGTATTCATCCCAAGCTCACCTCCACTGAGAAAGCAAGGCTAGGCTGTTAATAGGCTTTAAAAAATTGCTTCTTAAGAGAAAATCGTTTTCACCAGTA
Organism: Arvicola amphibius; assembly: GCF_903992535.2. Classification (NCBI taxonomy): domain Eukaryota; kingdom Metazoa; phylum Chordata; class Mammalia; order Rodentia; family Cricetidae; genus Arvicola; species Arvicola amphibius. Next base: position 113,143,397 of record NC_052057.2, read on the forward strand.
GCCTACGAGCAGTATAAACAAGAATTCTAAGGATTAATTTGTAGATGCAACTATTACTAAACACCGTGTCTTTATGTGTTTTCTTTCTTGTCTTTTTTTTTTTGGAAGATTTATTTATTTATTATGTATATAGTGTTCAGCTGCCGTGTATGTCTGCAGATAATAGGGCACCAGATCTCATTATAGATGGTTGTGAGCCACCATGTGGTTGCTGGGAATTGAACTCAGGTCTTCTGAAAGAGCAGCCAGTGCTCTTAACTGCTGAGCCATCTCTCCGGCCCCCATCTTATGTGTGTTCTAAAGGAGACAGAACCTGGGAATTGATGTGTTTTGCCATAAGCTATTAAAGAGTCTCCATTTTCTTCACTAAATGTCTCTAAAGAATGACAGTTAAAGCTAGCTATAATAAGGGTCTACAGAAAGACAGACAAATAGACCAGGGTGTGGCTAAGAAGCTGGCTTACTCTGGGGCAGGTACGAATTTGCAGGGCAGGCAGGCAGGATGAAGAGCCTAGAGAGCCTAGAAGAGCCTATATTCCAGCTTGGGGTCAATGGCTGTCAGGGAGCAGAATTCTCCTCCTTGTGAAAATTCACTTTTTTTCCCCGTTGCATTTGAATAAGTATAAGAGGACCTCCAAAATCATGAAGTATATTTTGCTTCACTTCAGTTCTACTAATTTCAATATTAACTATACCAAAACAAGTATTCTCAAAGGGACATCTAGACTGATTGACCAGAGACTGGCTACCAAGCCTTGAAAAACTGACTAGTGAGTGATTCTAATTTCTTTGTAGAATAGGATACGGTTGAAATGAAGATATTTTGATGTTTTTGCTTTAGGTTGAAAATTCAAATACTTAACTATTTTTGCTCTAGGAAAAAAAGATAGCTCAGAATGGCTGAAAACAATGTTTGGGCTTTGTCTTCAGTCAAGACATTATCTCTACTTGCTTCAGATACTTCATCAGGGAACACGCTTTCCCCTTGAATCAAGCAGACTTTTGGAGTTCCAGGATTTGGTGAAGCAGTGAGTGCCCTTGTCCTTAGGGTATGTTTGAGTAAACGTTACTTAAGACCTGGCAGCCCAGCTCAAGCTATACAGCTACACTGAACGTTTCCTCCTCCTGACGAGTTTGAATATGAATTTCTCATTCAGCTCCAAAGATCTAAAGAAATCTTCATAGAGGAGCTCATACCCTAAGCGCACTCATCTCAAATGTCCTTTCTCGGAGCATTCTGCTATTGGGCATTATAAAAAGTCACAATTTCCCTCTCTCCACCACCCGTGAAGCACGTCACATGATCAGATTTACACAGGCATGTCACATGATCAGATTTACACAGGCATGTATCTAGTGTTAATTCTAAGGATTGATGTGGGATACTTTCATACTTGTTGGGACTAAGTGAAAACCAGAATTACAAATATGAGAGCTCAGCCCGGCGGTCGTGGCGCACGCCTTTAATCCCAGCACTCGGGAGGCAGAGGCAGGAGGATCTCTGAGTTCGAGGCCAGCCTGGTCTACAAGAGCTAGTTCCAGGACAGGCTCTAGAAACTACAGGGAAACCCTGTCGAAAAACCAACCCCCCCTCCCAAAACAAAAAACAAACAAACGAAAAAACAAATACGAGAGCTCCTATTTCCTTTACCTGATCGAAGCACAGGGAGAAGCAGCTGAGACACAGCATGCTACTTCCCTGTTTCCTGGAGGTGTTAAATAAATTTGCAGAATTGTTATCTTCCCTGGAAGCTGCTTTCTTGACTACGATGTTTTTAGCCGAAATGACAGTGGTAAGCACTCCGGCTCATCTGCATTGTCAAAGCTTGATTTAGTGAGCTGGGAGTGAATCAACCAACCCCATAGGAACTTGGGGAAAGGTAATTCCTATGACTGGCCATAACGCGCTGGAAGAAGACTAAATGTTGACTTGATCTTTACACACACAACTACCTGAGCAGCATTTGTGGATTCTAGACGCGGCGGCATTCAGGTTTTGATGTTTTGACTTTTTGTGTATGTGTGCACAGGGTCTCTTGCTGAACTTGGAGCTCACTGATTGGCTAGACTGAAGGCCCAGTGAGCTCCCGGTATTCTTGTCCCTGCCTGCCTGCTGGGGATTGAAGTTGGGTTTCCAAAGCTTGCACAGCAGACAATTCTCCCTAGGCCTCCGAGTTTTGACTTTAAAAATATTACTCTCTGCCCCAATAATAATCTAAAAGCTCAAAAAGTCTTTTAAAAAATACTTTATGGGTATGGACGTTTTGCTCACACGTGTGTCTGTGCACCACGCATGCCTGGTGCCCGTGGGTGTCCAAAGAGGGCGCTGGATTACCTGGAACTGGAGTCATGGACAGTTGTAAGCCACTGTGTCAGAGATGGGGATGTAACCTGCTCCCGCGAGAAGAGTAATCTCTCCTGCCTCTCCCAAAGCTCAAAAAAGCCTCGTATCTCCTGGGACCTGCAATTTCATTCAAAAAACAAAAACAAAAACAAAAAACCCCAAAAACAGCCTTTGGAGGCTGCAGTTCCAGCTTTATGTCAGCAAATCAAAAGATACTTAGTAGTTGTAGGCAGCCCACACTCCTCCACCCATGAGTTAGACGGACCACACAAAATGGGCTCTGGGGTTTATTAGAAAACAAAAGAACATGCCATTGGGAGGTGGGGAATGGTTCTGGGGATGTGAAGGGTAAATATGATCAAAATAATTACATGCATATATAAATTCTCAAAGAATATTGCCTAAAAACAGAAGGAGGAAAACATTACAGTAAAGGAGCATCTCTGAGGATTCAGGAGGATCTGTGTTATCGAAAATGTTCTGTATTTCTAGTCAAATATTCTGTGGAACTCATGAGTCTTTTCCCTTACAACGAATACGACTGCAGGCTATAAGAAGCTGCAGTAATAAGTAGCAGCGAGTAAGGCTCTACACCTGGGTATCCCAACAGGAAGCAGCAGCCTGCTTCTTTGGATGTGAGTTTCTAAAATACAGTTATCACTGCAGCCCCACAATGCGAAGCTGCCATACAGAAGTCACACACACACCAGGATGACCTTTGTCTATATTTTATACAAATACAACAGTAGTTTGTGAATACATTTTAAGTACATGATATACATGATAAGCCACTTGATTTTCCAATATCACAGAATAGCAATTTAAAATGCAATAAAAATATACAAAATTCAGTCTGGAATGCAGATTTTTTTCATTTCTATTTGACTCAAAACTTTATCTTTAGAGCATTTTTAGAGTACTAGTCCAAACACTTTTTTCATTAGCTAAAAATACAATTTCAGCAGTCAGCTTATATTCAGGCATGATGCAATCCATTTTCCTAATGGACTCCCAGTTTTTGTTAAATTCAAAGGGCTGTTAGTAACTTCTAGTGTGTTCTTCACTCCACACCCTACGTCAAGCCCACTTTCCACTCTGAGTTACAGTCACCTTGTGGACAAAAGCTGGGTTTGTTCTGGTAACGTTTGCACATCCACGATCTCCTTTTGCAAGCGCACATGAATACACTGTGGTGGTGTAAAAGTTTGTTAATGACAAATTAAGTCACAGTATAAAAATATATTGTACACCTTTACACCTATGTAGTCCTTTTCCTATGGATAAAAAAAATACAACTGAACGAGACAGAAGTTTGTAGCACCGTGAGAGTTGTGTCCCAAGTGACAGTAGCAGCATGATCCCATATAATGTTGAAGGAGGGTTTCTGAGAAGATAGACATTCATTCTGGTTCGTCTGTACCACTGAAACTTATACAGAGAAATCTGTATAATCTATAGAGCTAGATAAGCTATCAAAAGACACTGCCTTCCATCCCCAGGGGATGCTAACATTGGAGAAAGGCTTACTGGTGATCTGTGTGCTGTTACTAAGGCTGGTAGCATTATCTTGCATATAATCTCCGAGGAGGAGCGCTCTGTGGCTACAATACGATTCAGGTATTCATGCAGACCCACGTGATCAAGATACATTGTGTTGTAGACCTGGCTGCTGACAGCGTGCGTAAAACAAAACAGACTCACCGAGGGACTCATTAGTCAGAAAAACCAGTCTGCCTTCACTAAGGACGAATACTAAACATTGAGAAGATCTCCTCCAATGTCACATGGATCTCAGTAGGCTAGAAGCAACTTGGGTGAACTGATATCTTTTTTTTTTAACTTACTTACAGACTGGGAAGACAGTGTGCTTTGAGACACGTAAACCTTGTAAAAAAATAAACCATTGTAAAACCATATGAAAAGACACACACTGATTCTGTGCAATATAGCAAATCGATAAGAAAACACTGTAAAAATGTACCTGTTTAAAATACCATCTACCATTTTTTTGTACACAAAGCATTATATATCAAAGGCCTACATATATATCATCTAATGGCACTTGAAACGAATATAATAAGTCTTAAAATAAAAGGCATAACCTATAGAAAGTTTCTGTAAAAGTTTAGGTTCATTTTGAAAGTGCTATATCTTGTAGTAATGTGAAGTATAGAGGTTGACCAAGCTCTATCTTTTTAATTGGCCTATATGTGTACTGCTCACTAGATGAATGATCCTGAAATATGTACTCTATAAACATTCATTATTAGCTTAATAAAGCAATCAGCTCTGGCTCATGTTTCAGTCAGTATATGGTTTTAAAAAACCGTCACTGTCCAAATTAACACAATATATCACTATATTCCACAAATGGCTAAAAAAAAAAAAAAAAAAAAAGCACAAGCTTCAAAGACGCAAAAACACACAGCTCGGAAGAAATGCTGACTGAAATAATTAAAAAAAAAAAAGTCGCGTACAGAATGGTGCATAACCCACCAAGACAACTTAAGTCCTAGAAAACTGAGCTACGAAATAGGATTTTTTAAATGAAAGCTTAACAGTGACCAATAACTACCAGGGTGGCATTAGTAAATATCAACGGAGTATATTGCCTACGGCGCCTCGGTTCTTCCACCGCCGCCGTGCTCCTGCAGCTGCCGATACAGTCTGCACGCACACGTGGGGGGGGTCAAACTAAATGAGGCTCGGTATCTTGTCTGAGCTCCAAACTCTACACTAAACTATTTTCGTTAAGGTTAATCCCTTTTCTTTCAGCCAATCTAAGGCACTATCAGAAATTCCAAGGACGGTGAACCTGGCCACTGGTGCATGAAACAGCATGGGCAAGAACTATCCCTACTCACTCCTACTTCAAATAAGAACTAAACAGGTGACAACATTTTCTGGTGGGGGGAGAATAGCCAATTCTGTGTTACATCCTTGTTAAAACATTGTGCAATCACATTAAAAGCTGCCTGATCTTTAATAGAGACATCTATCAAGAAAGGGTTTAGTGACCACTGCAGTCAATTAAAAAAACAAAACAAAACAAACAAACAAACAAAAAAAATCCAACCCAACTTGCTGGATTCCCTCTTACTTTGAAGTGTTATTCAAGTCTGTGGGGGCAGCAATAGGCAGAGAGGTGCACACACGAAGAAAATGAAGACTCTACGTTTTAACACTGGTGCCCTGGAAGATGTGTATTAGAGTTCTGTGCAGGGCAAGATTTAGGATAAAAATATATTTATATATATACAGATATGGCGCCATTCCCATTTCAAAATGCTTTATTTCATATATCCTGGTACTCCCTTTTTTCAATTAGCAGTGAAATACAGCCCATAGAGGCCAACGTCTCAGGTCATTAGTGTGACTTTTCCTTACGCAAATTTTAGATAGAATAAGCTAGTGCTTTCATATGTGGTGTCTGGGACCAACTTCTACATAAAAATAGGTTTTCTATTTACTTGTGCTCTGTCACCAAGTTTCTTTTCCTTTTTCCATGGTGAGTAAAGCAATATTGAACACTAATCATTCAACTAGAGCTTTAGGTAAGCGATCTGTTTCACAGAAACTAAGGAAGCCGCCTTGAAGCAGAGCAAAGAGCCCACGTGGAGAGTGAGCATGCTCCCGACCACAGCTCAGGAGCAGCTTGAAGAGCTAAAAATGCATTTCCTTATTAACATATATAATTTTAATGCCTTTGGAACACTTTTTTAATAAAATGTAAATTTTCATAATAAAATTTAAATACATAAGTATAAAAACTATTGCTCCAGGGTGCACACCAGGAGCGAGAGCCCTCCAGAGAGTGACTCTGATTCTACGAAGTGCGCTAGACGTGTGTGTAACATACAGCGAAAGCCCCATCCATATGACATCTTACACTTCTCAAGTTATACTACTCCCAAGTATTTTAAATAATGCATTATATTCAGCAATCTATACGCATGTTTAGAATTATTGGTAAACAATGCAATCTGCAGTGATAGTTGGCCCTATGAAAGGGAACGGGTTTCCCAACACAGGGCTAATGGAGTGCTCAGAAAATCAGAAATATTTCTTTTTCTTTCTTTTTCTTTTTTTTTTTTTTTAAGAGATACATACTCTTCTGTAAATTTTCCCCTATCCCTGCCCCAACAAAGGGGGTCTCAAAATAAGGAGTTAACAAGTGCTTAATAGATACAGCTTGTAGGCTGATGCCACGAGCAACCTTTAAGAAAATCTCCACGGCACCGCTCATCAGAGCCCTGGCTGGCGTGAGGAAGCCATCACTACCGCGTCTGTGAGCACCGTACCCCCGGTGCTTCCACACTCACTCGGTGTGTGCTTTATTTTCCTTGTTTCCTCTACAAACTCAGCTTATTGTAACACTCCTCTCACTCTCTAAGATGTGCCAAAAGTGGGGTTTTAGTGTGTGGGTTGTGTAAGACGTTGTGGAGACTCCTCAGGTAGCTTTTCAATGTGTTTAAGTTCTCCATCCAACCACGGTGGGGCGAGGAGGACGTACATTGCTATTTGAGAAGTGACGGGATAGATAGGCTTTTACTCTGTCCCGAAATAGTCCAGTTTTCAGCTCTGGCAACGGTGGGGATTCTCTAGACAAGTTCTGAGGTTTGGCTGTATGTTTGACATCCATCGTCCTGCCGAGGAGTCTATCACTCCAATGACTGAGGCAGCCTACTCTGGGTTTCACTGACTACTGCCCCACAATGGCCCTAAGACTCTGGACTAACTACGGACAACACGCAACATTAAGAATGCTGGTACACTGAGGCCATCCTGGGTACGAAAGGCGAAGGACACGGAACAGGACATCTCTACCCTGCTCCTGAAGACCGATACCACACGCTGTTAACATAAAGTACAGATGGTTGAAAGGTGGCAAAGCAGTGCCAACACAGAACACCCTGTGACCTCTCCCGGTTTCTTTTAGATACTGAAACTCTCTTCTCTCGTTTTGTCAGACAATAGTCTTCAAAATATATTGATCTGAAATGATGGCATATTTAAGAAACCACGATAATCTCCCCAAGCTGGATTCTCGATTCCTTTAAAACACTTGATCACGAATCTATTTAGTGGCTAGCAAAACATGTAAAACACCTCAGCTATTCACAAACGTTACATAAGATTTACATTGTACTGCATATTTGCAAAAAAATGAGCCAAATGTCCGATGCCCAATGCTATTAGACAAAAATGAAAAAAAGTCTAATAGTAATTTGAACACAGGACCTGAAGAATTTAGTGATAATAATGGCGCTCCTATATGAAATAAAACTCTGAGACTATGACAACTGGCAGTAAATCGGGAGAAACAGCAAACATGAATGGTTTCAAAGCTTACCGAAGAGGCTACTTCCTATTATTTACTGGCTTCGTGAAACCTGATATTATACAAAAGCAGAAGTTTTTGTATTGTCTTAAAGTAGGCACTAAGATAAAAACGGTCAGCGAGGGCGGGGCTACACGCGCGCCTCCCTCTCGAACCTGCCGCCAGGCCCTACTGGAAGGCCTGGTGGAAACGGGGCAGGGTGGTGCTCGTGCTCAGGCTGCTGGTGAACGCCGCTGAGAGTGAGTGCAGAGAACCGAGACCCACGGCACTCGCAGGATCCTGGAGATCCTGTGTTTGGGTGGGCAGCTGAGAAACAGAAGAATGCGCTTCGTCTTGGGAATAGCTCATCCCGAGGCTCCCCACTGACAGAGGATTGTAAGGAGGGCCATTTAATGGTATAAAATTGAACAGCTGAGAAAAATCCAATGCTGGTGTGTTGAGGGGGTCACTGATGGAAATAGAGCTCTTTGACAGCGAGAGGTCCCCGGCACCGTCATCCAGGGACCCGCTCTGAGGCTCTAACCCTAACTTAGATGACGACGCTTGAGAATCCTGGGATGAAGAGGGTGCACCACTTTGTAACTCCATCAGGTAACTCTCAATTTCCCCCTTTAACGGCTGTTCTTTCTCAGGAATAGAGATTGCATATGAGGTAGAACTGAATGGGCATTTGAAAGCAAGATGGTGGGAGGGGTGAACAGCATCCATATCTATGGGGCACGTCATTCCCAAAGGTAAAGTTGTGATCATTTGGTGAGCAGATCCGGAGCTCTGCACGGACTGAAACGGAGTGTTATAGAGGTTTAACTGCAGAGTGTTTGTGAATGGCTTGGACAAGAGTTCACTGGAAGGTAAGGACATCACCGGCAGGAGCTCGTCTTTTATAGGCACAGACATGTTACAGGTGAAAGGGTCCAGGAAATCTACCGGTTCAGTTTTGACCTTCAGAAGCTCTTGGTTGTGACTCTTCTTCATGTGTCGAGTGAGGTGATCCTTCCGTCCGAATCTCTGTGCACAGTACTGGCAGAGGAAGTCCTTTCTCCCCGTGTGCACCACCATGTGTCTCCGGACGTCCTTCCGGGTGTAGAACCTGCGCTCGCAGTGCTCACACTGGTGCTTCTTCTCCTTCACGCCCCCAGAGGACTTGCCCGCGTGCGACTTCAGGTGCTCCAGGAGCACGCCCGTGCTCTCAAAAGTCTGCAAACACACCTTGCAGGTGAGGTCGCCGCTGGTGGCAGCGTGCAGGGCCAAGTGCCGCTTGAAGCCGAGCTTGGTGTTGTAGCTCTTGCCGCACTCCTCGCATTTGAAGGTCTCTTTGTTGGGGTCGTGGGTGTGGAGGTGATTCTTCAGGTGGTCTTTGCGGTGAAACATTTTCTCACAATAATTACACTTGTGGGTTTTCTCAGGAGAGTGAGTAGCCATGTGCCTTTAAACATAGATAGATTCTGTGAGTGAATATCTTAGCAAAAGGGTACATGCTCATTCTTCAAATGGGAAGCTAAACTATAAGGCTAGCTCACAGCTCTCTTAATGAGGGTCTCCCTGAGTAGCACACAGCACAGCACAGTTAACACACTGCAGAACCTGAGCCATCTACGTTGCCACTTTAGTGCTGACTGGTTTTCAGCTCTCATTCAAAAGTAAACAAGCAAGACCGAACACATTCATGTAATGTCCACACCCTTTCCATGAAGAAATTTCTCTTTACACACGGAAATTCTACTCTCATTAAGCATTTTTACTTAAAAAAAAAATCCAAAGACACTACCACAGAAGTATGTAACTTAGAATATTTCAGGCTACCCAATGTCTAATCTACTTAACATTTCCTGTCTGCGAATGAGCTGAGAAATGTGTATACAGATACACACACTTACAACGGCTTCAGACGGCCAACACAAGAGAAAGCATAATCTGAAAGACAAATAGAGCGTAGTACCTTTGTAATTTGTACTTAGAAACAAAGGCCTTGGTGCAGTCTTGTTGTGTGCACTTGTAGGGCCTCTCTCCTGTGTGAGAGTAGGAGTGAACCTTTAATTTCTCAACACTGTTAAAGGCCTTGTCACACAGTTGGCAAGGGAAGTTTTTTCTTGGTTTGGTTTCACCACGCTTACGTTTCCCTGAAGGGGCTTTCTGGGTATCTCTTACTTCTGACAAATCACCAGGAATGACAGTGGCCATCGCAGCCTAAACCAGGCCTTCTTGTTGGACACCTGGGAACTGCCCAACTCCACTAAGTGATATAGCTTTAGGTGGCTTCTCAAGTTTCATGTGGTCGTAAAAGAAAGCAAAAAGGGACTGGAAAAAAAAATAAGAAACAACTAGTTTGTAACTAAACTCAATTAAAAAATTATTTGCTTTGTGATGCTTTTGAATTAAAAAAGAAACCATAAAATGGATTCAGCTGGTCCAATGTAATATCTGTAGGTTCCTTTGTATTTTCCAAAACAGATAGATATCAACGCATTGCTCAGAATGAACAGTTCATACATACCCTGAAATCACACCTGACAAACGCTGGACTTAGCAGGACAGCAGTGAACTCAGGAACTCTCAGAGTAGGGTTCTAAAGGTTGCACCAGAAACTTGCCATCTTACAGCTGAACAGCCACTGCACTCTGTGCCCACTACGCTGTGCATGTGGGTCACGCGAACACACACGCACTTAGAGCACCTGGCAAACCAGGGAGTCCAGGGAAGAGGTGCGGGAAGCTGAGATCCCGTAGGAAGAGAGGTGAAAGCACCACCGAGTGTAAACTGACCCTTTGACCAGTGTTAGAATACTCTAAGGGGGTTTCTGAATGAGGGTGGAAATGATTGATCTTCAGAACAAATATTCTTGACATGGTAAAGCCTGTTGATACTACTTGAGGTGAACACTGCAGACCCTTGTCATCTGGGGAAGTATGGTTAGTGTCCCTCAACTGTTTCCACGTCATAGAGATTATTCTCACTGGGTGCACTAATGTTACTAATAAGCTGGAGCCATTAGGCCTCCCCAAGCTGAACAAATTAGCTTTTGATACAACTGAACCTGAGTGTGGCACACCTGCTCAGAGTTCTCACAGTGCACAACATCTGTGCAAAAACGCATCATTACAGAAGTGTTTCGCCCTGAGTTTCAATTCACTATCAGTGCTACGAGAAGGAATCAAGTATGTCTCTCGAGCAACAAAGAGTGTGTTGTTACTTTTAAACAAGACAACTGAAACTAGACAGGAACCTCCACAGATAAGAAGAAGTGAATATAATTAACTCTCTTTCTCAGAGCGGGAAGATCAACTTCTCAAAGACTTTACCGCTCTATAAGTCAGATCAGGGGTTCTCAGCCTCCCGAATGCCACTGCCCTTTATCAGTTCCTCATGTTGGAGTGACCCCCAACTATAAAACTACTTTGTTGCAACTTTATAATTACAATTTTGCTACTGTTATGAATCATAAACATTTGATATGTGACACAGGTGAGGTGAAAACCATTGAGTTAAATATTCCCTCAAGGTTTCTTACGGTAATTTAGAGGGGTTCTTCCAAGAGACCACAAAAATGGTAGCAACCATAATGCCTCTTAAAAGGATCTGACTACTAAACATAGTTAAATGAATTTGCCATCCTCTTATATATTTTAAAGAAAAAAAAGCAACTTCCTTATCTCACCTGTGTTTTGGTATTAGATTGACACATGCCTTTACACAATTTAGTGTGTTACACTCACTTTCACAGATTCCAGTTAGTTTTCAGGAATTTTAAACACCTACATTTTGGTAACACTTGAGTGCATGACGTATCTTTTTGTACTTTAGCAGAGAGGCTGTCCATAGTAGACTAAGCAGCAGTGAGCCATGATCTGACTGAAGCAGTACAGCATTCAGGAAAGCTGAGCGCATAGTTTCTTTTTGTAAGACAGATGCAGGCCTTTACATTGTTCTAAATATCAGGAAGCTCCTCTTTCAGTTTACACATGATATTAATATGATGCAATGAGTATCACAATGCTGATGCAGCTGTTAGCTCTGATATCACACACTGATGCAGCTGTTAGCTCTGACATCACAACACTGATGCAGCTGTTAGCTCTGACATCACACACGGATGCATCTGTTAGCTCTGACATAATAGCACTGATGCAGCTGTTAGCTCTGATATCACAGCACGGATGAGCTGTTAGCTCTGACATCATATAACTCATACAGATGTTAGCTCTGACATCACAATACTGATGCAGCTGTTAGCTCTGACATCACAATACTGATGCAGCTGTTAGCTCTGATATCACATAACTCATACAGATGTTAACTCTGACATCACAGCACTCATGCATCTGTTAGCTCTGACATCACAGCACTGACGTAGCTGTTAGCTCTGACATCACAGCACTGATGCAGTTGTTATCTCTGACATCACAGCACTGGTACAGCTGTTATCTCTGACATCACAGCACTGGTGCAGCTGTTATCTCTGACATCATAGCACTGATGCAGCTGTTAGCTCTGGCTGTGGGTTTTCTGAAGCTCAAAGACTTGCTTCTTCCTGTTATGAGCTCATTCAAAGGACAGATGTTTTGCCTCCCTCCTTGATAGGGGTAAGAGCTACTCTACAGATCAATAATGACAGTAAATTAGTATAAAGCTTTAATTTTCATTGTGATTTCCTCACTTGATGCTTTCATAGACCTACTGAGAGACTATGACCACGTCAATGATTTTCCAACTGCAGGATCAAAAGGGAACGCAAGGCGTCTAAATAACTAGGTCTGAACACTGGTCATAATCACCACTGTAGCAACACAGCTGTGACGCTGAGAATTCCAGGAGAGAAAAGCAACTTTAATGCAACTCCTCCCTGACAAGACATTAAAAGGGCACCACAAAACAACACACACGCATCTGATCATATTAAACCGGGGTACTCAATCTGAAGTAACGAATGGATGTTTCTGGATGTACATACTGAGCAATGAGGAAGTGCACTGATAGCAAATATTACACTTTTCTAAGACCAGCTGAAAATTTTCATGGCTGATAATGCTTTTATATTTTAATCCATTACAAAGTTCAAATTACTTATCATTGATACATTTAAAATTTCAGGATAAATATAAAGTTGTGAACGTAACATCAAATCAAAATTATATTCACAATATGTTTATCAACCAAATACTTTAAAGGCACATGCATATAACTAGTGATTTTTGTTCAATGCATACCTGATTAAGGAAGGAAAAAGCCTCAGACTTTGATCTTATCCAGTCCCATTAACTCTTCGTGGAAGAGAGCAGAATCCAGCCCTTCCCATTTTGGCCAATCTATGAAGAAGTAAAAACAGAATGGATTATAGTATATGTGAAACTAGAGTGTGAAGGACGGAAAATAAAGCGTGAACGAACTGCAATTTCATAGCGCATGCTGTATTCCACTGCGGATGGGTCGTGCATTAATTCCCACCAACTGCTTGCTTTGATTAGTTGTAAGCACACTTTACATGGCCAAATAAATGCACACATAAAAAGAAAAACAGCATTACCTAGAAAAAATTGCCAATTTGTGATGCTGAATGATTCCCCACTTGTTAATAAAAAAGGAATCTAATCAAGAGAAATGGCTATAGAGTTACTGACTGCAAACAAAACTGGTGAAGAGTCATTAAGCTTATATGGTGGAAGACACAAACTCAGTTTTCGTCAGGAGAGTGCCTCTGGAAACCACATCTCAGCATTGCTACCCAAACTGCCTACCCTTGTAACTGGGGCTACTTGCAGAACTGCCAATTTAAAATGAAGAATGGTGTAAGGCTGGTTGGAATGTGGCAACCACTCTCTGTTCAGATTCCAGGTACGTACGGGGGACGTTAAATACAGCTTTGCTACAAGAGGCAGGTGTCAGGGAAAAGGTAATACTTGTTGCGCGAGACCACTGTTGAAAAGCCTGAAGATATCTTAAAGATGCCTGCTAGTAGCCAGGTCTCTAGCTGACTGACAGTAAATATACAAACTGTGTTAATATTTATGATGAAAGAAAATGGCACAACAATGGTATGAAGTAAAAGAGACCTACAATTAAATTATTACAAAGAATACAAGGCAAACAGTGGTTAGTAAGCTGTGATTATTTTTAATTAAGTACTCAGAAGCATTTAATTAGAAGAACTTGAGGGGTCATAAAAATCAAATACTTAAAAATCAGTAACAAAAGGATATGCCGATGACCGGTTCGGTTTAAAACTTTTCAAGTGTATAACAACCTAATAATATTTCTTAAAATCCTCACTTACTTTCAGAATTTTATGATGTGTAAAATAATATAGAAAGAAAATATTTAATAGAGGACATTCAAGCATCGTTACAGAATTACTAAGTATATAGAAGCCAGTATTATTATTCACATTATTTTAAAAAACTTTAGACAAATAAAGGTATTTTTAAAAGTCCAAGCAAAAGCCCCATTTAAGCATAGGACATGCATAAGTAGAAGAACATTAAAATTAAAACTGCAAAATAGCAAATTAGTTTTGTCAATACTTACTTGCCCAGGGAACACACTGAATATTTGGTGTGGTATTTATGAACATAAAAGTTCATTCTATGTACTATTACCTGAATAATGTAAATACTTTATAAAGAGTATTTTCATTTTTGGCCTTTCCTTGCAGGCAGTGACCGAGACGGCTGCATCTACCCCACTGCTAGTGAACTACGTGCTGTCTGTGTGGTCAAGACAGCATTTAGGCACCAATTCCCATCTCATCTCCATTCTACTGTGACCTGTGATAGGGCAGGTTAGCAAGACAACCTGCATGTGGAGAAATCCTGACATTACACTTAAGAGCCCAGAAGAGGGTCAGTGCCATCATTATTCTATGAGAACTGCCAAAAAAAAAATTTCCAAAAGAAAGTAATAACTAAGGAAAAAGTTTAAAAGACAATCTGTAAGGTAAATTTTTAAATAATTTAATTAATCATTAAAATAATTATTCTTAGTGCATGATTTGGGTAGAATTAATTCTAAAACCAAAGTTGACTAGCAAATAACAAATCTGTATTTTTTGTTATAAATCTTACTGCCTTCTAAACACGTTCACACTCCACCTATGCTGAGCTGTGCTGGGCATTTTTATAACAGAAAGGCCTTAGTGGCTAAGGATTTCAGACAGTCCACAAACAGAACTGTCTACAAATTACCCCCGCTATATAGCTTATATCCAGAAATAAAATTGCAAATAAAGCCACCATGTTAATTTATCTTAAAATGTAACTCCTAATTTCTCTAAATTTTACCCTACTCTGAATTTTTATTAGTTGCCAAATAATTTCAAAGAACTATTCATTATTTCCCTAAACAAAGGAAATCAGGATTTGGACAGAATAAATATAAAAAATAAACAGCTTATATTTATGTACTCCTAACTAAAATGTTAACTACACTCATCTGTGTATTCTGAGTCTGGTGGGGGAGGGTGGTGATGGTGGTGGTGATGGTGGTGGTGGAGGTGGTGGTGGTGGGTGGTGGTGGTGGTGGTGGTGGTGGTGGAGGTGGTGGTGGTGATGGTGGTGGTGGAGGTGGTGGTGGTGGTGGTGGTGGTGGTGGTGGTGGTGGTGGAGGTGGTGGTGGTGGTGGTGGTGGTGCTGGTGGTGCTGGTGGTGCTGGTGGTGGTGATGGTGGTGGTGGTGGTGGTGATGGTGGTGGTGGTGGTGGTGGTGGTGGTGGAGGTGGTGGGTGGTGGTGGTGGTGGTGGGTGGTGGTGGTGGTGGTGGTGGAGGTGGTGGTGGTGGTGGAGGTGGTGGTGGTGGTGGTGGTGGTGGTGGTGGTGGTGGTGGTGGTGGTGGTGGAGGTGGTGGTGGTGGTGGTGGTGGTGGTGGTGGTGGTGGTATCATCACCGCTCTAAGTCTGTAACCCAAAAACCTTAACATTCATGCTTCCCTTTTCTAGTTAAATACTTTATCAAAGATTGGTTCCATTATTTAAGTGATGGAATCCCTCTGTGCCTTTGTCTGAGGGACTGCAGAAGGTGGGCAGCACATACACCCACGCTACGCAGCCCTACAGTGACTTCAGAACACACCCAGCCCTGCTGATTCTACCTCCACCCTACTCCGCAGGTGACTCTGCTTTAGACAGCAGCGGTAGCTGGGGGAAAGAGTCTATGCCTGGGCATGGAAGTTCATCTTCTTACGCTTTGATTTATTCTGGGGAACAGTGGCTCATGAAGAAAAAAAACCAGCAAACAAATTGCACATCAAGAGGGTTGACTGAAATTGATTTCTATGAGATGTTGAAACAGTTTTTGTATTTTGAATCCCACAGTTCTGAGAGTTGCTTTGTCAACAGTTATAAAGCCTGAGCCACACTTACCTGCACTGATAATTTTTTCATTTTAAAAAGTCAAAGAGATTTTGCTAAGAATCACCAAAGCTTTGCTCCCACTTATACGAATCATAACTAACCACTGGCTCACAATTCAGAAGGATGCCAACATGTGCTTAAAACACTTTCCGTAGAGGATGAACAGGGTGGATCACAGAAGGAAACTTAGCAGCGATAATACTTTATATGTATGATAAAATAATAAAATGTTGAAGAACGGGAGATGAACTGGATTACATAACTGAACTCAACTTTGAAGGAGGCGTACCACATATTTGGAGCACTGCTTTAAAACATCATTAATCCTATCTAACTTGGGAGTTCTCAGCAGTCAGCTCTTCGTCTACAGAGTCCCTTGAGAGAGAAGAATAAAAACTACCTTGAATTACAAAACTTAAGAAAGGGTAACGAGGTGAGCATGATCAAAATGCATTCTATACACATATTAAACTGTCAAAAAATGAAGATTAAAAAGAAGACAAATGCAAAAATCAAACGAACAAAAAAGACCTTCAGAGAATGAGCAATCAACTGTAGGCAGCGCGGGGCAGGGTCAGGCCAGTTTTATTCACTGCTGTTTCCCATAAATGACAGTAAAGTAACTGTTGAATGAACAAGAAAGATTAAAATGGTAAGTGCTTACCACTAACATAACGACCTGCAGGCTTGCTCATCATAGCAGACAGAAGACAGCAAATACATATTCCAGTCCAAGATAATACTAGCACTTATAATAACTTAAAACCTGGTCAAAATATTCACTTTTTCCAGCATGTTCTGGTGGATGAGGAATGAGCTAGCATGAGCAGAGAGCATCAATCCAGCCCCACTGTTAATAAAAATCCCTAGAATGAAAACATGCCTGCTACCTGTGCTGCCTGGCCTGAAGCAGAAAGACGGTGAGGTGCACGGGAGGAGTGGATTATCTCTACAGGGGACAGAGGAGCAGTAAGCCCACTGCGAAGCAGAGAGCACAGCCAAGATGTGTACTTAACTCACCTGAATTTCAGGTCATCAAGAACTCAGCACTGAGACTTGAGCAAAATCACAGTACTTACTTTTAACTACATTAGATGTCAGTCAATTAATCATACAGTTAAGGATGCCTTTTGAAAATTTTCTACATTTGATTTTTTTCTATTTGTTTTGAGTAATTTGTTAAAACACAGTTCTATGACAATCTTTTTCAACTTTACCACAAAATTAGCCCTAATCATATCTAGACGCATCCTATATTTAATATAAAGCAAAAACTTAGAGAGGTGAAGTAAATGGCTTATCTTTTTGTTTTTAAGGACAGGTAGGGCAATGTCCACAGATTTCAAACTTGGCACCCCAGAGTTCCCAGAAGAGCCACCACTACTCTTCAATGTTCGCTTTCTAGAGAGTCACACAGAACACCAGACACCCAGGAACATGGTAAAGTCAAGCAAATGTGCTTTTTATTTCACAGATACGTGCCCTGGTTATTTATTATGGAGGAGAAGGGCCAGTGAGTTAAAGAGGATGAATGGGCTGTGACTCAGGAGTCAGCATGCATGTCTTACGTGTACGGGAGATCTCTGTGACTGCACATCTTTATGAAATGGAAACCAGGACACACAGAGCATGCCAGGCATGTCTCACTTGGTGTAGGAACATTAGTTCTTGCACGGAGGAAACAAAAGAGGAATTGCAGAAGAGGAAGTGAGGAGGGCGAGCAGGAGGGGCAGCTGATTGCAATTAGAACAATGCAAAGTAAGAAAGTTTAATCAATACTAGTAACTGCTTTTGGAGGATTTTCTGGGCTTCTAAAAACGTACAAACAGCTCCATATTTGCCATACAGCTAAACTAGGAAGGCGGTGGCCCATGGGTCACGGTTCTTGAGTTCGTTCTCACTACCACTAACTGCATGCATTGCTGGGGTGGGTGCTGATGAACCACCCTAACACACTGATGTCCTGAACCACTTGGAGTATGTCTTCTAGGATGAGTATTACCTAAATGCAATTCAAATTACAGAATCCAGGTTTCATGTCTGGAATCTCAGGCACTCACAGAAATCTGTAGATAAGCTCAGGAAAAGGTGGCGATCAGATGGAACGGAAGAAAAGTGCTAAGTAAAATCTTAGTTATAAAAATGTATGTGAAGCCGGGCGGTGGTGGTGCACACCTTTAATTCCAGCACTTGGGAGGCAGAGGCAGGTGGTGCTCTGTGAGTTTAAGGCCAGCATGGTCTACAAAGTGAGTTTAGGACAGGCTCCAAAGTTACACAGAGAAACTCTGTCTCGAAATAAACTAAACAAAAGAAAAATGTGAGAAATCACTTTCAAGTTATCAGAGTAGCACACACTGTAAATGTAGGCCTTGCAGTGTGAGGAGGGATAAACGCTGCCCACGCTGCGTGCTGAGGCTCAAGGACACAGCACCCTGTGCGACTGTCAAGGTTAAAATCATATCTAGGAACAAAACTTCTCTTTATTCCCACATCTCCACGCTGACCAGGATTAGTCTAGGCAACATCATCAAGAGACCTAGCCAGTGTCCTGCCGTGCTGTGGTCATCTGATAAACTTTATTTATTTGGGGTTTTGTGTGACAGGGTTTCTCAAACTCAGAGACCCGCCTGCCTCTGCCTCCTGAGTGCTGGGATTAAAAGCGTCTGCCACCACCGCCCCGCTCTATCTGATAAATATTTGTTGAGAAGAGCTGCGGTCCCTGGTAAGGGATTGAAAGAAGCAGAGCAGGTAGGGAAGCATGTTGTGAGCTCTGGAAACCTCAGCCAGCTGCAAAGCACGGCCAGAGAAAACCTAAGGCGGTGCAATGGTTAGTGTGCTCTGACAGAGGGGCGAGCGGGATGAGCCCAGGATGGCTGGAGGCCACTGGGGAGCCTTACTGCTCCTGCACCCCAGCAGGTGGCCCCAGAAGACAAGAGTGCAAGCAGGAGACTCAGGCACACTCTATTCAGACCAGGCAGGCTGGGAACTAAATGGTGGACATTCCAGAAACCGTCCTTGTTCACACGCTCTGCCCCACTAACCCATAAGCACATGTGCCCTGGGCTGATCACGATGCATCATCTGGAAATGAACGAGAGTTTTATGGAAAGAAAAATCATTTCAAGCGGAATTCTAAAGCCTTTAAAGAGAATATTCTATATATAAGGTTAAGAATGAGGATGCCACTGTAAATATCAGAGGAAAAAAAAATCAACTGATCACAATACAAGAAAGTCAAAAAAGGTAAGCTTTGTATAAACAGTGTGGTTGAGAAAAAGTATTTTTCCTTTCTCTAGCTACTAAAAATAGCTCCACAGTAAGAGAACTCAGTTAGAATAACACAACTGTAAAAGGAGGACATGAGGCGGGAGGGATGTGATTTAAAGTCCTGGGGGAACTGGAACTGGGGGTGATGGGTGGGTCTGGTACATTATGTACATGTACAAAATTTCCAAAAAATAAAAAAACTAAAAGTCCCTATCATTATCAATGAAAATACCACCATTAATAACAGTTTAAAAGATAATCCCACAAAATCAAAACAATCATTAACACTTTTACTAAAAATATCTGCAGTGTAGAGATTGACTAAAATTTTATGCTAACTCAAGCTTAAGTGTTTATTCTCCATAGGATGCTATTGTTATTAAGATTAGTTTATGACCCTTTAATTGGTTCTTTTCATGTTTCTGAGAGGCTCTGTTTAGTTCTCAGTCCAAGACCTAGTTTCTCAGGGCGGGAGGAGAGAAGGGCATTGGCCATAGATGACCAGCTTAGGAGTTTGAACCCACTGAGTAACCATTTTTGCCTTTCCCAGGCTCCTTTTCCTGAAGTCATGGGGTCTGAGACTCTGAACTCCAGTCTTGGGCTTAAGGTCCCACTGACAGACTTACCTGGCTCAAATCCAGCTGTGCTTGGGTTCCAAATATCGCTATACCTCGATTCTGTGCCACTGAGTTATAACTACAGTTGGGGAATCTAGATGCTTTCGTGTGTCCTCTTCCCAGCCATAGTGGGAAGCTGCTCGGGTTCCACTGGGCTCTGCACTCTGGCATCGGCCCCGTTCTGGAGAGCCTGCCTAATACCTAATGTGCTTCTCCACCTGCACAAAGCTTATAAGAGCTTCTCGGCAGATGGGGCACACAGTGGTTCTGGGACATAGTTTATCCCTCTGTGGGCTCTCTGAGAGGAGACACAAACACGCTGTACAGAAGCTATGCATTCTGAAACAGAAAACTGTTCTCTGCCTTGTACAGATGCAGATCACAGAACACTGCAAGTCCTAAGATCCTACGTGGCATGCTTATTATGTGGCATGCTTTTCAAAGCTTTTACTATGATAGCTTACATAATTAAGGACTGGGAATAACTGATCACTTTGAAAATCATGCCATATAATGATAAAAGCCACCTACCTGAGGCCCTGTTCCAAACTCTAGCAAGGTCACCTTATTAACAGATCATCAAAGAATGAAGCATTCTGAGTGCCCAATCCCACCAATGCAGCACCGAGAGGCAACCTAGGAAGAAAAGAAGAATTAGTTTGGAATTCCAAAAGGCAGGCTTGATCTGCTTTACGGCGTATTTGTCATTCATTATCACTTATTTTTTGCTAGGAGCAAATGTAAAACAAAATATATTGGAAAATGAAAATACACAAATGATTATCTACAACTTGAGCCACAGTTATCTAGATGATTTGTATTTATTTCATTCAGCTATATTATAAATTTGCTGATATTTTTCAAATTGATCATTTATTTTCTTTTTATATTCTAAGGACATCTACTCTTCTCCATGACATTGTCACAAAAATCTTTTGTCATGCCCTTCTTGTTCTGAGCAAAGACTAAGGAAGAATCATGTCCTGTGAGTGATCACACAAAGGGTGTGAACTCCTGATGGCCAGACCCACCTTCAACAATATAGGAAGAAAAATCAAAATGTGTTCTTGAGTACACTACATGTGCAGTCAGCCTTGGTACCCCAGGGTTGCAAAATATGAAGACAGACAGACATCTAGGAACATGTTCAAGACAGAAAAGGGAGGCCCCAATTTCTACACAGAAAATCATCTGCTCCCTATTTGGAACTGAGAGCCAAAGCCCAGTTCACACAGTGACCGCTCTATTAAGACGAGTGGCTGACTGATGTAATAAATATGATCAACACCCACTATACACAGTGCTCTGCCCTGCCTGGGTACTGACAGATGCGACCTCTGTCCTGCAGGACTGTGCAAACTGCCATGAGGTGGCACTAGTGAGAGCAGTGGAAACTGTATTATACAGGACAAGTCATATGGGAAGTTCCAGGAGGAAGAGATACTATTCATTTTTCATGACTTGCTTGAAGAATGTCCCCTTAAGACCCCTCTCCCTTCAAACAAGAGTGTGTGCATCTGGAGTCTGCCAGGTTGGACCCACCAGTCACTGGGTTCTAAGATGGCCTCTGACTGCAGTGCAATGCAGCTTCCACACTTTCTGAAACAAGCGCAGTGCAGCTCCGATGCTGTGGATGTGGACACACGTGTGTCCTAATGAAATGATCAGGGGCTTTGGAAAAATGTGGACACCATGAAAGCACTGAGATTGACAAATACTCGGGGAGGCAGGGGGAGAGCGTGCTCTCTTGAATGAAAGCTGTGAACAGAGTAGTGGCCCAAAGACAAGGTGACAATTAGCAAAAGAAACATTCCCCAGAGACTGCTTCTGTGTTGGCGTTGTCAAAGCAGTAAGATAAGTAAGAGGGGAACCCACGGTAGCGCAGCCTGCGCCCAGACACAACCAGCCCACTGGACACCAATGGCTACCAAGGTAGCGCAGCCTGTGCCCAGACACAACCAGCCCACTGGACACCAATGGCTACCAAGGTAGCGCAGCCTATGCCCAGACACAACCAGCCCACTGGACACAACTAAGCGTTACCACTAGGAGATAAAACCACAGAATTTCACAAGGAAGGAAGGAAAAGGTAGTAAAACAAAAACAGCTTTACTAAGAGCCATAGAACAACTCATAAACATTATCTAGCAATAGCCATTTGGGGAGAAGGACACTAACTTTAGCAATAAAAATTATGGGCAGCAGCAGAGGCGGGGTAAATAACGAAAGGAGGGGCAGCAAGGAAGCATAAAAGAGGCCTGGCTGCTTGGTGGTGAAGGGCTTCTAGGAAGATGATGTCTTCTTTTGTAGCATTTAAGAACAGAAGGGAGGAAGAGGGAAAGAGAGAGGGCAGGAGGAGAGGGGGAAAGAAGAGAGAAAAAGGAAGGGGGAGGGGGCAAGAAGGGCAGGGAAAGAGGAGGGGAGAAGAGAAGGGAGAGGAAAGTAGAGGAGGAGGAAGGAGGGAGGATAGGATAGGAGGTTTGGTTACTCTTCTATGGCTGTGATAAAGCACCGTGATAGAACAACTAAAGGATGCTTTATTCTGGGTCACAGCTGGAAAAGGCTGGTCCCACTGCCCCCATGGGGAGGAGGCAGCTCGCCATGCATGCTGTACTCAGCACTCCCTCTTTATGTACTCTGGGACCCACGCCAGGGAATGTGCCATCCACTTTTAGGGTGCTCTTCCCACCTCGGTTAACCTAATCAACAGGACCCCTCACAGGCGTGCCCCACGCTAGTCTCCCGGATGATCCAGGTCTTGCTAATAACCAACACTAGCCATCCCAGAAGGGGAGGGGAGGGAGGAAGAGATTCAGCAGAAAGATCAGGAGGCTGTGTGAGCAGAATACAGGGAAGGACTTGTGGCAAGCAGAATGGGACCCAAGGAAGACTGGCAGGTGACTTTGCAATAAGAAAACTGGTTTCCCTATACTGACTAGGGGTGTGTATGCTCATCTGCTGATCTTTTCTTGTCTCAGAATGAGAAAATTCAGTTTCCTCACGCTGGCCATGGCTGAGCAGAAGGGCCCCACTTGTGGCTTAACAATAAAGAGCAAGGTAGTAGACAGAGGAAGAACAGGGGAGTCAGGACATCCTCCCATTTCACAAAACAATAAACAGGACTCAGACTTTTAGTTACTGCTGGTGGAAGACGGAAGACGAAACTGCTGAATCCTTCTGGAATATACCATGGAAATGCAGAAAGTTCTTTAAAATCCAAATACATGGACTTGACAAATTATTTTTGAAAGTTAAAGTGCTCTCTCTCTCCCCCCTTCTCTCTCTCTCTCTCTCTCTCTCTCTCTCTCTCTCTCTCCTTTTTCTCTCGGAAAGGACTTAAGCATAAAGTCAAAATACATTTTAAGAATAAAATTGATAATGTTTAATAAAATGGATGGCCCTCAGTGTACATGTGACAGAATAAATATGCAGCTATTAAAACTTACCAAGTTTAAGATCATAAAATTACATGGAAAAGAGCAGTTAAAGAACTTAATATATTAGGGCCACATGGGAAAACATACAATGCTAATTTTTAATATTTATTTATTATTATTTTTAATTGTGTGTCCTCAGAGGCCAGAAGCATTGAATACCTCACCTCCCCACTTGAGCCAGAGTTACTAATGGAAGTTGTCAGCTGCCCAGTGTGGGTGCTGGGAATTTAACTCTGGTCCTCTACAAGAGCAATATGGTCTCTTGACCTCCAAGGCATTCTCTCCAGCTATGGCATTCTATTCAAACCTTTCCATGTATTTAGGTAACCAACAAATAAAAGATTGATAAGATAAAGACTGAGTACTCTCTTATATTACCTAAACATTTTATTTTTATAACTAGAAATTTTTTATTTTTACCAAAAATTATGTTTTCAACAAATGCCACTGGAAAAGTTGGATGTCCATACACCAAGAAATGAAGTGAATCAACTTCAAACCATTTGCAGAACCTGACTCCGGATCACAGATGAAATGTAAGATTTGGTCTGTGTAAAACCCAAGTTATAAAACGCTTAGAAGAAAATATTAGAAACAAAACTATCTGTGAAGAGTAGGAAATTAGCTAACACCAATGAAAGCACAAACCGTTAAAACAACAAGCGGGTAAACTGGACTTCAGCAGAACTTAAAAACGGTCTTCAAGACGTCATTAAGAAAAGGGAAAACCAGGAAGGCAGAGGCCAGACAAACCCTTACAGAGTGTCTGCCTGATACAGAACATGTATCTAGAGAAAAAGAATTTCTAAAACTCAACAAGGTGGCAACAAAACAACTGAAAATGAATTAACAATAATAAAAAAATGCCAGGTGGTGGCAGTGGCTGACACCTTTAATCCCAGCACTTGGGAGGCTGAGGCAGGCAGGTTTCTGGGAGTTTGAGGCCAGTCTGGTCTACAGAGCAAGTTCCAAGATGGCCTGGACTGATACACAGAGAAAGCTTGCCTCAAAAACAAAACAAAAACAAAAAAATCCAAAATACAACACACACACACACACAAAACAAAAACAAAACGAAAAACAAAAACAAATGAAAAGCATTAAAAAAAAGACTAAGAAAGCCATTAGTAGGTATTCCCTCATGAAAACATAAACCAGCTGGAAAGATGTCTTAGCCATTAAGAGCACATGCTGCTCTCACGAACAATCTAAATCTGTTCCCAGCACACATATCAGGTGGCTTCCAAGTGCCTGTAACCCCAGCACTGGGGATCTTGCGCCCTCTTCTGGCCTCTCTGGGCACCTGTACTCTCATGCACATACGTACTCACAGATAAACACACAGATAGATAACTGAAAATAAAATATTATTTTTTAAAAGGAAAAATAAAAAATGGCCAAAACTAACCCTACATGAATAGATGTTTGGCACCACTGGCTATCAGGGAAATGCAAATTAACAGCAGTGAGCTCATTCCATGGGTCCTAAGTGGCGGGCTGGGCTTGGCAGTTATTGTGCAATAGGCCTCTCTGAAATTGTATTACACAGTGGGCACACCCGTAATGAAAAGAAGGTAACAATGATGCAATTCACTTTGAGAACAGTTGTGGTTTCTTAAAAAGCCAAACATGCGCCTGCCATGTGACAGCCGTTTCGTTTCTATCTACTTAGGCAAGAGATAAAAGCATACATCCTTACAGAGCTTGTGCGTGGATAGCCAAAGCGCCTTTGTTTTAATAGTCAAAATTATATAGAAGCCAAATGCCCGTCAATGTGGACACAATCCGCTGGGGAGCAGCAATAAGGAATGAACAGCAGATATTTGCAGAAACATGAATAAATCTCCAAGTAATTATTTATGCTTGTTGAAACAAGCCAGGCCAGAAAAGGTACATGTTGTGTGGTTCCATTCGTATGAACAGATGTCGAGGAAATGGGAAATGCACTCCAGTGAGAAGGCAGGAGGTAGAGGATCAATCACAAAGGCTGTAAGTAAGCCAGCCGGAACGGCAGATCATTCAGTGTGTGATGCAGGGACGGCCTTACAGTGGGGTCCAAACGGTATACTGTCTGCTTCATAGACACCAACCACACCTCAGTAAAGTCACGAGAAAACAGAAGGGCAGTGTTTGTACTGGAAATATCAGTGAAGAGAAAAACACATCTTCAGATGAATTTACTGAACTCTCAGGAGAAAACCCTCTAAGAATGGACAATTTGGAATCTTTACAAGGGCAATGGCTCAACATGACAAAACTCTCTCCTTCCTATTTAGACGGGGAGACCATGTGAGGAAGTTCAGTGTAGCTGCGAGAAGCCTGCAGCCTTGGTAGGAAAGACACACATCCACGTGGCTTCAGGGCCACATTCTCAGCTGTTCTCCTCGGAGGAGCCAGGGAGGCTCACCTGTTGCTTATGAACCGGCATACCATACCACATGATTTCAAGGTTCCAGGAATACACTCTAGCTGGAACTGAGACCTGTTGACAATAAATAGTTCTAGGATTCATTCCATTTATTAAATACCAAGGAAGTGTCTGCTGCCGGGTCTGGGTGCAGCTTCTACACTGCTGTTGTAAATAATAATTGTCTTGGACTTCTGATGGCCATTTAATTTGATTTTTTTTAAAACTTCATACTTGGACAAAGGTGCACCCATGCAACCCTCTGACTTTACTTTCAGTATTTGATCAATGACATGGGATGTTCACTACCTCATTATAAAACTGGCTTTGTGTTTGGCGACTTTGTTCAACGCAGACTGCTGCAAAGGCCAGTGTGGCGCTTGGCAGATAAGGCATAACGAACGAACACACTTTCTGCCACAGTAAAACCCGTTACTTAGGATGCTAACTTAAACAAATTTTCAATCGCAGGACTAAACGTTAAGCTTACACTAGTCTGTAGACTGTGGCCCATTCATTGCAGGACCTAAAGACTGAGCTCACTGGCAACAGTCTTGCAAGGAAGGATATCCCACCCTAACTGGTACACATGGTCTGCCAGGAACATCTTCATCTAGTCTTAAAACAGACAATATATGACATTTAATGTTTCTGAATTATACCTTTATCATTTTTTTATTTTGATTAACACCAGAGCCTGGACAAGTGTAACCCAAAGAACAAATGCAAGCCATATGTGGGCAGGTATTCCAGAACCAAGACAATCGTGACCCAAAGAACAAGTGCAAGCCATACGTGGGCAGATATTCCAGAACCAAGACAAGTGTGAGCCACACATGGGCAGGTATTCAGGTAGGAGGAATTAGAAGCAGGACTAGATACCTGTAGGAGGGAGATATGTTATATTTCAAGCAAATGCAAGAGGTGGAGCCTGGAGCTATGTGATGAGATGGCTGAAGGGCTTCCCCGGACACTTGCATACTGGCCCAATGCTCAGACTGTTGAGAAGGAGGGAATCGCTATGTGCCCCTGTGGCTCCCTGAAACAGAACTAACTGGCCATAACCATCTGGTTTCTAACTAGCTTAGCTTTTTTTTTTTTTTTTTAAAAGAAGAAACATCTTTCTTTAATTATCAAACTGTACACTCACTCTGTTGTTTGCTGGCAGGTGATAATCAAAGGGATTCCAATTCACCAACCTGAAGCTTGGGCAGCAGCAGCAAAGGCAGCCCCCTCTCCACCACCCACAGACTCTTCAGTTCACTCCACACCTCTGAGCCCTTTTCCTGCTGTGACCTAGAAACATGCTGGAGGAGTCATTTCATAATCTTAGACAGTGAGTTTCTGGTCTTCACCTCTGCACACTGTTCCTTTCAAAGTTTACTTGGAGAAAGCCCCAACACAGATTCTCACTTTAACTCAGGCTAAAGCAGCAACAGTAGGCAAAGATGACCTACTTCTGAGGATAAAGACTGGTCCAAATCCTACCTGATCAGAATACCTTTGGGCAGTTTATCCTGTTTTAAAAACTGTAAGTATGATGTATGTACGTACATATGTATGTGGCATTTGTGAAGTAGGAGGACAGCTTGTGGGGGTTGGGTCCTCCTTTCACCGTGTGTATCGAGGGAACTGAACTCAGATCATCAGGATTGGTGGCAGTCATGGAAAGCTTACTATAGTCTTTAGTGTAGTCCTGAGGGCTCAATATATAAAGCTATTGCATACAGCACGCTACTCAGCAATCCGTGCTGTCCCACCATGTCCTGATATGTACAGGACCAGGGCTGCTGAGATGGCTCAGTGGGTAATGGTGTCTGCTGAGCTCCGTACCTGGAAACTATGTAGAAGGTAGAAGCAGAGGATCAACTCCACATGTGTGTCCTGATACATGCATGTCTTTTCTCTCCCACATCATACACACATTTACACAATAATGATAAATTATGGAAATAAGGACTGACCCTCCCCAATACCGGCTCTTATACAGATCACAGTCAACACGGAAACAAAAGAACATTTCATATGAAAGGCTTATGCACTCAAAGAGTAACATGGTATCTGGAGAAGTCGCATGCTTATGATTGCTTGTCTGTAGACAGGTAGGGTGTACCTTGGGATTTATGGTAATTGCAGTCACAGATAAACCCAAATCACAACTACAGAAACTGGTTTTCTGTGAAATGGAATGGCAACTTGGGCAAAATTTTTGCCTATTCAAAGATAAACTTACCAGGGCTTAACTGTGGCTGGTAGAGGACTACTTTTTTACTTTTTTTGTGAGACAAGGTTTCTTTGTAGCTTTGGACCCTGTCCTGGAACTAGCTCTTGTAGACCAGGTTGGCTTCGAACTCACAGAGATCTGCCTGCCTCTGCCTCCTGAATGCTGGGATTAAAGGTGTGCGTCACCACTGCCCGGGTAGAACACTATTAAGCCCTTTAAAACACATACAACTGAGGTGCCTCTCTTTCACACAGCCCAGTGGTTCTCAACTTTCCTAAGGCTGCGACCCTTTAATACAGTTCCACATGTCGTGGTGACCCTCGAATGAAAATTATTTTCATTGCTACTTATTAACTGTAGTTTTGCTACTGTTATGAATTGTAATGTAAATATCTGATATGCAGGATGGTCTTAGGTGGCCCCTGTGAAAGGGTCCTTCACCCCCTCAAAGGGGTCATGACCCACTTACAACCATTATCTCCCTTTCCCACCCCAGCTAATCACCCATAGTTCCCCTGTGGCTAAGGCAAGGGTTGGCCAGAGTTGTGTGGTGTTAACGCCCATCCAGCACATCCAGGCTGGTGAGGGTGATGTACAGAGGGAAGTCACAGGGAGAGGTGGGGTCTAATACAGCTCAACAATTAGAATATGGATACACATAGGAGGCACTCAAGTGTTTTTATAACGAATAGAAAATAGGAAGAGGAAGGGGAAGAGGAGGGCCCTTTCTACCTCGTTGGCCCACCAGATGATGAAGAAAACAGTTGTCTCCACAAATGACTGAGAATTGAAAACTTGGAAGTTCTCTGGACTTTCAATTGCATATCAAGCATTTAAGGAGATAAGACCTTTTTCTTGTCTTGGTCCATTCTCAATGATACCAGGAAGCTGTAGTCACTGTGCCACCTTGTGGTCATGACTAGAAAGTTCATTTTCCCTTAATGGACCAGATAGTCCCCGACTCTTGCACAAAGGTACCAAGAAATACATACATTAGAAGCAACTTAGAGACAAATAAATGTCTTAACATCTCACGTAGGTCTTAAAGTGTCACTGGGAACACAGAGCTCACAAAGGGGCACTGACAATTCATCACTATTGACAACCAAAACCAGAAGGTAGAAAACACCACAAAATAAATACAGGCTAGGTACAAAGACAGTCCACAGGAAGAAGAGATCTGGGTGGAGGGTGCTTCTGAAAGGAGGTACAGCTGAACATGACCAGAGCTGGGGTGTGCTGAGCACCATGGGGATGAGGCTTCCCTTGGTGGGAACCATGGGGTCTTAGGAAAGGAGTGTCGACGGAGGCTGGAGAAAACACAGCAGAAGCAGCAGCGAGACTTGGTGGTGTGCTAGAGAAATCTCATCTGGGTCAAACAGGGCGCTGTGGTCTGCATTAGGGGTTCAGCTTTTTTCAGCTTCAGGTGGCTCAGCTATAAAGCAAGGTTTATACTGGCCTGCCGTGGGCAGTGAGTGACAGTGGACAGGAGACACATCCTGTAATGAGGAGCGGCAGCAGCCAGTAGAATTTTACATGAGCAGGAGTTAGTAGGGTGAAGACGCTGAATGGCAACTTATTTAATAGATCCTGGGACACTAGCAAAGTTGATTTTTTAAATGTTGTAAATTCTTTTACTGCTATCTTTCCTACCTCTATCACTCCCAAATCATGTAGGGTTCCAGTTTTTCATTTCCTAACTCTTTCCCCAAAAGGTGCTACCTCCTTCCCAGGCAACAGAGCAAGGGCAAGACTTCAGTCTGGACTCATTTTTGCTTCATCTTCCTCCAGCCTAGAGCCAGGAAGGCATGGTGACAGAGGGATGGGCAGATGGCAGAGGACGGCACAAGGGCCTGAGAAGATCAAGGACTACTCTGGGCTGAGCACGGTCTTTCCAGACCTGGCCCCTGTGTGTGGGAGAGGTGAAGGCATGTTGGATAGATCTGTCATAATAGCAGAACCATAATCCTTTCTGGGGTAGACCAATTAACGTGGATTTTCAGCAAGGCTGTACCTGGTATTTTATAGCTGTTGCTGTGGACAGGCTTCTAGCTCTGACTCTTCATCAATCTGGTATCTATAGGCGGGAAGGAAAAGCAGTCCCTGCCTGCCCCCAAGTACCATAGGCTGTCCCAGGAGAGCAGTTAGCCTGAAGGGAGGGTAACCTGGACCCAAGATTGTCTCTCTCTTGTATGTGCATGTACACACACACACACACACACACACACACACACACACACACACACACACTAGATGCTCTTGTTAGGTGGTACTCCCTGGAAGAGCAAATCTAAACTGCAGAGCAGGCCCAGGGACTCTTGAGATTCAGTACCTACTGTCCAGTAGACTGCGCTGGTTGAAGATGGGCACTGGGGTAAGAGGTGGGAGGTAGTATGGTCAAGGGCATTACCACATTGGGGATGTAGATGTAAGAGGTAGGTAGCTGTCCCCAAAGTGAATGCTAGACAGTCCCATGGGATCTGGGGAACCCTGAAATAAGTGAAGGAGCCAGATCCCTGCCCTGAGGACAGGGAGAAAGGCCTGATGACTGCCCCTGGGGAAGTCTCCCCCTCTACTCTTGTGGGTCTTGGAGGGAGCAGACAGGCCACAGAGGCTTCTCAGAGGAGTCAAGGGGTGTAGTGTATACCCTCTGCTCCCCCTTGGATCAATATATGGGGACCATGTTGATTCTTTCTCTGGGTCCCCTAGCAGGAACTTGATGTGAAACCCTTCCAGGACGGTTGTAAAATCCTGGACGCCTGATGGGTTTGGCCACGGAGCATGAAGGGGCTCAGGTCCTTGTCAAAAGCTCTGTGTGTCCCAGGTCTGCCACTGCTGGCACAGGGCAGTGTTCTGAAGACACAGCACCTCTGCCGGGATCAGGCATGCGCATCACCCGGAAGTTGCCCTTAACCTGGGGTTTCACATGGTCCTTGGGCACCTTACAGAAGCAGGTGTTGGAGGAAAGGTTGTGGCAGATGGAGTTCTTCCAGCTCTCATAGTTGTCCCTGAAGAAGGGGAATGCTGCCTAGATCCAGGGAATGATCTGGGCCAGCTTTAGCCCGAGGATGGAAGGATGCGGCCTGAATTATCAAGGTGATCATGGGCAATGAGGTTTGTTGGGCCTCAGGGTTACCTATTCTTCCTCCTCTTGGGGCACTTCGAGGAAATTCAGCTTTTGGGGGCCTCAGGTGAGGCTGTAAGGGAGGCAGCTCTGGGCTGGGGTCTGGCCTAGCAGAGGGCTCAGGGCCACCAGATGGTGAATGTGGAGGCTGGGTGCCAGTCTGAGGCCATGCTACCATCAAAGGTTTGAAAGAGCAGGGTGAGAGCTGGGATGTCGCTCAGTGGTAGAATGCCTGCCTAGCATGGGTGAGACAATGCATTCACACACACACAAACACACAAACACACACACACAAACACACACACACACACACAAACACACACACACACACAAACACACACAAACACACACACACACACAATAAAAATAAGCAAAGCTCAAGGTGCGTATGGAGAACGGCAGTTGCAGAGACACTTTGGACCTCAGGAGTGTGGGAAGGAACCCAATGCCAGGAGTAAACCATCAGAGAGCCAGGCAAGAGGAGCAAGAGGGGCTACTACACAGGATGAAGTCCCAATAAGCTTTCCTGCCTCAGAGGGAAAAGGGCACACATCAGGAAGGAATTGTTTGGGGCCGGTTCCCTCAGAGCTCACTCACTCCTTGCCTCCAGACTGGCTCTGACTACTGGTCCAGATGTCCCATTCCAGCAATAGCCCTCCTTACTTCTCGCCATCCCGGAAGAACCCCCCCCCCCACACACACACACTTTTCTTGGCTCTCCAGAGCTTTTAGTAATCTTGGAAAGAACTTTCCTTAGGGGAACAACAGAGTCCAGAGATGGGAGATGGGAGAGAATGTTCTGGGCAGAGCTGGGGGGTAACTATGTAAGAACTATAAGCCTACCTAGCTAACAAGTGGGAGGAAACTAGATAATCGTATCTATTCACCAATTCCGTGGATATTTTATTCACAAATAAATTTACCTCCCTCAAGCATCTTTTCCCCTCGGCAGTGCCAACCTCCTGAGGAAACAGTTTGTGTTTTGTATGTGGTCTCATTCCTTTACCATCCAGCCTGTCACAGAAGAAAACAGCACCGTTTCCCTACGAGGCAAACCTAGTGGCGTCCTTCTGTTATCACCATGGGGTGATCTTCACTGCCATCACTGTGCAAACTCTAGCCTCTTGCTTTCCCGAGGCCTCTGGTCATTTCCTTGCACTTTCCCTTGGTGGCACTGCTTTTCCACTTGTCCTTGTTCACCGGCAAGCCGGCATGTCCCAACACATGCTAGATCTCCTAGTCCTCTGTGTACCCTCTCACTGAGCACCAGGTTTCTCCTGTGCTATGTGCAGCTTCATGCTCATGAAACCACTAACTGCCTCTCTCCTGGTCTCCCATGTATCTTTCTATATAAGCCAACTCCCTACATGTCAATCTTTCCCTCCTGGGTTTTATGCATACTGCAGACTGTACCATGCCTGCTTTGAGTCAGATATCAGGTACTAAGCTAGATCCTCTCCTCAGACTTCAAGCAGGGCTTCCTCAAATTGACAGGTGGCAGAAGACAGGAAGAAGGAATCCAAAGATGCATAGTTCTGAGGGGCTGGATCAACAAGGACCCTCGGCTGTTGGGAGCAGTGAGACCCCAGATCTTGAATTTCTTGTAATCCCCTGATGTGAGTGCCTACAGCTGTTCCGAGCACGAGACCTTCAGGAGTTCCTGATGGCAGAGTAGTTTCTGGTGGGTTTGGCTGGGGCGTGGCTATCTCTATATAATCAGCCCCTGAACACAATAAAGGGGGCATTCTTGGGGAATTCAAGGATGGCCCGTGTCTCTGTCCCTGTGTCTGTATGTGTCTGTGTATTTTAACCTCCTGCCCCTTGCCCGAATCTCGGTAACAGGGTTCAAGCGCACCGAACACAGACATGGGGGCGCGGTGTGCGGCACTCGGAGACAGCAGCAAACACAAAAGAATTTCTGTATAGTCGCCTGAATAACGAGGAACAACCTGGAAAAACCTGGCAGGATAATGAGACAGCAGTCCTGCTCCAGTGAGGGAAACTAGTTTCTCCTGGAGACAAAGGGAACAAGGTAGGGACCAGCTAGAGAGGCACCTTCCCGAGTGCCCTGTGCTCTCCTTGGGGACTGCCAGCCAGAAGTAAGTGGAGCTCCTGAGCCGCGTGTAAGGTGCCCCTTGCAGGATGACGGTGACTGCTGTCCTCTCAAGGCCCATGGCTAGGGGGCAGGGGCTCCTCGAAAGTTATACATCAGGCATAACCCCGAGAAAAGTACAGCTCCTTAGACAAGTGAGCCAGCCCCTTCTCTATCCCTGGGTTGCTCTCTGAGCTGTAGTGATAGTGCCTGTGTACAGCCATCTTGTTACCCGCTAGGAGCTCAGTCCCACCTGTGTGTATCCAGTCTTCCTCCTGAGCTGGCATTAGAGGGCAAGGTGTGCACCTCCAGCTTTTATCTCTTCTTTTTCTGAGAACCAGACATATAGTGAACATCTGTGCAATCAGTAAGATGAGTTGCGGGGAAGAAAGCCTGAGCAAACTTTTGCAGCGGTTTGGAGCTCTGAGACAAAAGTCATCTGCCTAGGAAAACGTCCCCGGGAGTAATTATTGCCCCCACCTCAAGAGAAAAAGCTGTTTGGAGGAAAGCCATGACTACCGGAACTGTGTATTACAATGTTACTTGTATATCCATCTCATGCTAAGGAAGCAAGTGTTTATCCTCAGTGGAGTAGAATATCAGGTGACTGGTCTGAGATCCTCACAGCAGGGCCAAAGTCTCAAAATGGGTTGTGTGCTTTTCTCGGTTCCTGAAAGCTGTGAGCATCATGCACTGTATGTAAATTGCCTCCGTCACTACCGGGTACCTTTCGGGACAGAACCACAGGGCTTGTAGCATACAGACACACAGATTCCTGCATAGCATTACGGGAATGCCACCTGTATGGATCATCTGAAATCTATTGTAGGCCATTTTAAAGATAGACAAAAGTTGAGAAAGCAGCAAAATGAATTCTTGCAGCCATAACTGGTTTTGACAGCAGTGTAACAGAACAGCAGGACACAGGAAAGCAAGAGGCTAGAGTTTGCAGATGATGGCACCGAAGATCACCCCATGGTGATAACAAAAAGATGCCACTAGATTTGCCTTCTAGGGAAAGAGTGCTGTTTTCTTCCGTGACAGGCTGGAAGGCTAGAGATGGGGAGGTAAAGGAATGAGACCACATACAAAACACAAACTGTTTCCTCAGGAGGTTGGTACTGCTGAGGAAAAGAGATACTTGAGGGGCTGGAATGGAGGTTAAGATTTGGGTTTTGCTTTTTTGATGGAAGAAAATTTGAGCACAGTTTATAAGCAGAGAGGAAAAATGGGAAATTCCAGTATGGGAGGGGAGCCGAACAGGTTGTCTCTGCAGCTCGCCTCATGTCATGCATAGTCTTCTGGTGCAGACACCTCAGCCAGACAGCTAGACAGCTAGATACAGTCTCCCCAGAGCTTGGAAGACATGTTGGGCAACACTACAGAAACCCAGAAGCAAAGAAACGCCAGGCAGGCAGGGACTGTGCAGAGGGCACAACCTGCTTTGGAAAGGCGGCAGGAGGCCTAGTGAGTCTTAGGCAAAGGTGTCAGCGGACACTAAGGGTGGGGACTGCAGGGAGAGGACTGAGCTCAGGGCCTGAGTATCACTGTATCACCAAAGGTCCAGTGTAAGACTCGGCGAGCCTCTCTCCCAGCCAGGATAAAAGCCCACTGAAGAAATGACAGGGCATAGCCTTTGTCTCATTGGCTATCCTCCCCTGCTGTTCCTGCCCACTGCCATTCCAACCCTCAGTCACAGGTCAGAACTTCACAGAGCTGCGTGCCCTTGCTCTAGGACTGCTCCTCTGAGCCTGGCTCTCCCGTCCTTTCTCCACATGTCCATCGTGACTATGCCCCTACAGCAGAAGTGCCAAGCTGCAATTCTGGTTCCAACTGAGTGACCA
This sequence comes from Arvicola amphibius, assembly GCF_903992535.2. Lineage (NCBI taxonomy): Eukaryota > Metazoa > Chordata > Mammalia > Rodentia > Cricetidae > Arvicola > Arvicola amphibius. The sequence continues at coordinate 113,178,431 of NC_052057.2, forward strand.
TGGGTGGTTTTATGAGTAGAAGCCAGATGTCTAAACTGTAAGTTGTAGGGGTTGCTGAGAACCAGTCACTACTGAAAATAAATACCCAGAATTCTGGTGAACATGGACCCGATGGGGAATACCTGAGCACTCCAAATAGCAGAGGATCATGAGAGGGCCTGCCCTGGTCAGACCCAGCACACCCATCTCCTCTTGCCCTGCATGGCTCCCTCAGGACCAGTATGGCGGTCTCAGCGCACCAGGCAAGAAGCACATCTCTGCCTCCTACTTCCGGTGAAACCATTTCTTTCACTAAATGTCACTCCCTCTTTTTTTTCTGCCTCTTTCTAACTCAAGCCTTTGCCAAGGCCCATCTCAAGCTTCCCTTCTTCCTCCCACAGCGTTTGATATCTATGTTATTCTCTGGACATTTAAAAATATACTGCCTCTGTGTTTCTTTTGTACTTCCACCCACCACCTAACTGGCATTTTTAAAAGCAAGCAGAAGTTAAGGCAGTGAGCACAGGTACCCTAAAAAGAGTGGCAAGGGTACCCTTTATACCTTGACCCCCACTTAGCACAAGAATCAAGTTTTAGTCATTGGGACACGAGGTAAAAAACAAAGTCTGTCTGGTCTCTCACTACAGAACGGGTCAAAGTTAGGTGCCAACGCCCATCTCGAGCAGTGGCATGGCTCTCCGTCCTCAAGCAAAGGCAAGGAAGCTGCAGCCTGTCTTTTAAACCAGTGTAAATTCTTGTGATTTTAGGCAAATCTGCACAGCCGTTTACAATGCTTTGTTAAAATAATGTCAGCCGGTCTAGTTTTACCTTGAGGTTGCTATGAAGAGTAAGAAACAAGATAAGCGCCGGGCGGTGGTGGCGCACGCCTTTAATCCCAGCACTCGGGAGGCAGAGGCAGGCGGATCTCTGAGTTCGAGGCCAGCCTGGTCTACAAGAGCTAGTTCCAGGACAGGCTCTAGAAACTACAGGGAAACCCTGTCTCGAAAAACCAAAAAAAAAAAAAAAAAAAAAAAAAAAAAAAAAAAAAAAAGAAACAAGATAAGCAAATAAATTTTTAAAAAGTTTCTTTGAAGGTGGTAGTATTCCAATACTGATTCAAAATTTAATCACATTTTCATATCAGTTATTTTTAAGAAATTCAAGATGGTATTTACAGAGCTGAAAAAATGTCCAACCCTTCAACATGGGGACCCTCACAGGACCGCGCAGGTGAAGCTTGCGCTCTGGCCTTCTCACAGGGGGCAGACAGCACACCCTGCAGCGATTTCCTTTATGGCTCCTGGGAGGGAAGGGCCATCCCTTTACTCTGGTCTTAGAAGTTCAGTATCGAAAATTAACCAACCTAAGCAATACTTTCCACTGCTACCATATAGAATTACATTGTTTACTGAAGCAAAGCCGTTCAAAACTCCTGAAAGAAACAGTGGCCATCCAGAAATCAGGTGGCTTGGCCGTAAATCTGACTCGAATGAACTATGTCTGAGATCCTTCCTGTAAAACAAAGTTTAGATTTATAATATTTTTGAGTCTACTTTCCCTTAGAAAGCACATACATTTTCCACCAATTCCATATATATGTATGCATATAAATACATAGCTTAATAAGCATTCATACAACACTCTCTAACCTGAGTGGATCAGTGAAATGTTAAGCTTCAAATTTTTAATTCTTGCAACAAATTTATTACTTCTTAGATATGTTAATCTTGGTACTGACATAACCGGCCTACACCAACAGATGAATTTCTAATTAGCTTTTGTAGTCTGCTCATACTGAGACTCACTCAATGCGTGCTGCACGCCCACTCCGTCTGAACCTCCTATCTCGGGCTGCTTTGAAAATGAAACGAGAAAGGTAAAAGCAAACGGATGATGCTGCGATCCAGCCCAACCAAGTGTTTTATGGCTGAAGCACAGCATTAATACTTAAATACGACGATGATATAATTTAAAAGTCATGTTGGTCAGTGATTCACAGAACTTAACCAATCAAGTTAAGTTTCCTTTCCTCCTAAGCAGAAACAGTCTCTTTTTGTGTGCGATCGTTTTGGTTTTGCTTTTACTAGGAAGAACTTGTAATTATAACTTGGCTAACATGAAAACTCTCATGACACTCCTCATCTTTACATGCTCGGGACCTCTGCTTTCTGACTTGACCAGTTTCAAGCCACACTTGAAGACCTCGTCCAGCGCGGCTTCATTTCAGCGAAACGGCAGATGAGACAGACAACAGCATTTACCTTTAGGGTTTCCCCACATTTTCTCTTTTGGCAGCTGAACACGGCACTTGTGAGCTGCAGAACTTCTGAGAGCTAGCTGGAGTGCAGCAGCACACATAGAGGCAGGGCACACACAGGAGCGTCCGTGCACATCGCCCTGCACGCTCCTGTCCCACGGGTGCTCCAGAACTTCACCACTGGCTAACACAGCAGCTGGGTGCCTGCCGCAGCAGCTCTGCCATACACAGGGTGGCAGCAGTGAGAGCACAGCAGAGCCAAGCAGCAAGCACACTTGGATGCCAAGGGGAGCACACCAGTGTGTCTGAATCCTGATTAGGAAAAAAGTTCGCAGACACACGGGCATTTTGGTTTTAATTAACAAGTTCCTTTTCATTCTGGCAGAGGGACCATGGACTGCAGAGAGGCATTATGAGTCACCCTCGGGACGGGACCCGTTCTGCTCTTTTAAGCTGCTTTCTTCTTTGCTTGATGTGACCAAGAAAGGGTGAATTGAGTATCATTTCATTCAAGTATGACACTGGGCCAATGTGGAGCCGAGCAGTTATATCTATAGTGCCTATTCTGAGATAACCTGAGCTGTGGGCAAAGGTACTTCAGAACACGACTCCCTTTGAAGAACTGCATGCAGTGAGAACAGGGGCACGCTTAAGAAATAAAAGTTTAATAAAACTGAACGGAGTTATAATATCCACAAAGAGGACTTTTGAAGAAAACACTCAGAACAGTGCCTTTACCCAACACTGAAGCAGCACGTCTGAGAAAACACGTAACAGTTAAAGCTCCCAAACACAGCGGATGTGCAGCTGAGTACCAGGCTATCTGTTGACACTTTTCTTTGAGAAACAACTAATATGATTGAAGATACTAAAATCTTTGATGCAATTTTGGCCATTTAAAATATGTTTATTAACTGTTAAAGACAAATGCTTAAGACCTTTTGCAGACTGCCAGACTTTATTTTATTTTAACAATTACTTTGTTTACAAACTTCTAGGACTTAAAAGCATATTCAGAAACAAAAACAATTCTTTCGGCTAAAATTCTGTCTCTTTCAACAGTAAATCAATTTATTCAGATAAATATTTAAATCTCTCTTTTTTTCCAGTTAAGTTTATTATTTGGTGGTTTATTTTCATCTCAGTTTGGGTAACCAATTACGGCAACACATTTTCACATACAGTCCTTTAAAACATGATGCATGACAATTATTTTTGAGGACTGCCTTATACCTTTCTTTAGAAGTCTGAAAGGAATCCCTGGGAAGGCTGACACGTGCCCTGCCCACCGAGCAGACTGAAATTGGCTCTCTGTGCACCATCCCTTCTGAGGATGCACAGGTTTTGCTTCGGGAAAGTAGAGTGGACGCGGTCACCGAGCCCTACAGATAGATGCACACTGTACTCACCTGGATGTTCGCTGTCTGGAAACCTCTAACTCTGCCAAGAGAGAACCAACAGGGCTGCTTCCACCACGACTGGTATAACTATTTTATCGGCCGTCCAGTTCTATCTTAATGCTGAGATCATACACCTTTCCGACAATTTTCAAATAAAATACTAATATTAGAAGAGAAACGCAACTAAGATAGAAATTTACGCAATTAAATTACCTCAGACAATAACAAATTACCAAAACACAGGAAAAACATTTTCTGACATTTACTTAAGCAGTTTTAAGGGTCTGAGGCTGAGTTTGCAATCAGGTACATTGGACACACCACTATTCATTTTAAGGACACGACAGATATTACCCATCACGTGCAAAGTAGCAAAATTTCCATAAACTTATAAAAATTATAAAAAGTTTCATGTCAAAACAGTAGAGCTAATTTCCCTTCTCCAGAATGGAACCCTCACAGAAACTGTCCTTAGAAAATGCAAAAGGCAACCTAAGAAAGGGAACACACTCCTATTTAAATGCTACTTTACTCCATTGCCTTAAGATGATACAATATAATCTTTTATTGTAAATAAAACTAATTTACTGAGAAAAACTAGCAGACTAAAATTCAATCGGTGCTGTGTTGAACCTGCAAAGTTAAACAACTTAAGCTTCCAGCTTTGGTTCCCTAAAATTCTCCCCATCTAGAACAATCTAGATGGATCTTCAGAGAAACAGAACCGGCAGCTACACTTTCTAATTCTGCCTTTTAGAGTCCTCATTTAAAAACTGATTTTTAGTTTCCAAAAAATGTATCCTAAAGATTCTAATGCCCACTGATCAGATAGTAGATTTTTTTCCCCCTTTTTACGGTATGAGGTGCATCATTTACTCTGAGAATATTCTCATACTCAGAAACTGTAACATAGAAAAACCATAAACAACCTACACACAGTGCACCAACACTGGTCTGGGACAATAGCTTAATCTTAACAACTGAAAAGTGTAAAATGAGGCTCTCGTTCTCAAAACAGGTAGATCTCAAGACTCTACAATGCACTACAGCCACTGCCAGAAGGACTCAGAGCAGGCTGCAAAACCAAAGGTGAATTCTAGAGACCACAAGAGAAGGCTTTAATTCTCCTTCAGAAAATCAATGGCTAATTAGTAAATGAGAAAGAGAAACGTCTTTAATCAGCAGCATACACCTTAAAATGCTCTGAAAATCAAGTCTCATTTGTGGAACACTCTTATCTGCATCTTGTGAAAGGCTTTAAAAGTGTTCTCAAGGTTGTAAGAAATTATTCAAATTGCCCCTAAAAATCCACAGAACAAAACTATTCTTAGAATGAGGCTTTGAAATTTATTTTACTAACCTAGAAAAGTTTTAAGCTTTCCAGTAAAGAAGAAGGAAGGCAGTTTTCACCGCCTCCTAAGGCTCTCAGACTATTCACAGAACTATACATTTCAATCCTCTTTAAAATCTTTTTTAGAAACAGCAGAAAATGACTTTCTCCTTTTCCTTCTGTTAAAAAAAAGAATTTCAAATCATCACTACAAATCATTCGTAGAATTTAGTTTAATCCAAATCTAAAGAGAGAAGGGGCAGAGGCTCTGAAGGTCTAATTTTAAAAGGTGGTTACAAATTCAGCAATTTACACTAAAATTATTCTCTGATAAAATTCCCCAAATTAACACTCAGATATCCTTTGGTAAACTTGCGATTTTAGCTTTAGAGCTGGTTATGCTTTATTCATAAGTTGAATTTTAAGTTTATCATAATTACTATTTTATTCTGAAATTCTTATTTCTCCAGTCTCTCATCATTATTTTGAACATTTAGTTTACACTGATGCTGAGTACATTTCGATTGTCAGAAGTCTTACATTTAAATGGCACCAAAACCACATTTTTGTTCTCTAATATCTTCACATTTTAGGCTTTCTAGCATTTTAAATTAGGAAAAAGTTCCATTTAAAAACAAGGCAAAGGAATACTCCTTGCAAACTGAGTTTCCTATCAGCCTAGGCTGTAGGAGCAGGCATTCAGCCTATGCATGCACGCCCATTTCATAGGCAGTCCTCTCAAACCCCAACACAGACTCTGGTTAGTTTCAACACCAGGATCTTGCGGGGACTCTGTTTACAAGGCACACAGGGACCTTGAAACACTAAGAATTTTAATGTCACATCACACTACTTCCCTTTTTAAAAAATGAGATATTATTTGTTTTATAACTTTTCTGTACTTTGATATGCATTATAAAAAGTAAAAGCCTTAAGAATAACAAACACCAACACATATACAAAATCAGAACCCAAAAACATCCAAATGTCTCTGACAGTCAGCATCACCATATCCTGGTCAATCCTCTCCTGTATGTAGGACACACAGACAGGAGACACACCAGGTAGAATGCAAATCTCAGGGAGAAAGGCCAATAAATTGAAAAGTAAAATTCAAACTATGCCTCTGTCATAATGTCTATTGGGATTTTCTGCAGATATATTTCTCATAATGTCAAATGTTAACACCTACACACCAACCTTTCATAAAAATTTATAATCTAGAAATACTCATTTACTTTCTCAAATTAAATCTGAAATTAAATTTTCAAATGAGATATAAATTTGCCCTGATACGAAGGAAAAGCATTAACAGCAGATCTCAGATTTCAGAGTTTCAAAAAAGTTAACAATGATATGATTACAAGAGAAAAGCATCAATAAATCACTTCTGAAGTGTCCTTGTGTTGGGATGGAAAAGAGCTCTTCTGTATGAGCTCCGAAATCACAGGGAACCATGGACCCTGCCCTTGCATTGAACTTGTTTGTAAACACTTTTCTAAGCCTACCTAAACACTTACTAATTGCTTAAATATGCTGCCTACATTAATTCCTGTTAAAATTAAAGAAATTGAAGGTCTGCCTTTGTTTTCAAGCAATGACAGACATGCTTTCAACATATTCAGTGTTTCAGAAAAGAAATGTCTCTAAGGTTCTTCAAACACTTGAGATGATGGCTCGAGGGAGGGCTTCTCTCTGTCACCCTGAACAGATCCCACTTGCTTAGCTTTTGCTCAACAGATACACTTTTCTTCTTCTGAAACTCTCCCCTCACATGCAACAGGTTAACTTTTTATATGTTAAATTCCCAAAGTAGAAAATTACAAATAATAATATCAAAATATTCCTAGAAGGATGAACATTTTGATTAGACAACTTGAGAAAAATGATTACTGAAAGCAAACTTCAAAGGCAGCCATGGACATAGATTTTAGTTGTCTTTTTTGAAATCTCAGTTACAATAGGAACATGACATTTAATTTAGAAACAACAATTTAATTCTTAGGTAAAATTCCAGGACACTATATGAAAATATATTTAACAAAAATAAAGACTCTAATAACAATGAAGGAAAATTCCCATATTTGATTGATATTAAAACATAAACAGCATTCTTAAAATTTCCAACTATATTGATAGACAAATTCACTATTTTAGCTATAAAATGTATTTACTAAAATATTTTGATTATAATAAATACACAGATATGGAGTTTTATCAGTACTAGCCCACACTCACTAAATCATCTACCACAGCAGAAAAATTCTTTTCAGAATTCTGAATAGCAACACTGGGCATCTAAGTCTCAGACAGGAATCTAAATCGGTGAGGTTTCTCTGACCTTATGTGGAGCAGGAGATACCCTTAGATAATTTTGTAAACTGGTATAATTTAATAGGACTTCGAGACAAAGGACGTTCAACAGGTAGGATTTCTATGCCATCAAAAAACCTTAAAAACCAGTTCAATCCAGCTATTGTGGCACTCTCTACCTAAACGAGACTCTAAGACTCACAGGTTTTAATCTGGGCATTCTGAGCACATTTTCTAATTTAGAAAAGTACAAAACCCAAACATAAAGTTTATATCACTCTATATGAGAAAGAATAACCTTTAATAGGAGAACTTCTGTTGAGGTTGACAATAAAGAATGGAATCCTATTTTTAAGTGCCCAAACAACTTAATAGCTCAATGAGCTAACAACTAAAAGCAAAAAACTGCCTTGACTTTGACTGACATTGAATTTATTGGTATTAGTATTTGGTTTGTCGAAGTGGCAACTGTTCAGTATCCAAAAGTCTGGTGTATTTTAAGCACAGAGCACAATCCTGACTACTTATAGTCAAAGTAACTATCTTAAGCCAAAAACACAATGAAAATGCAAAATAAACTTCAGAGGTTTTCGAAGTAATGCAGGAATTTCTGAACCCTTTGGACAGAAGGTTAGAGTGGGGAGGGGTTATCTTCTTCATTGATACTTTAATCTCTTTTCAACCCATTATGATTTTAATAATGATTTGTGACACTGTGTTTTCTTTAGTGACTTCTTAGAAAGCTGTGGCTGTTTCCCAAGTGGGAAACCACAGGGTGACGCTCACAGGACACCTTACAGAATTCTCGTGAAGGTATTTACAGAAAGGTGCTGAGAAATGTTCAGTTAGAAACAGGAACTAACACACAATGGACTTCAAAATAATAACTTTCATACAGTATGGCAAAAGAGAACATTGCCTAAGAAGCCTAGAAATTCAGTTCTAACTCTGATCCATTTCTACAAACTGTAAAAAACAAAGCAACACAGAGATGTATTTCCCAAACTCCACACGCCTGTGGAAACCGAATGTCAGTTGTCTGCAGTCCAGATCAGTCTGCATCTCAAGTACCAGTACAGTTAACAATGCACACACCTGACCTTTCGAAAATACTGTGGCCATCGAAGGCATAAGAGCCGACAGGAGCTAAAGATCAGTAAACATTGCCTGTTAAACACAAATCACTTCTGCTGAAAAGATGCAAATTGATAGGTTTCAGGATTTTCAAGCATTTTTCACTTCCAAAGGGTAAAGTTACAACATATGCATAGGGTGGACTTGAAAAATGGACGTATATGTAAAGTTTTCCATGGTCTTCACGAGAGCCACTCCCGCCTCCCCAGAAATGCCTACTGCTTACAGTGTTCAAGAATCTTCACCACTTTGCCTGTAATTTCCAACCAGAAGTCCTCAATGTACCTGAAGCCAAACTGAATATTAGGTATTTTACAAAATGGCTGTAAACCCCCATTATGGGCATCCATGGCTCTTTGATCTCACTGCACAGAATTCATAACTGTTCAATAATGCTATACCATTACACCACACACCTTCAAGTATTTCCATTTTTCCACAATTCCTTCCAAAATCAGCTTCCAGAGAAAAGCAATGTAACATGAAAAGTTTCTGGGAGGGCTCGTTACATAAAAGAACAGCGTGGATGAAAACTAAGCCACACACATATCCATCTTCTGCCGGGCTTGTTTATCCCTCCTTTCCCTCCATCACTCCTAAACGTGGGTGCACTTAGTAATGGAAAGAGAAGGCTCTTCCATCAGCACCCACTTCCAGCACCTCTGCCTTTGGTCTTCAGACAGTAAGTCTGCGTAGGTGATGCAAACCCTAAGAAAAGAGAGGCTGTCCCTTTAAAATGCCCTGCTCTGTCCCAGATCCCACGTGGAACCAACATCAGCAGCACTTTCCCACTACCATCAATGTGATGCAAGAGGCACCATCCTTTTATATACATAAAACCAGAAACCCTCAGTCCAACATTCCTTAGTGAGGGCGAACAGGTGAAGCAAACGTGTCAGGAAGGGAGAAGCCAAACAACTCCCCACCCCTCCCCAGAAGGTTCGCCAGTCTCGCCCTCCAGTCTCTCTGGGCAACAGTACCTTTCCACCCCTCCTCTGGAGAGCCCAGTTTAAAGAAAGGAGGGAGCCACTAACAAAACCTGAGGCATAAATGCGACGAAAATGCAATCTAAAGCCGCAAAGGTTTATTCTTCCAATCACACACATTAACTCTATTAAGAAAATGGCATCACTTTCTTTCCTACCAAAAAAAGCAAGCCCCGCAAAGATCATTAAAAGGGAGTTATAAAATAGCAAATATCGTGTTTATCTTATCTCAGATCAGTCCACATTACCAATAAGTTTAGCAGTTTCTGCACTACCACCTCCCCCTCCCTCCCCCTGCTTCTCTTGCATTGGATTTTCACGTTTTCTCATTGTCGGTGGAGTTATAAAAGGCTTTTGCCCTTCGAAAGTTTTAAAAAATAAATAAATATTAACTCCTTGGTCCCTGCAAAGTCAAAATGGACTTCAGGGGAAAGGCGGTTCACACTTTTACCTTTAGCGAGAAAGGGGGGAGCATCCCGGATTTTTAGGGATTTTTTGCGATTTTTTAACAATTTTTATTTGGTTATATGCCTGAGTTCTCCCTCCATTTTGGTTGTTTATGATACTGACAACAAGCTGTCCCTGCTCCGTCCCGATCTCCTGCTTTCATTTAGCACCCCCTCCCCCTACGCCCCCGCCGCCACCCTGCTGGGTCCGGCGCCCCGCGGACCCCGCACCCCGACTCGGCTATCCCACCTGGGCAGAGGGCAAAAACAAATGCATTTCTCCAGAAAAGAAAAACCTCTTCGGAAAAGGGGGCAAAGTTACCCCAAGTCACTCCCAGTGCCCCCCAAATATTGCCGACCGCGGGTCTCCGCCAGGCCCTTTGGGAAGCAACCTTCCCCCGGGATGTTTTGGTGGAAAATGCGGAGAGTTTCCTCTCAAAACCGAATTTATATTAATTTTTCCCTTATTTTTCGGGTCTCTAATGTCTTCCGCTCTCGCTGCTGCCGCTGCCGCTGTCACAATATTCACAGCACCAGAGAGGAGGAGGAGGAGGAGGAAAACTTTTCAAACTTTCCAGACCCTGAATAAAAGGGTTTTTTTTTCCCACCGACCTCACCTTCGGGTCCCCAGACGCGTCGCCCCCTGCCCTGTCAGCAGCGACCTCGGGAGTCCTCGCAGCCCCGCCGCACGATTTTATTTGATTTTTTATTATTATTTTTCTCTCTGGGGTCCTGAGCAGGGGCTGGGAGTAGCACAAACTTTTCCTCCTCCTGCCGCCGCCGCGGCTCCTCTGCCCCCTCGGCTAGTCCCATAATTTAAATAACCCTGATATTCCTCCCGCTAAACGCCTCCCCGCCGTCCCGGACCCCGGGAGAACTCACCGCGGGGCTTTAACATCCTCCCTCCGGCCCGTCCGCCGCCTTTACACCGCCCGCGGAATTTCTAATAATTTTTTTCTCATATTTCGGGCTGGACGCGGCGGGCCTGGAAATTGTTTCCTTACGCCTCTTTCCAGCAGCCATTGTAGTGTATGCGCTGCCCCTGCAGCTCAACTTGCAGCTGCCGCCGCCGCTGCCGCCGCCGCCGCCGCCGCCGCCGCCGACGTCGCGCCCACTGCCGCCTCCCCCCGCCCGCTCGGCCGCCGCCCCCGCCCCGCGCCCGCCCGCCGGCCCGCCCTGGCCCCCGCCCGCCGCGGGGCCCGCCCCCCGCCCGCTCCGCCCCAGGTCCGGCCAATCCGTGAGGCCGCCGCCGGGTTCCGGCAGATCCATTGGTTGGCGGGGCTGCCCGTCAGGCCGAAGTGTTAAGAGCGAGGCTGTAGGGCGGGGGGCGCGGTGGGGCGGGGCGAGGGCGGGGTCTCACAGCGCCCCACCCACTCCTCCTGCCTGGACCCTCCTCCCACCGCCCGGGGGCGGAGCGAACAGGGCCCGCCCCCACCGCGCAGAGTCCCGCGTGCCTGTCAATCTGGCAGCGGCGCGCCCGGATTGGACAGGCCGAAACGGGGGGCGCGGGGGCAGCACGTTGGGGTGCGCGCTACTTAAGGTCCTGCTGCGTGAGCCACTGACGTGTTTGGAGCTGGAGCCGGCTCGGGTGCTGGCGGAGTTGCGACCGGTGGTGAGTGGTCTCCGGCCCCTCCCTCCCTCCACCGCAGGCCCCGGAACACGCTAGCCGAGGAGCCCGACTCTAGTTCGCGGCGCCACATCGTCTGCGGCGTGCCCCGCTGTCGCTGCTCGCGCTACGCGATCCGTCCGGCTGAGGCAGCGGAAGGTGACCCCATGCAGGTCTGGACACCCCGGATAGTGTCACTCTCTGCCCTGCCCTCCCCGGGTCCCCGCGCTCTGCTGCTCCCCCCCACTCCCCAGCCCCCGTGTCGTGTTCACCTGTGCCCGGTGTCCACGGTCGGACACTGCGGAGCAGCACCCCGGAAGGCGATGCGGTCCGGGAGTCGCATGCATTGGGCTCTCCTCCGATTTCCCAGTTCTCGGGGTGGTGTGTACTTTGACTTTGTGTCCCTGATTCTCTGTACCCAGGTTTACAGCGTGGTGTGTTTCTGCTTCCGGATTTAGCTCTCAGACCTGACTCTGAGCAACCTAGGGGCCTGGACGTGTTCAGGAACGCGCCCTTCCCCCACCACGGATCAAAGGTACGAGGAGAGTGGAAATCGGGCATCAGGAACTCTTTTGGTAAGCAGTTTGCCCCTTAGAGTAGATTTTAGAGTTATTCCTCACGTGTGCTGTAGGTTTGCAACTTCCCTCAAACCTTTGATTTTTTTTTTCTTTCTTTCTGAATATCCATCCACTTAGAAGTAGTAGAACTTTGTAACAGTTGTTCACTCCTGAATCTTCAAAGAGTAAGCAGATAAGGCCTCTTCAGCAGGGCACTCCATCTCGCCCTTCAGCAGCACTCTTCCAAGTAAATTGACATTTCCTCTTCCTGAACAGTTCACACAGGGATTCATGTGAAGGAGGAGGCATTCGGAAATCCATGTTTAAAGTGACTTGTGTTTAGAATCCAGAATAAAAGACAATGAAATGGGAATAGCTCGAAGCAGCAAATTTGATGCCTGTGTTGTGTAGGTATTTTTAAAGATTTTTCTGGCCGATGATACTGACATAGAACAGAATCCCTTCGTGGTTATGACAGAGCTTGAGTTCTGTTTGTGTCTGATTGTTGCTGAGATTATTATATGCCTGGTGTATGAAGAATCAAGCAGAGTTCTGTGAAGGCATGACGCGATAGATATGAAAGAGAAGGTGGTAAATTTTCTTAGTCCTGTTATTTCTCTTAGGAAGAGGCAGTCGTGTAAAATTCTGCCCTCCGAGGAGCAAAAGCTTCTAGATAGAGTTGGACTCTGTACTGAGTTTCTGTCAAGATGCTTCTATTGGCTGGATATTTTCAATGAAGGTCATGAAATAAAATAATTATTTGGTAATTGTTGAAAGTTAAAGAACTGAAGAATAATCAGAACCATCCTTTCTATCCCACGGAAGGGTTGGACTCCATTAGCCTAGACATCCGGCTGTTTCTCAGTATAGAAGGAACTGGATAGGGTGACCATTGACTGAGAATACATTTACTGGCGTTCAGGGGCTTGAATTACTTTTTCTGAAGATATATTATTTCTTTGAACATTTTTGTGACATTTCATACAAAAATTCTGACTTCTCTGAAAATGCCCATGCATGTTTTTTTTTTTTTTTTTTTTTTAATGCAGTGGCGTTGTGAACATCATACTGTCTTGTTCCTCTGGAATCTACTTTGATTTTTAGGTAGAAAAATGATTAAACTAGGGCAGGATTTGGGCATGTACGCCAGATCAGCGCCTTATGCTTGGGGCAGGGATTTTTTTCAAAGATGGTGGGCTACGTATTAATGCCATATCAATGTACTGAAACAAATAAAGATCACGGTGAGGCAGCTGAGGCTGCTGCTCTCTCTGAAGAGAGTTGCCACCAGTTCCCCTTGAGCTGGAGTCTGAGGAGCAGTTGTCCTGCACCATGACTGATAGAGAGCCTTACTTCTTGAGGTGTGGTCCTCTCCTTGGGATAGCCAACTGGCTCGGGGAAGTGTGCTGTCTTTCATCAGTCAAGACTTCTTGCAGAACTGTATATCTAAGACTCCAGTTGGAAAATTACTGAGCCACAGTAGCATTCCCTGACTTCCTCCAGCCCAGGGGAGTGGCATTTAAGTAGAGGTAGTGCTGGTAGAAAACTCTTGATTGGAATGCTTACCGAGCAGTAACTTGGCTTTTCGAGATACACACTGTGCTCTATTGTTTACTAGAGCACCTTCTGCTTAGAGAGTTAAGTTTTCCATGCTTGTGAGGCCGATGACATTTTCTGGTCATTTCCTTCTGACCTGTTTTTCTCCCAGGTGTCTGCAGTGAGAAGACAAGATGCCCCAGGTCACACGGCGCCTGAGGGACCCTGACATAAACCCTTGCTTGTCGGTAGGGTGGTTTGTTTTTCATTGTCGTGAGTGTTAACTTGGGAAAACCGCTCTTAATTTTGTTGGCATTTGTTTCCGACAGTTATTGAATAAAGTATTATTCTATGAAAAAGATATTCCTGGCCAGTGTATTTTATTTCACTCTGACATTTAAAAATGACCAAAATCTAGCTAACAAAGACTCTTTTCTTCAGTTTTGCTTAGTTGTGAAGTAAGCCGTGTTTGGTTGTCGCTGTAAAGCTTGGCCAGCATATATAATGCCAAGGAAAATCTTGAAATCTAAACGTGGTACAATACAGCAAACTCTTAAAAACAATGGTTTTAATCACAACAGTTATTTAATCTGTCTTTGAGACAACCTGGCTGAGTCATAGGGTGACTGTACAATTAGCTTATTTTAAAGCTTAATGGTTCTCACAAAGGTATCTTAAAAACAACATTGTGTTGAAATAATAACCTTTTGTTCACATTAATTGGGTATAACTTGTAACACTCTGTTGTGTCCTTGCCACTCCTGAGAAATACAATATAAACATCATCATATTGTTGCCATGTGGAGCACTAACACACCACCCTGTATGGACTTTTCAAACATACCTACTATACAGTATATATCCATTGGTCTGTATATTCTGTTTCCAACAACTTTATTAAGTATGCAAATATCGTTTAGATAAGTTATATTTCTTAGAATGGTGAAACAGATTGCCTGCCTATTGGAAACTATTTTGATAACTTCTCATAGCCATGCCTATTTTTTTTTTTGAAGCTCGTTGTCCAAACCGCTTCTAGTTCAGACAGCTTAAGTTTAACTACCAGTACTACCTACTTCATTTCAAACGCATGGCTCTGTGCTGCTAACTTTCTTTTTGAAGTCACATTAATGATAACTATTAAAACTGCATATGTAATAGTACGCTTGCGTAATGGCGTGAACGATAGCCAAAAATGCATCTAGATAAATGCTGTTAATTTAGGTTGTTTTGATGTAGACCACTTACTCGTGTAATTTACTTGGAATCTCAAAACGAACGTTAAGATCAAACATGAAGTCAGAATGAGAATTGGGGAAAGCCAGGAGCGTGCGAGCTGGGAGACAGGTTTCTCCCGCTTGCTGTGGAGCAATGCCCGGCATGGTAGATCTTGCTTCCGGTTCTGGGACAAATGACCACAGTCAGTGCTTTGGCTCAGACTCGTGTGATCAGATACTTAGAAAACTGGCCCGGACTGGAAAAAAGATGTCTTTTTAAGTTGAGTGACTTCTGGAATAGTTGGCTATATTATTTGGGTTTTATAAGTCTACCCACTAAAATATGAACAAAAATAAACCATTTCCCATCTGCTCAGAGGGGAAGCAATTTCAGAAGCCTTTGTGTTGGGGTCTTTTTTAGATCACATTCCACATTTTAAATGACGGCTCTCTTACATATTTAAGGAATCTGATGCTTCTACCAGATGTATGGATGAAAATAACTATGACAGGGAAAGATGTTCAAATTACTTCTTGAAGTACAAAAACTGCCGGCGATTCTGGGTAAGCCCACTTTGGCACGCTTCTGGTTAAAACTCTGCTCTTGGCTCTTGACTGAAGCTGATATCAATCAATAACCCACATTCTTTCCAATAATGGCTGGAGGGAAATTTAACCTCCAACCTTACCTCCCGTGTAGTATTTCAACCCTATGGGGTCCTTGAGAGATTGTTTCATTCTAGTGTAAGGGTTAATGCTTCAGTTTCAATATAAATAAGTCTTACTAGGGAAGTACCTGTAATCATAAAATAACCTTGTTATAAATTTGTGTTTCCCGAAGAAGAGGAGAAAGTATAGTTTACCTTGATGTCATACATCCCCTTAGACTTTCATTTCTGTCTCCTTTCCCACAGCAATTATAGTGTTAAAATGTGATTAATACATTGATAATTCATTAGTTTCCTTGAGTACTATAGCCAGCTCCTTCCTTTTCTTTTTCTGATAATTAGTCTCACTTAGTCATGCCTAACTCTTGTAGGTGAACTGTATACACTCTTGTATATGTACTTCATGTCATATTCCTACCCCACTCCTGCTGATATTGTTTTCTGTGGGGATAATCACTTCAGTGTAAGTAAATGTTAGTAGATTGAAACATCTGGAGTTCCAGAAGTAGGTTTTGGAGTTTTAAAACTTTGGTTTCACCCAGCACTTGGGAAGCAGAGGCAGGCGGATCTCTGTGAGTTCAAGGCCAGGCTGGCCTATAGAGCTAGTTCCAGGACAAGTTCTAAAGCTACACAGAGAAATCCTGTCTTGGGGGTGGAGGGAGGGAAACCCTTAGGTTTTAAAATTTTCTTTTTGAAGAAACAGTGGAAAATTACTGGCAAGTTATTGCCATTTAATACATGACTGATTTTGATGTTTTCTTTTATGCCTCTGTACAGAATTCTGTCATGATCCAAAGAAGACAAAATGGAGTTGAACCATCTATGCCTACAGCAGCAGAAAGAGATGAAATTTTGCGAGCAATGCAAAAGATGCCCTATTGACTGTCTGCATTAAAACTGTTTCTATAACTTGAAGGAGATGACTTTTTTTTTTTAAATCAATGATTGCTGAAATCTTAAGACGATACTGGTTTCATCTCAGGCAATTTTGAGTTGTACAAGGTGAGGCAGAAGTTCAGTTAGCCTATCTCTTTAGTGTTTGCTTTCAGTGCTGTGACAAGAATATGTTATTTCTGTGCTGCCCCTCATGGAAGGCCAGCAGTGTTAGGAAGGGCTGTGGGAACTGAGCCATCTTTGGCCCAGAAAGAGACTTAACATGAGAACAGAGTCCTGGGGCTCTTACATAGTTAGACTTTCTCAGGAAGGGGACGATGCAAACATCACTATGGTGGCCGGAAAGGGGACCGAGATGAGTTGAAGAATATCCTGTGTTTAGAACGAGTAGAGATGAGGCGGAGAGGGGATTGGCAGGGTGTGTTGCGGGTTGGTGTGTGGTGGGCTGCAGACCTGGTCTCCCTCGAAGTCTTCATCCTGCTGCGCCCATCATCTTTAAGGTTAGTGCATTCACTAGGAGGTCAGTGGGCACGAGAAGAACCATCCTTTAAGGAAAAGCTTGAGTCCATGATTCTGGCGAAAATTTATGAGTTTTTTGATCACCTAAAGCCATAGGACCAGTTTTTAGACCACAGTAGTAGGCAAAAAAGAAATGAACCTTACTAGAAGTAGGATTTCTAGTTTCAGGATGAGAGCGCATAAAGCTTACGGGGTTTTACTGGATGAATCAGCGTGGGCAAGCAACACTTTATTTAATGATAGCAATGGAATGTTTGGTGTGGTGACTGGATGATACAGGAGCTTTCCTTATTCCCGCTGCGTTTTCATTGTTTTGTATTTAATAATAATGTGTTTTAGGAATTCAAGGCAAACTGTTGTGTCCCTTTCTGTCACCTGGTCCTGAAGAGCATCAGTGGCTACTAACAACAAAATCTCCATTCGTAAACCCAGCTCAGAAATGTCTAAACCGGATGACATTTATTATTTTATTTTATTTTTGAGACAAGCTCTTGCTGTGTAGTCCAGCCTGGCCTGGAACTTGGTGGTCCTCACACCTCAGCCTTCTGAGCACTGGGATAACATGAGCTCCCACATCTGGCTTAACCTGATTTTTGGATGTGATTCTGTTTGAATAAAAATGGATGGAAAATATTTTGTGGTGCAGAATTTGGGGGAGTAGCCAATTAATGTTTGGTTTAACTTGAGGGTCATACCAGGAGAGGGAGCCCATGTCCTACACTGCCTGGATGGCTAGGAACCAGAGACTGGATAGCCCAGAGACATAGGATTGCTACCTGTCCAGTCATCACCAGAGAGGTGATGGCAGCAGATGGGAGGAGGTGCAGAGACTCACAGCCACATATGAGGAGAAAGAGTCTAAGTTGGAGGTCTCTATCAGGCCCCTTTCCTCAGATCAAGGCACCTTGTGGAGGGGTGGGAAGAAAGACTAGGAATTAGAGAAGGAGGACACTTGGAGAACATGCCCCTCTAAACTAAGCAGGGCTCTCATGGACTTACATGAGCTCACATGGCCTCACATGGACTTGCAGAGACAGAAATGGGTCTGCATCATGTCCGCTGCACATACGTTATGGCTCTTAGCTTGGTGTTCTTGTGAGACTCCAAACAGTAGGAGTGGGTGTATCTCTGGCTCTTTAACCTGCTCTTGAGACTCTCTTCCTCCTAATGGATTGCCTTGTCTCGCCTCGGTATCAGGGCTCTCGTCTTGTCTTATATCTTGTTTTGTCCTGTTTGACTGTTGTCTCTTGGAAGCCTGCTCTTTTCTGAAGAGGAGACAGGTGGAGTGGATCTGAAGGGGAGGAGGAGAGATGGGGGTGGAGAACTAGGAGGAGTGGAGGGCAGGGAAATTGTGGTTGCTATGTATTGTGAGAGAAAAATATTTTCAATTTAACAAAAAGATAAAACATTTTGGGTTGATTTCTGTGAAAGTGGTGAATTCAGGTAGATTTCAGAAGATTTACTACAAACTTTCATGAGCTTTTCAGTACATGTAAGCATATTCCCTGGTCTAGAATTTTAGCATCACCCCTATATGCTTGTTAGATCTCAAACCCACATGGCTGAGGTACCTACTTAACATCAAAACAGACCCGGTTGCCAGGTTCTCCCAGCATCCCTCAGTCCCTCCTTGCTACATGATCCTCCTGACTGGCATACCCCACCCCCTATCTTAAACTTCTCCAGCCCAGGTATTTGTTTGGGCTTCCCTCCCCAAGGTGCCTTTCCCTATATAATTTAACCATTACCTGGCACTTTGGTCTATACCCTTCACTCTCATGGCCTCTTGGTTCTGTTCCTCTCCTCTCTGCTCACATGGCCTGGCTCAGTCTGGTCATGTTCACTCTGGACTCTCCCAGATGTCTCTGCCTCTGACTATGCTCTCCCTTTTGTTTCTAATAAACTTGCTCCTCCATTATAAGCACTCATGTCCTTCCTTTTCTGTGTCATTCATCTGATGCTGAAGCCCAGGAATGGTATAAATGAATTCCCTTCCAAGGGACTCAGCCTCTCCAAACCAAGTTGCTCATTAGACTCCTACAAGGTATGTATGGATCATTTGATTCTGCTGACTTCTGCTGCCCACAAAATTTGGTTCCAACATCGAGAGTTCAATTGTTCAGCGGCTGCTTCCTCTACCTGTTTTTCTCACTATTTGTCTCTCATCTGAGTGTCTCTCTGGGCTCTGCCCTGCTCTGCCCTCCATGTGGGCACCTACGTGTTTCTCTGGCTCCTGCAGCCGCTATGCCTCTGGCTTGCTACAGCCATCTGGACTTCTCCTTTTTCTTCTTCTCTCTCCCCTGTCTCTTCTACTAGATAAGTGCCACTGTGGAGTTCCCTGCTTTGTTTCCTTTTACTACGAAAATCACACTGGTGTGTTAGGAAGCTCCTCTTGCCCCCACTGGGCTCCGATCACAAGGATGCTGGATGCCTTTCTGTTGTACAATATTATTTTAAAATCTGTTACATTTGATTATGCTGTGAAACGTTTGTTCAATGATGCAAAGATGGGTTGCATTCTTTTACGTTGCATTTGTTTAACTCTGTGAAGCTGTGCTTCTTTGCCTGTCTAAAACACCTGATTGGTTTAATAATGAGCTGAACAGCCAATAGGTAGGAAGGAGAAAGGATAGGTGGGGCTGTCAGGCAGAGAGAATAAGAAAAGAGATCAAGAAGTGAGAGAAGGAGGAGGACTCAAGGGACCAGCGGCCTAGCTACCCAGCCAGCCACTCAGTAAGAAGTAAAGAAAGGTGTACAGAAATGAGAAAGGTAAATGCCCAGAGGCAAAAGATAGACAGGGAAATTTAAGTTAAGAAAAACTGGCTAGAAATAAGCCAAGCTAAGGCCAGACATTTGTAAATAAGACTAAGTCTGTGTGTATTTATTTGGGAGCTGGGTGGTAGGACCCCAAAAGAGTAGTAAAGATTAAAAAACAACCAATTATACCTTTCCTCTGTGATTTAAAACATTTTTCTCTCTGACAAGTTTCCTATTCCACTTGGGGACTCCCTAAGCGGAAATTCTCGTCACAATGACACTTTGTCCACTCAGCTCCACTGGCTTTCCCTCACCTTCCCTAGGAACCGCAGGCCCTACACTGTCTCTCAGCTCCCGCCTACTGCCCCATAGCTCCCGCTCTGAGCTCCCTCTTGGCGCTCATAGGAACACACCCCCACTTCACACCCAGTATTGTGGTGTCCTGTTTGGCGACCCGCTCTCTTCCTCCATGGACTCAGATTTTATCACAACAGCAGGGCCTCCGTACAAATCAATGGCCCCAAATTGTCACACTTGATTTCCAAATTCTCTCAAATTGTAACAATTGAATTGCCCCTGCACAAATGACCCCCAAATTTCTCATATCTAAACTTGCTCTGCTCTACACTTCCAAACGTCTCTTATCTCTAAGGTTCTACTTTCCACTCTTAAAAACTTTTATCTCTATGATTTTTCTGTGATCTGCTCTCTCAAAATCTCTTAAGACTATGCTGTGAACTCTTAGGAGTTGTAAGTTCATTGGGTATGGTTAGAATAAAAATTTATAACAAAAATTTGGCTTGAAACTTATAACAAAAGGCTTATAATTAAAATTTTTTACATGGATACATATGTAATTCAGCTTTTGTTTGGAATATTCTGTATATGTAGCTTAGATTCAACTATTATTTAAGAAATAGATATTTTAAATATATTTTAAAACTTCTTTTGTTATTTTTTAAAAGAAAACAAACTTTTTTTCATTTTACATGCCAATCCCAGTTCTTACTCCCTCCCCTCCTCCTATTCTCTCCACTTACCCCCTCACTCCACCTCTACCACCCATCCACTCCCCAGAGAGGGTAAGGTACATTGCTTTGGGGAAGGTCCAAGGCCCTCCCTACTATATCTAGGCAGAGCAAGGTATCCATCCAAAGAGAATAGGTTCCCAAAAAGCCAGTACAAGCAGTAAGGATAAATCCTGGTGCCACTGCTGATGGCCCCACAGTGTGCCCAGCCATACAACTGTCACCCACATTCAGAGAGACTAATTTGGTCCTATGCTGGTTCCTTCCCTGTCTGGCTGGAGTTGGTGAGCTCCCATTACCTCAGGTAAACTGTTTCAGTGGGTGTACCCATCATGGTCTTGATTTATATTTTTTTTATTTGTTTATATTCTCACTCCTCCCACTATTCAACTGGACTTTGGGAGTTCAGTCCAGTGCTCCCATAGGGGTCTCTGCCTCTGTTTCCATCAGTTGCTGGATGAAGGTTCTATGGTGATCTTTAAGATATTCATCAGCCTGACTACAGGGCAAGGCCAGTTCGGGCAAAGAAAAACATAGATAAATCCACATGGAAAGGTGAAATAGAGAAGATGGCCTGACAAAATTGGGAGCATGGGGGCGGGGAAGAAGGGAGGGCAGAAGGAGAAGAGGAGGAGAGAAAGGGAGGGGAGGAGAACTTGAGGGAACAGGATAGATGAGATGGAGGAAGGACAGAGATGAGAGCAAGAAAAGAGATATCTTGATTGAGGGAGCCATTATGGGGTTAACAAGAAACCTGGCACTAGAGAAATTCCCAGGAATCCACAAGGATGACCCCAGCAAAGATCCTAAGCAATAAAGAAAATAGATATTTTTAAATAGCAACCACATGGCTTTCCTTCATTTTGGCTGATGACCCCATCAAGATGGAAGCAACCACATGCCTGGCAGCCATATTTACTAACGTTAAAGGATATAGGCTATGTGACCTTAGAACCATCTTGGTTAAGATGACCGCATGGCATAAAGCAATGACTATAAAATTTTTCAGTCCTACCTAGCCCTCTGATTATCATTGTATCTCCTTTTCAGACCAAGGAAACAACAACAGGTCTCAAATATTTTGGATTGGTGTGAATTTTTGTATAATACTCAAATTTTAAGGTTATAAAGGTCTACTCAGATTAACAAAAGCTGGTTTAAGATGTATGTCTAACTACTTAAGTCTTTGATAACTCTGTTCAACACCAGGCTTCTAAAAAATTAAGATAAGTAACAATGTTTGATAAGTAAGGTAAATTTTGACAAACAAGATTTATAAATTTCCAAGGTCTACTCAAGTTCATAGTAATATTTGTCTAGTTTCATTGTCTCTGCTCACTTTGGTAAGCCTTACCTATTTGGGTAAACTAAGTCACACACACACACACAACTGATTCTCTAATGGTACACTATGAAAAGATCAGAAAAGTTTCCAGTCTCCCTGTGGACTGTACTTATTGTTTAAAGTTTATTGCGTTTATGGTTATATTGATGCTAAAGGAGCTTCAATTAAATCTTTAACTCAAATTTTGAAGGCTCAAATTTAACAGTGATAATATATCTGTTAAATTCCTAATCTTACAAAAGCTACTAACTTAGAAACTGTTACATAATTCATTTAGTGACAAGCTTTATTTAGCCTCCTGTATGTGTTTGTGGAGTTAAGTCTAAACTCAGGTATATTTAATAAATAGATGGTCTTCAAACTCTTCAGAGATCTGTTGAATATGACATTTACAATGGTTAAACTCCCTATTATAGAGAGAAATGCCCCACTTCTAGCAGTAAACCCTATGATCTCCAAAGAAGAAAGATGGGACAGAAGTCTCCACATAAACTGTGGTAACAGTAACCCTGGGCAAAACTGCCCCATGCCTTGTTGCCAGGGCCTCTATGCAAACTGTGGATACTTTTGTGTTGAATACCCTACTCTGCATGGTCAAAGTCAGGTCAGTCTTGGAAGTTATTCTACAGGGAAAAGTCTCTCAGACTCCCTGGGTCTGACAGCCAAAGGCCTTGCTGCTCTGGGTGGCATCTGAAGATCAAATGCTGTCCTCCGTGTCAGCTGAAGTCCTGCCACTACTGGTCAGTAATAGAGGCCACAGGAGCCAAGGACAATCGTGTAGATAATGGGTGCACCTCTCTCATTTTAACTCATCCATAGGCTGTTTGGGTTACACATCCTGCTATAATTTATCCTCCGCAGATCGCTGATGATATTGACTGATTGGCACTTTAACAGCAAGCTAATCAACTCCTCTTCCCAACACTGCAGCCACCTTATTAATTCACTTCATATGTGAAAACCAGTCTCAGTTTCTGTATAATGGGAACGTGCAGGACTTGTCTTAAGTCTTGGCGAGAGTAGTCTGTTAGACTGGATCATCTCAGCTAGCCACCTCAAAATTGTTCTGAGCAGTCTGTAGTCCAAAACTGATCTTTAGGTCATGTTTTTCAGCTGGTGTTATAGTGCTGGAGGAATTGTTGTTGTGGGGCCCCATCTTCCTTTTGAAGACTTTAAAGGTCACTGTTAGGCATGCTCATGGTTTACTGCAGAAAACTGATAGAGACTCAAACCCAAAATTATGTACAGGAAGGTACGTGAGATCTTTTTTCTAGAATTAGTTGGTACTCTATAGGATCATCAATATCATAACAAAAAGTTAGAATATATATGTATGTATGTGTATTAATCATATACAATTTATACCTTAAGAAAAGATTTCAAAGGGTCAATATAAAACCAAAGAATTATGAGATTAATGTCAATAAAAATGTCCTTAAATTTTTGTTTTTCTTCTGTCCCACATTGGGTGTCTCTTATGACATGGGACAGAGATTTTGGATTTCATTTTAATAAGCATGCTTGACTTTAGAGAAGGAGGGAGCCATACTCTCAACTCCAAAGCCAGCTTTAATCTTTAAGGACTGGGGCTACAAAAAGACTATTTGCATTATGTCTGTAGAGAACAGCAGAAACAAAAATTTGGGAAGATTTATGAATTTTTATCCTCTTGGAAAAGTGATATACAAATAAGTCAATCTACTCTTTATCTTGAGACTTTTTTCCCCTTTTTTTCCTTCAGATGTCTCATTTGTTCAGTGGTCTTCAGATTCTTTAGCTGGACACCTTTATTCTCCTGAAAAGACAGAAATAAAACCCTTCCCCAACAGTAATTTTAGGGAGATTGTCTTTTGGCAAGTTAGATCTGGTCAAATGGAAAGGATTTGTTAGTTTTATACATTAGTTGAGATTAAGTGGCCTTGCTATTTGATGAACTATCACCTCTTCTAATCAAGGTGCCTCTCTTGTTCAAATCGAACCTTTATCAATTTTGATGGTATCCATAGCTTTTCTTTTCCTGTGGAAACAAAAACAAAAAGCTTTCTCTTATGTAACACATATCCTGATTTCCATTCTGAGGTCAGTATATTTTTAAAGTATAGTGGCTGATTTAATTCTGTAGTTGTTATTTTTTTGTATTTTTTTTTTTTACATTCCAGTGTCTCTCTGCAGTTGTCGGTCCTTTCTCATTAACATATTTAGAAAATTCAAAGTTAATAAAGCATTATGCAATCTGCTGCTGGGGTATTATTTATCATCCCATTCTGTTTATTAACATATCCTTTAGAGTTCAGTTTGTTCTTTCTCTAACTGCCTGGCCTGTAGGATTGTGTTGTATACCTGTAATATGCTTTATATTATAATAAGCAAAAAAACCTATTTCATTTCCTTAGAGACATACCCTGGAGCATTGTCTATCTTTATTTGTACAGTTATACCCGTGATGGCCATAACATCTAGCAAATGTGTGATTACCTAAAAAGCCTTTTCTGAACTCAAAGTAGTTGCCCACTGAAAAGCTGAATAGGTATCAGTGGTATAGTGCACATATTTTAGTTTTTGAAATTCTACAAAATGGAACAAATCCATTTGCCAGATTTCATTCCTTTGAGTACCCTTTGGGCTACTTCTACAGGTAGTGGTGTTTGAGTGTATAAAGAACAAGTAAGACATTTCCTTATAATTTCTTTGGCTTGTTGCCATGTGATGGAAAAGTCTTTTTAAAAAACCTTTATTATTGACATGATGCTTTTTAATGAAATTTTGAAGCCTTCAGCACATTTCCAGTCATAATAGAACAATTTCTGTGTGCTGTGGATACCACTGGTTAATAAAAAGCTGCTTTGTGCCTATTGCAGCACAGAATAGGGCAAGGAGGGACTTCCAAGCAGATAGAGGAGAGATAGTAGGTAGAGTCAATGAGAAACCATGCAGCCACCACAGGAGACAGATGTCAGAAACAGGACAGAACCTTACTCGTAGGCCTCTATCACGTTGTGGTACACAGATTAATAGTAATGGGTTAATTTAAGATATAAGAACTAGCCAATAAGAACTGCGAGCTAATAGGCCAAACAGTGTTGTAATAATATTGTTTCAGGGTCTGAGTGGCCGGGAACGAACAAGCAGCCTCCGCCTACAGATTTCTGCATTACCTTGTGTTAGAGGACCTCCCAGACATGTGTGGGATTGGATGTATGTTATGTATATGGGGTGATTCCTATTCCTGATTGTGTCTTGTAACTGAGTAAATAATCAAGTCAATTCTGTATCATCTGGTATAAAATTAGTTGTTCCAATATGCTAAAATAATTCTTTATTCATATTATGAATCAGTAACTATATTGAGAGTTTCTTTAAAATTCTTAATACCATGAGAATAGCATATTCTTTTGGAAAGAATCATAGGGGCTTTAAACCACTTCACTTAAATTTTTTGATTTGTAGCCTGCCTTTCCTGATTCATTTGCATCAGTATAAAATGTAGGAGTTCCAGTTATTGGTGTGACCTGCACAAGGTGAGGAAGAATATAGTTAGTTTTCATTATAAGTTGAATCCTCTTGCTTTTGGGATAATTGTTGTTAATCTCTCCCAAAAATTATTGTAAGCTCTTTGCCAGGGTTCACTTTCTGCCCATAATTTGTCAATTTCATCATTACTAAAAGGTCCTATACTTTTTGCTGGGTCTATTCCTACTAATTGATGAAATCTCAAATTTCCATTTAGAATTAACTATGTGAGTTAATTTCCACATAAGTTTTTATTTTTTTACTCTATCTATATGATAAAAAGAACCATTCTAGATAATATCTTCCCTCCCCATTAAAATGTCTGAAGGGGAATGTTTGGAGGGTAATATGACCAGAATGTAGTTAAGATTCAGGTCCACATGATCCACATGTTCCTTCTATAATTTCTCTTCAATCAAAGTCAATTCTCTCTCAGCTTTAGCTGATACTTCTCTTGGGCTATTTAAGTCCTTGCCACTATCTAAGGTTTTGTTTAAATTAATCAGGGCATCAGGACCTTTCCCAATGGTGGGTCATAGATGGGAAATGTCTCCTAGCAATCTTTAGAAGTCATTAAGAGTCTGCAATTGACCTCTCCTAATTTGCATCGTTTAGGTTCTTATTTTTTGTAAACCTAATTTATAGCCTAAATAATTAATAAAATCTCCTCTTTGTATTTTTTTTCAGGAGCGATTCATAATCCCCAACAAGGCATAATTTTACTTTTTCAGATGTTCTTTCTAAAGTATCTACAATTGAATCAGACAGTGAAATGTCATCCATGTAATGATAAATTGTAGATTCAGGATATATTGCTTATGTATCATTTTCAATGGCTCATTTATAAAATATTGGCACAGGGTGAGACTATTTAACATTTCCTGTGGGAGAACTTTTCATTAATACCTCTTAGCAGGCTAATAATTATTATAAGTATGCACCGTGAAGGCAATTTTTTCTCTGTCCTTTATTTGTAAAGGTATAGTGAAGAAAGAGTCCTTTAAATCAATAATATAAGAGGCCATGCTTTAGGCAATAGAGAAGGCAAAGGAATGCCAGACTGTAGAGAGCCCATTGGCTGAATCACCTTATTAATAGTTCTTAGATCTGTTACCATTCTCCATTTTTTAGATTTCTTTTTTAACAACAAATACAGGAGAATTCCAAGTGCTGGTTGATTCTCTAATATGCTGAGCATCTAGTTGCTCCTGTACCAGCTGTTTTAAAGCCTGCAGTTTCTCTATTGTTAAAGGTCATTGCTTAACCCATATAGATTTGTCTGTCAACCATTTTAAAGGTAGGGCTGTTGGTTCCTTTGTAATATCAGCAACTGTTGTGCCCTGCTCCTGTACAACCTGAATTGTTGGTGATTGTTATTTATAATATTTTGTAATATTTTTTTTCCAGAAAAATACATTAATGAATGGTTTGTTTCTAAGATTGGGGGAATGTTAATCTGAGTCTTCTATTACTGTAACAAATAATGTCCCCACAAATTCCTTGCTATGTTAGCTACATATAGATTTAATATTCCTCTCTGTCCTTCTGTCCCTATACATTTGACCCATTTCACACTCTGCTTTACCTGAGATAAAATTCCAGTCTCTAAAAACTGAACATTTACATCCTGAAGAAGCCAATTTGGATGCAAAGACTCTGATCTGCACCTGAGTCTACCAGACATTCAACGACAATGTCATTTATTTACATTTTTAATTTTTGTGTTTGTCTATTTATAGAAGTCTGCCAAAATACTCGCTGTATGGTTTCTCCTGAATTTTTGTTCTTTCTTCTATAGCTGTCCTATTATCCAGAGCAGCATGGTTTCTTACAATAGGCATTAAATTGTTCTGGGAAGGAGTTTCCTCTACAATGGCAGAAAATGACTGAACTGGATTTGGCATAGTGGCCTGTGAGAGGCCCCCTTGTGGAGTTTCTCAATGGCAAAAGATTACCTTAAATATTCCTCACTGACCTACATTCAATAATCCAATGCCTGTCTTTGCAACAACTTTTGCATAATCCAAAAAGGAGGCATGTTCTGAATGGATTATGCTTAGAAAAAATATTGTTTCTAGGAATTCCCTGTCTATAATCTCTTTTAAGGTGAAGGTGACCTTGTTTGCCACAATTATACCATCTGACATTTTGTTTTATCCTCAAATGTCTGGAAATCACCTCTCCTATCCATGTATCATCATGGTTATGAGATTGGATATTAATTGTATCTCAAATCCATTCCTCCAAAAATGCCAACCTTGCCTTTATTGGCCTAATTATCTGTTTGCATGGAGAATTGGCATTTTTTAAAAGCCAGAGATTCAATTATTATTCGTTTAGATTCTGAA